>NC_088411.1:38850843-39068343 GCF_034236695.1 Oncorhynchus nerka
ATTCATTAAAAGAAGAATGTATTCACATCACGCTGCGCCTTGGTCTCCTCACTATGACGAACGTGACAAGACCCTCATGTCAAATTGAGTCGAAGGCTTTTTTGAAATCAACAAAGCATGAGAAAACGTTGCCTTTGTTTTGGTTAGTTTGTTGGCCAATTAGGGTGTGCAGAGTGAATACGTGGTCTGTCGTACGATAATTTGGTAAAAAGCTAATTTTCCAAAGGTTGCTGTTGACGCATATCTCACAGTAGGGTGAAATTTGTCTCCACTTTTGTGGATTGGGGTGAGCAGTCCTTGGTTCCAAATATTGGGGAAGATGCCAGAGCTGAGGATGATGTTAAAGAGTTTTAGTATAGCCAACTGGAATTTGTTGTCTGTATATTTGATCATTTCATTGAGGATACCATCAACACCACAGGCCTTTTTGGGTTGGAGGGTTTTTATTTAGTCCTGTAGTTCCTTCAAGGTAGTTGGAGATTCCAGTGGCTTCTGGTAGTCTTTAATAGTTGATTCTAAGATGTGTATTTGATCATGTCTATGTTTTTGCTGTTTGTTCTTTGTTATAGAGCCAAAAGGTTTGGAGAAGTGGTTTACCCATACATCTCCATTTTTGATAGATAATTATTTGTGTTTGTTTACTGTTTTCCAATTTTCCCAAAAGTGATTAGAGTCTATGGATTCTTCAATTACATTGAGCCGATTTCTGTTCCTTCTTTTTCCGTAGTGTATTTCTGTATTGTTTTAGTGATTCTCTCTCGCTCTCTGTGACCAGCATGTAAACAGCAGGTACATGGAAACCTCCTAAATGATGACTGATCAGAGATGAGTGGCATGCTTGGAGCACCTTGATAACAGATCTTGACCATTACAGCTGACTGGATGAGGACCTAAAAATAATCAGCAGGCTCACCTCGCAGCCAAACCTCGAGTCATCAACAGAAAGGACCAGGATCAATGGTTTTTGCAGGTTGAAACACTTTGGGGTCAATCTCGGGAGAAAGAGAGAACCAGTGGCAAGAAAGTATGTGATGGCTTTGGAATTACATGTACTTCTGTGTAAACGGTCGTAGTGCAGGGTGGGAAACGTATGTGATGGCTTTGGAATTACATGTACTTCTGTGTAAACGGTCGTAGTGCAGGGTGGGAAACGTATGTGATCCCTTTGGAATTACATGTACTTCTGTGTAAACGGTCGTAGTGCAGGGTGGGAAACGTATGTGATCCCTTTGGAATTACATGTACTTCTGTGTAAACGGTCGTAGTGCAGGGTGGGAAACGTATGTGATCCCTTTGGAATTACATGTACTTCTGTGTAAACGGTCATAGTGCAGGGTGGGAAACGTATGTGATCCCTTTGGAATTACATGTACTTCTGTGTAAACGGTCATAGTGCAGGGTGGGAAACGTATGTGATGGCTTTGGAATTACATGTACTTCTGTGTAAACGGTCGTAAAATCTGATCTTCATCTAAGTCACAACAATAGACAAACACAGTCTGCTTAAACTAATAACACACAAAAAAGTATAAGTTTTCATGCCTTTATTGAACACACCGTGTAAACATTCATAGTGCAGGGTGGGAAAAGTATGTGAACGCTTGGATTTAATAACTGGTTGACCCTTCTTTGGCAGCAATAACCTCAACCAAACGTTTTCTGTAGTTGCGGATCAGACTTTTTTTCAGGAATTTTGGACCATTCCTCTTTACAAAACTTTCAGTTCAGCAATATTCTTGGGATGTCTGGTGTGAACCACTCTCTTGAGGTCATGCCCCAGTATCTCAATCGGGTTGAGGTCAGGACTCTGACTGGGCCACTCCAGAAGGAGTATTTTCTTCTGTTGAAGCCATTCTGTTGTTGATTTACCTCTCTGTTTTGGGTCATTGTCCTGTTGCATCACCCAACTTCTGTTGAGCTTCAATTAGCAGACAGATGGCCTTACATTCTCCTGCAAAATGTCTTGATAAACTTGGGAATTCATTTTCCCGTCGATGATAGCAAGCTGTCCAGGCCCTAAGGCAGCAAAGCAGCCCCAAACCATGATGCTCCCTCCACCATACATTACAGTTGGGATGAGATTTTGATGTTGGTGTGCTGTGCCTTTTTTTCTCCACACATAGTGTTGTGTGTTGCTTCCAAACAACTCATCTTTAGTTTCATCTGTCCACAGAATATTTTGCCAGTAGCGCTGTGGAACATCCAGGTGCTCCTCTGTGAACTTCAGACGTGCAGCAATGTTTTTTCGGGGACAGCAGTGGCTTCTTCCGTGGTGTCCTCCCATGAACACCATTCTTGTTTAGTGTTTTACGTATCGTAGACTGGTCAACAGAGATGTTAGCATGTTCCAGAGATTTCTGTAAGTCTTTAGCTGACACTATAGGATTCTTCTTAACCTCATTGAGCATTCTTCTCTGTGCTCTTGCAGTCATCTTTGCAGGACAGCCACTCCTAGGGAGAGTAGCAACAGTGCTGAATTTTCTCAATTCATAGACAATTTGTCTTACCGTGGACTGATGAACATTAAGGCTTTTAGAGATACTTTTGTAACCCTTTCCAGCTTTATGCAAGTCAACAATTCTTAATCTTGGGTCTCCTGAGATTTATTTTGAGGCATGGTTCACATCAGGGAATGCTTCTTGTGAAAGCAAACAAAAAAATTGAGTGTTTTTTAAAAGGCAGGGCAGCTCTAACCAACATCTCCAATCTCGTCTCATTGGTTGGACTCCAAGTTAAATGACTCATGAATCCAGTTAGGTTTTGGAGAAGTCATTAGCCTTGGGGTTCACATACTTTTTCCAACCTACACTGTGAATGTTTAAATTGTGTATTCAATATAGACAAGAAAAATACAATAGTGTGTGTGTTATTAGTTTAAGCAGACTGTGTTTGTCTGTTGTTGTGACTCAGATCTAATTTTATGACCCATTTATGTAAAAATCCAGATAATTCCAAAAGGGTTCACATACTTTTTCTTTCCAGTGTATTTGTGGAATACTTGGGAGTCCTTGAAATCTCTTCAGAGCTCTAAAGGGGTCTGGGGGCGTCATCCCTGGAGTTTAGGCCAAACACACAGAAAGTTGGACCAGGGTCTGATGGAGCTGAGGTTTACCTCTTGTTATCCTCTTTGGGAGCAGTATTTTTGACGTCCGGATGAAAACGTGCCCAAAGTAAACTGCCTGTTACTCAGGCCCAGAAGCTAGGATATGCATAAAACACTCTAAAGTTTCTAAAACTGTTAAAATAATGTCTGTGAGTATAACAGGCCTTTAATGGCAGACGAAACCCCGAGGACAAACCATCCAACAAAACAAAAATTCAGCCTACCACTGTTTCCAATGGCTGTCATGTTTTTTTACGAGGTGAAATCCTCCAGGATTGCAGTTCCTAGGGCATCCACTAGATGTCAACAGTCTTTAGAAAGAGTTTCAGGCTTGTTTTTGGAAAAATTAGCTAGAATTTGTAGTTTCTCTAAGTGGCTCCCATTTAGGCTGTAGTGTTTTCATGCACGTGGATGAGAGCGTGTTCTTTGTTGTTTATCTCCAGTAAAGATATTAACGATTCTCCGTCTTACATTGTATTGTTTATTTACATATTAGGGTACCTGAGGTTTGATTTTAAATGTTGTTTGACTTCTTTGGAGAAGTTTATTGGTAACGTTTGGGATTCATTTTGAAGGAGGGAAACCGGTGGATTATTGAATGAAGCGCGCCAGCTAAACTGAGTTTTTGGGGATATAAAGAAGGAATTTATCGAACAAAGGGACCATTTGTGATGCAGCTGGGACCTTTTGGAGTGCCAACAGAAGAAGATCTTCAAAGATAAGGCATTTATTATATCGCTATTTCTGACTTTCGTGGCGCAACTGCCTGGTTGAAAAATGTTTTTCATGCTTTTGTATGCGGAGCGCTGTCCTCAGATAATCGCATGGTGTGCTTTCGCCGTAAAGCCTTTTTGAAATCTGACACAGCGGATGGATTAACAAGAAGCTAAGCTTTATTTTGATGTATGACACTTGTATTTTCATGAATGTTAAATATTTCTATTTCTGTCATTTGTATTTAGCGCTCTGCAATTTTGCCGGATGTTGTCGAGGTGGGTCGCTAGCGCCACGCTTAACCATAACAACGATTTATACTAGAACAGAAGGTCTCCTTTGGGAGGGTAAAGGTACATCTTCTGTAGGCTATAGGTCAGAGGTCACAACACACCTGTGGGAATCCTATTGATGCTGTTGCTGCCATTACTCTTTAAGTCAGAGTTATGGGATACAGCTATCTGTTCTCTGTGCTAAATCTGGCTTACGCGAAGATCAGATCACCATAGCTTTACACTAGTCTCAAGCCACTCTCTATACTAGCTATAACTAAATATAAGCAGTATGTTTTCCAAAATTAGACCTTTCCTATATTAGACCAGAACAGACGAATCCAAAATGGTGGCAGATGACTTTGGCGTTTAGGTGAAGAAGGTGGCCCTGGCCATGGGAGCATCACTAAGTGAACAGGATTTACACTGTATTCCCAGAGAGATGAGATTACAGGGTGAAGCAGGGAGGAGGGAGGGAGGGAGGGAGGGTAGAGAAGGCCATCAGTCAGTAGCAGACATCACAGCAGCCAGAGGAGCAGCCAGAGGAGGGCATCAGTCAGTAGCAGACATCACAGCAGCCAGAGGAGGGCATCAGTTAGTAGCAGACATCACAGCAGCCAGAGGAGCAGCCAGAGGAGGGCATCAGTCAGTAGCAGACATCACAGCAGCCAGAGGAGCAGCCAGAGGAGGGCATCAGTCAGTAGCAGACATCACAGCAGCTAGGGGAGGGCATCAAAAATACATATTTTAGAAATGATTATGTAACAGAGATTAAGAACGTACCATGAGCTCACTCCACAGCCAGCTTGAAATGTCCGATCGGTCAAACGGTTAGTTTCGTTGTCAAGGAGGGCGGTCACGTGTGTCTGCGAGCAGAGAATCACTGGTTGGAGCCCAGTATGGGACAGAGACAGTGGAGGAAACTATACTGTTAGCACCACACTGACGTCTGATTTCATTTACATAACAACACAATAATCGTAATAGGGCCATCTTCTGCACTAGACAAGGTCCTGCGTTAAAGTCTCGTAACAAATCGCATACACATACTAATCGTTTATTCACAAACTGCCTTTATTAGCTGTCTAAATCGATTTGGATACAAACATCTACTAAAGTTGTATATCATATCAATATTACTATTATCAACATTCAGTGAATGACTCTTCACCAAATAGACCATTCCTTCCCTATGCAGCCACATTCTATCTACAGTTCTTCTATTACCCCATCTGATGAGGAGGCTGAGGCCATGATGCAGACTGCTGACGGAGACCATCGACTACAGTGGTCAGCGGCTGGGGAAAGGCCTTTTTTTAGATCAGAGTAAATAACTTTATATGGACAGTTGGGACATGATCCTAGATCAGCACAGTTACCAGAGACGGAAGAGGAAGCGAGACATCTCACTCGCTCTTTTTTTCCTGGGTTATATACAGTCAAGGAACTAAGCAGACCAGACCCAGCTACTAATGCATTGGTTCCTATGGGAGAGCCACTCCTTATTAAGCAGACCAGACCCAGCTACTAATGCATTGGTTCCTATGGGAGAGCCACTCCTTATTAAGCAGACCAAACCCAGCTACTAATGCATTGGTTCCTATGGGAGAGCCACTCCTTATTAAGCAGACCAGACCCAGCTACTAATGCATTGGTTCCTATGGGAGAGCCACTCCTTATTAAGCAGACCAGACCCAGCTACTAATGCATTGGTTCCTATGGGAGAGCCACTCCTTATTAAGCAGACCAGACCCAGCTACTAATGCATTGGTTCCTATGGGAGAGCCACTCCTTATTAAGCAGACCAGACCCAGCTACTAATGCATTGGTTCCTATGGGAGAGCCACTCCTTATTAAGCAGACCAGACCCAGCTACTAATGCATTGGTTCCTATGGGAGAGCCACTCCTTATTAAGCAGACCAGAACTGTGACCAATTTCTTTTCAAAGTGGGACACCTTCAATTATACACTTTGGTACTACTCTGAGAAATTTTTTTTAAATTCGGGTCCTGGCCTGCACCGAGATATTTATGTATTATTATTTATTATTTTATTTGACCTTTATTTAACTAGGCAAGTCAGTTAAGAAGAAATTCTTATTTTCAATGACGGCCTGGGAACAGTGGGTTAACTGCCTGTTCAGGGGCAGAACGACAGATTTGTACCTTGTCAGCTCTGGGGTTTGAACTTGCAACCTTCCGGATACTAGTCCAACGCTCTAACCACTAGGCTACCCTGCCGCCCCATATATGGCCACTAGAGGTCAGCAGAGAACGGGTTGTTCACAGGGCCAGTCTGGTACTGTTCCAGTCAACACAACAAAGCAAGCTTATTACTCATGGACCAATATCTTTAGCAAGTACAGAGGTTACTTCTGGTTAAAAAAAATTGTCACAAAGACATCACTTGATCGCATAGAGACCTTGCATCCCTACAAATGTTGAGCCTGATATTCAAACAGGGGGTAATGGATGTTATGGATTGTAATGAGTATCCACAACATTGGTATGTGAGGAACATTACTGTAGCTGGCTGGTGGGATTGTAATGATTATTGGACGTTAGCTAGAACATTTAATTATAATTAATATAACAGGATTACTCACGTCTACCCAACAGACCCAGGTTATCTTCTACCTCCCCCCCAACTCCTACCACCTATCAACAACTCCCTCTCATCCTCCTCTTCCTCATCTGTAGACAAGCCTGCCTTTACTCATTTGAATACATACTTTTTACAAGTCTGTTCTACTTTGAATACTTCCTGTATTCATTTGAATGTAATGTTCTTTGCGAAATTAATTCCTTTACCACACAGCACTCTCGCAGGAACGAAATTACACTGTGGTGTGAAAGGACATGACCTCGCTCACGCGACACAACCTCCAACTACCACACTTAACATTTCGGTAGACACTGCTGAAGTTGAATACATGACTCACTGCAATGATAGATCCTGTGTTTTCCAAGTCGCCCCTCATCTACTCTCTCAGACCCAGATACAACGCTGTTCTCTCTCTCTCCTCCAGAGTTGTCTGACTTTGTCATGCTGGAGAAGAATTCCAAGAAGTAGAGGTCAGAGAATGGTTAGAAGGGTCTTCACCAACGAAGAAGTAGAGGTCAGAGAATGGTTAGAAGGGTCTTCACCACCGAAGAAGTAGAGGTCAGAGAATGGTTAGAAGGGTCTTCACCACCGAAGAAGTAGAGTAGGATGTTATGGCAGAGTGGAGAGAAAGAGAGAAGGAAACATTTCTCTGGATGTGAGCTTTGTTGCTTTGCTGAGACATTGTTGACTCCATGGGTAGTTCTTGTCTGGCCTCTAAAAACTAATGATGATACTAAGACTTATGTAATACTTAATCAGGTATGTGATTTTTTCCTGTTTGTACTTTGAGTCATGATAGTAGACATTTGGGAGTGGAGAGAAAACAGTGTTTGACCTTATTGCTGTACTTCATGACCTTTTGTCTGTATAGAACACCTTTGTTAATGGTGGATTAGAGGTTTTCAGATACACACGTTATCAGGGCGGATATATTCTCACTCGGCAGGTCCCTAAAGCCAAAACATAATGTACCACAACCAACCAAGAAGGTGGCCTTCAACTCTAGATTAAATGTTGTGAAAACCTTAAGGCAAAACTGCTCGATGGTGGTATTGCCAACCTGCATTTTTTATCCTGTGTTGACTATACCGCCTACTCAGGAGGCACACAAAATTATATTCAGCTGAGTGACATGAAATCCTGTTCAACTGACGGACACGAAACACCAGACACACAAACGTAATTCTTTATTCATAATAGATGTGTTATTAAATTAACGTACATTCAACAACAAAAAAAAGTGAAAAGACAAAAACGATAAACATTACGCCCCTTTGTGTTTCAGTACAATGGATCACTCAGCACATCGTCAGCAATAAGAGTCAGGAAGGTTATCCCATGGGACAAGAGAGCTGTTGAAAATAAACTCCAGCAAAAATAGGAGAGTACTATATGTTCTCACAGTACTACATTGCGAGTCATCTGTAGAGGAACCATTTAGTGAGTCATCTGTAGAGGAACCATTTAGTGAGTCATCTGTAGAGGAACCATTTAGTGAGTCTAAATATAAAGCTCGCCACCATTGGACTCTGGAGCAGAGGAAATGCGTTCTCTGGAGTGATGGATCACTCTACACCATCTGGCAGTGCGACGGACAAATCTGGGTTTGGCGGATGCCAGGAGAACGCTACCTGCTCGAATGCAATAGTGCCAACTGTAAAGTTTGGTGGAGGAGGAATAATGATCCGGGCTAGGCCCCTTAGTTTCAGTGAAGGGAAATCTTAATGCGACAGCATCCAATGACATTCTAGACAATTCTGTGCTTCCAACTTTGTGGCAACAGCTTGGGGAAGGCCCTTTCCTGTTTCAGCATGACACAGCCCCCATGGACAAAGTGAGGTCCATACAGAAATGGTTTGTCGAGCTCAGTGTGGAAGAACTTGACTGGCCTGCACAGAGCCCTGACCTCCACCCATCAAACAACTTTGGGATGAATTGGAACGCAGACTCAGAGCCAGGCCTAATTGCACAACATCAGTGCCCGACCTCAATAATGCTCGTGGCTGAATGGAAGCAAGTCCCCCCAGCAATGTTCCAACATCTAGTGGAAAGCCTTCCCAGAACAGTGGAGGATGTTAAAGCAGCGAAGGGTGGACCAACTCCATATTAATGCCCATGATTTAGGAATGAGATGTTCGACGAGCAAGGGGTCCACATTGTTTTGTATATATACATCTCTGTATATGTGTGTCAAAAGGCTGTGGTAGCCATGCTGGTTGAGTGTGACCTTGAATTCTAAATAAATCACAGTAAATCACCAGCAAATCACCCCCACACTATCACACCTCCACGGTGGGAACCACACATGCGGAGAACATCCGTTTCATCACAGAGCTTGAAGGTTTTTTGCGACTGCACTTGTAGAAACTTTCAAAGTTCTTGACATTTTCCGGATTGACTTCATGTCTTAAAGTAATGGACTGTCGTTTCCCCTTTGCTGATGAGCTGTTCTTGCCATAATATGGAATTTTACCCAATAGGGCCATCTTCTCTATACCACCCCTACCTTGTCACAACACAACTGATTGGTTCAAACAAATTAAGAAAGAAATTCCACATATTACATTTGAAGGCACACCTGTTAATTGAAATGCATTCCAGGTAACTACCTCATGAAGCTGGTTGAGAGAATGCCAAGAGTATGCAAAGCGGTCATCAAGGCAAAGAGTAGCTACTTTGAAGAATCTCAAATATAAAATATATTTTTATTTGTTTCACACCGCTTTGGTGACTACATTATCCCATATGTGTTATTTCATAGTTCTGATGTCTTCACTACTCTACAATGTAGTACATGGTAAACATAAGGAAAAACCTGTGAATGAGCAGGGGTGTCCAAACTTTTGACTGGTACTGTGTGTACACACACGCATTCTAAAGTTTGGGCTCACTTAGAAATGTCTTTGTTTTTGAAAGAAAAGCAAAAAATATAAATTGTCCATTAAAATAGCATCTAATTTATCAGAAATACATGTAGACATTGTTAATGTTGTAAATTACATTTTTTAAATGGAATATCTACATAGGCGTACAGAGGCCAATTATCAGCAACAATCACTCCTGTGTCCCAATGGCACGCTGTGTTAGCTAATCCAAGTTCATTTTTAAAAGGCTAATTGATCATTAGAAAACCCTTTTGCAATTATGTTAGCACAGCTGAAAACTGTTGTGCTAGTTAAAGAAGCTATAAAACTGGCCTGTTTTAGACTAGTTGAGTATCTGGAGCGTCCACATTTGTGGGTTCGATTACAGGCTCAAAATGGCCAGAAACAAATAACTTTCTTCTGAAACTCAGTCTATTCTTGTTCTGCGAAATGGAAGTCATTCTATGCAAGAAATTGCCAAGAAACTGAAGATCGCGTACAATGCTGTGACCTACTCCCTTCACAGAACAGCGCAAACTGGCCCTAACCAGAATAGAAAGAGGAGTGGGAGGCCCCGGTGCACAACTGAGCAAGAGGACAAGTACATTAGAGTGGCTAGTTTGAGAAACAGACGCCTCACAAGTCCTCAACTGGCAGCTTCATTAAATAGTACCTGCAAAACACCCGTCTCTACGTCAACAGTGAAGAGGCGACTCCGGGATGCTGGTCTTCTAGGCAGAGTTGCAAAGAAAAAGCCATATCTCAGACTGGCCAATAAAAGATTAAGATGGTCAAAAGAACACAGACACTGAACAGAGGAACTCTGCCTAAAATGCCAAACCTGTCAGATGGCAGATGTTCACTAATAGGGATGTAAACAAATTTGTGCACAACATTTGAGAGAAATAAGCTTTTTGTGCATACGGAACATTTCTGGGATGTTTTATTTCAGCTCATAAAACCAACACCATGTTGAATTTATATTTTTTTGTTCAATAATATATAAATATACAGTTTATGACTATTTTTTTAATCCTACGGGAGGTGGTCGTTGCCGTAGCAACCTTGAGTGAGTTAGTTCCTGAGTTCACTGGCGCATGTAGAGAGTGATGAGGCCTGCACGGTGGAGTTGTTGCCACAGTGCCATCTCCATCCTCATGTCGTGGTTAATGAAGAAACCCACTGGGTGATATTGGCGGTCAAAGTAGTGGTCGGAATATTTCACATAATCTGGAGTCATGAAGCCATACGCGCTCACCTGTTTTCAAACACGACAGACAGAAGGAGAGAGGGGTAGAGAGAGGGGGTGGGGAGCAGAAGGAGAGAGGGGTAGACAGAGGGGGTGGGGAGCAGAAGGAGAGAGGGGGTGGGGAGCAGAAAGAGAGAGGGGGTGGGGAGCAGAAAGAGAGAGGGGGTGGGGAGCAGAAGGAGAGAGGGGTAGAGAGAGGGGTGGGGAGCAGAAGGAGAGAGGGGGTGGGGAGCAGAAGAGAGAGGGGGTGGGGAGCAGAAAGAGAGAGGGGTGGGGAGCAGAAAGAGAGAGGGGTGGGGAGCAGAAAGAGAGAGGGGTGGGGAGCAGAAGAGAGAGAGGGGTGGGGAGCAGAAGGAGAGAGGGGTAGAGAGAGGGGGTGGGGAGCAGAAGGAGAGAGAGGTAGAGAGAGGGGGTGGGGAGCAGAAGGAGAGAGAGGTAGAAAGAGGGGTGGGGAGCAGAAGGAGAGAGAGGTAGAAAGAGGGGGTGGGGAGCAGAAGGAGAGAGAGGTAGAAAGAGGGGTGGGGAGCAGAAGGAGAGAGAGGTAGAGAGAGGGGTGGGGAGCAGAAGGAGAGAGAGGTAGAGAGAGGGGGTGGGGAGCAGAAGGAGAGAGAGGTAGAGAGAGGGGTGGGGAGCAGAAGGAGAGAGAGGTAGAGAGAGGGGGTGGGGAGCAGAAGGAGAGAGAGGTAGAGAGAGGGGGTGGGGACAGAAGTCAGTTGCTGCAGTCACAACCTTTTATTTATTATCTAGTGTTCCATGCCTCAAGAACAATGATTACCATATGGGCCTTTGCTTTAGGCAGTGATCGGAGCAGAATGTAGTATTTCTGTTTTACAGGGCTTTTGAAGACTATCAGGGTCAGAGTAAATGCTGGCCAACTGGAGGGTCAGTGCAGTCATGTCCAGAGAGTTATTGTTTAATGGCTAGTCATTGGTGGGTCGTCCCGTACCTGGTCACAGGTGTGTATCGCAGCCAGCAGCATCACAGCACCTGTTGATGGACGGTAGATGTCCTTGTATTTGGTCTGCATGGCGTGGGCCCGGAGGAACCTACGACATAAAACACAAGAGAACATTTAAACAATACAGCTGGTCGACACATTAAAATAGGTGTCCAAGAAAATTATCTTCAGGGATAATGGATTTTGTCCTTTCCTAAAATGCCCTTGCTGGAGAAAAGGTTGTGGACAGACCAGACCTGGCTGCCACCTTTTCCTTGTTGAGAGGAGAGCCAACCCCACACCACACAGGCCTGATTAGTATGCACCCGAACAGAGTCATGGTATAATAATTACCTTTAAGTGTTAGATGGTGTGGGATGGAGTTCTGGCCTCCTTGGTGACATCACCAGGTGGTAAATGAGTTAATAGACCAATAAGAGAGATCCAAACCTTTCTGCCAATAACAGCTATTCTTCAGTTTTCCCCTCCCCAGTCAGACTACTCCCAGAGAGTCTTAGCAAAATCCTCGCTTGAGAAATTTCTCTTTGCTAAGAAGCTATTTTTTGTTTTCAATTCAAAATGGTTAAAAAAAAAATGTTTTAAATCACAGTAAGGTAATTATTTGATATGGAGATAAAAATGGGCACTGCCACTCAACCAGGGTTGGGATCAGTTACAGCCACTCAACCAGGGTTGGGATCAGTTACAGCCACTCAACCAGGGTTGGGATCAGTTACAGCCACTCAACCAGGGTTGGGATCAGTTACAGCCACTCAACCAGGGTTGGGATCAGTTACAGCCACTCAACCAGGGTTGGGATCAGTTACAGCCACTCAACCAGGGTGGGATGGGCCATCAACCAGGGTTACAGCCACTCAACCAGGGTTGGGATCAGTTACAGCCACTCAACCAGGGTTGGGATCAGTTACAGCCACTCAACCAGGGTTGGGATCAACCAGGGTTGGGACAGCCACTCAACCAGGGTTGGGATCAGTTACAGCCACTCAACCAGGGTTGGGATCAGTTACAGCCACTCAACCAGGGTTGGGATCAGTTACAGCCACTCAACCAGGGTTGGGATCAGTTACAGCCACTCAACCAGGGTTGGGATCAGTTACAGCCACTCAACCAGGGTTGGGATCAGTTACAGCCACTCAACCAGGGTTGGGATCAGTTACAGCCACTCAACCAGGGTTGGGATCAGTTACAGCCACTCAACCAGGGTTGGGATCAGTTACAGCCACTCAACCAGGGTTGGGATCAGTTACAGCCACTCAACCAGGGTTGGGATCAGTTACAGCCACTCAACCAGGGTTGGGATCAGTTACAGCCACTCAACCAGGGTTGGGATCAGTTACAGCCACTCAACCAGGGTTGGGATCAGTTACAGCCACTCAACCAGGGTTGGGATCAGTTACAGCCACTCAACCAGGGTTGGGATCAGTTACAGCCACTCAACCAGGGTTGGGATCAGTTACAGCCACTCAACCAGGGTTGGGATCAGTTACAGCCACTCAACCAGGGTTGGGATCAGTTACAGCCACTCAACCAGGGTTGGGATCAGTTACAGCCACTCAACCAGGGTTGGGATCAGTTACAGCCACTCAACCAGGGTTGGGATCAGTTACAGCCACTCAACCAGGGTTGGGGTTCAACCAGGGTTGGGATCAGTTACAGCCACTCAACCAGGGTTGGGATCAGTTACAGCCACTCAACCAGGGTTGGGATCAGTTACAGCCACTCAACCAGGGTTGGGATCAGTTACAGCCACTCAACCAGGGTTGGGATCAGTTACAGCCACTCAACCAGGGTTGGGATCAGTTACAGCCACTCAACCAGGGTTGGGATCAGTTACAGCCACTCAACCAGGGTTGGGATCAGTTACAGCCACTCAACCAGGGTTGGGATCAGTTACAGCCACTCAACCAGGGTTGGGATCAGTTACAGCCACTCAACCAGGGTTGGGATCAGTTACAGCCACTCAACCAGGGTTGGGATCAGTTACAGCCACTCAACCAGGGTTGGGATCAGTTACAGCCACTCAACCAGGGTTGGGATCAGTTACATTTCAATACAAAAAAAACTAAACAAAAATGACAGAAGTGCATATATTATATATATATATTATTGGAACCTCAACATCAGAGGACCTCTTTAACCATTGTAGGAAGAGTTCTCGATCATAAAGTGGCTCCCCACCCAAAACAGTTGGGACTTCAAAAGGGGTTTCTTTAATACCTTTGTCCAGGTGTGTGTATATATATATATATAATCAGAGCTCAGCTGTGATTCGGATTAGCCACAACAACTCTCCTAAAGACTATGTGCTTTGTACTAAGATAACGCACTTCCCCCCCTTGTAAAAATAAAAAATGTACACACCTGTTTCTGATGTAGCGTATGAAATCTGGATGGTACATCTTCAACTTTTCTACGGTCACATTTCCTCCAAAGTATGTGGGAGGTCTAAAAAGGGAAAAACATAAACAGATAACAGTATAGGGTAGCCTAGTGGTTAGAGTGTAGGGACGGCAGGGTAGCCTAGTGGTTAGAGTGTAGGGACGGCAGGGTAGCCTAGTGGTTAGAGTGTAGGGACGGCAGGGTAGCCTAGTGGTTAGAGTTTAGGGACGGCAGGGTAGCCTAGTGGTTAGAGTTTAGGGACGGCAGGGTAGCCTAGTGGTTAGAGTGTAGGGACGGCAGGGTAGCCTAGTGGTTAGAGTGTAGGGACGGCAGGGTAGCCTAGTGGTTAGAGTGTAGGGACGGCAGGGTAGCCTAGTGGTTAAGAGCGTTGGCCTAGTAACCGAAAGGTTGCAAGTTGGAATCCCCGAGCTGACAAGGTACAAGTCTGTCGTTCTGCCCCTGAACAAGGCAGTTAACCCACTGTTCCTAGGCCGTCATTGAAAATAAGAATTTGTTCTTAACTGCCTTGCCTAGTTAAATAAAGATTCATTTTTTAAAAATTAAACATTAGTAAATAAAGAAGGAATACTTGGGGATATTGAGGGTATTTAATTACAATGGAAATCCACATAGATGCTGTGTGGGCAATGAAATCAAAACCTCCATGGAGATGAACCCATCCGGTATCTTACGTTTTGCTCCTTTCTGGTCCTCTCTCTACTGGAGTGTGTGTGGCAGCTGCTTTCATCAGCAGATAATCCCTGTCATGGTCTGGCAGGAAGACATAGCGTGTCTCCTACAGGATAAAGACAGAGAACGAGGGGAATGCATGACTAGACTATAAAAAAAATGTAAATGAAAGTTAAGAGTTTGTCTGGAAATGAATTAAAGAATGGAGGATGAAGTTTATTCCCAGTGAGTAAATGTGATCGTGAACCATCAGCATCATCATGATGGAAGTGTTCACCTCAGAGAGGGGTGGTCCTCTGTAGCCCGCTCCGGCGTAGCTCCTCATGGAGTTACGGAGTGTGTTGGTGGAGAACGTGTAGAAGGATGTTCTGGAGCCCACATCCTGCTCAAAGCCTTTAATGACAGCTCCGTTGGTCCTGGAGTAACAACAGAAGCATGGAACAGAACTTTGTCAATAACCAATATAAACATTTTAAAAAATAAAATTAAAATAAAAGTTCCTGGTTCGAATATCAGAGCCGACGAGGTGGAGAAAAATAACCTGCCACCGTGCGCCTTTGAGGCACTGAACCCAAATTGCTTCAGGGGTGCTGGACAATGGTGACCCTGGCCATGACCTCACTCCCTGCGGGTGTCTCAGGGGGAGCTGGGATATGCAAAGAAAACACATCTCTATTACATAGTCCCTTGTGACAAAGCTCTTAAAAGAAAAGGACGGGAGTGGAATGGACTCTACCCATGTGTCTTTATCCTACTGTTTTACCAAACTGTCAATATAACCACCTCCCAAATGATTATCTTTATACAACACAGGAACACTGTCAAAGACGACCAATTACAACACAGGACACACAGGAAGGAACACTGAACAGACAACCACGGCATGAAGGAACATGAACACTGTCAATGACCCCACACTCAGGTAACCACAGAAACCAGATGCATGCTTCATTCAACAGACTCTTGAGGAGCCCTTGAAATCAGCCATCCTGAATGACAAAATGAAACACAGGATGAAGGCCAACTGTACTAACATAACACACATTCCAAGGAACATTCCACTTAAGAAGGTCCAACCACCCCCGCAGGCTATTGAGGAAGTCAAGACTGAACAAGGTCAAAGACAGCGTCTCACCTGAATACGTAGTCATGCTGGTCAATCTCATGGCCTTTCTTTGACTCATTCAGAATCCCTCCGTTGCCCACGACAGCACAGCGGACACACCGTGAGCCGTTGCTACGACGAGCCCAGTCATCAAACATGTGCCAGTTGGCTGACGTGTTGAGAACAGATAGGGTCGACACCAGAGCTGCAACAACAAATGCATTCCAATGTAATAAAATAACTGGTGAAGACAGCCAACCAACAGATGAAATTTCTGCCTCGCGCACATTTCCAATGGACGACTACTACGCTCAACTGTCAGTGTCTCGTCTCACTAGCTGGGAGGCGTGGGTAAAGTCCACGGGGTAAAAACAGTGGAATCATGCTATCGTTTACTCTTGTAGATGTGAGCTGATAGGAGGTTCCCATGCATCTGTGAAGTTGTGCAGATGTACTCAATCGACTGACCATAAAGGGCCGTGTTTCCCATCTCTGAAGCCATGTAACATCTTTATTGGGGTGACCATGGATCATAGGGCACTGGAGTTAGACAGTGGCAGACAACGATGTGGAACTAAATTGTTTGTCGTCAGCATGTGAACATGATTTGTCAGCCAATTTTCAAATAATAGTTGGTATGGAGTAACACATTGAAACGTTCTTGTCAACATGTATTGAAAGTACCTACTGTTAAAGTCTAGGTTTGCCCAGCCATGAGTCCCTGGATACAGTCGGAGGCGCTGGTACTGTTCTGGAGTGGCATGCTTGGCCCACTGAAGCACAGGGATCCTGCCCAGAAACCGTACCCCAAAGTCTGTCTGGGGCACCCTGCTACGAATACTGTCTGGACAGTCCTGGATGGAATAACGTTCAGAAAGTTGAAGCTCATTTACTGTATTTCAATACAATTTCAAAACTCTAAAATACTATTTGGAGAACAGTGAAAACAAGTAAAAATGACCCCAGACATTATCACCTTGGCTGCTGTAGCTTCATTCACAAACACATAGCCTATTAGCTATTAGCCGCTACACATTAACTCAGCACTGGGTAGACCGCGTGATGATGCCGCTACAACATTCTATGGCGATGACACAAAGAGGGTAGCACAAGAGAACAGATTCTGGGAAACCTGTACTATGACATCATATCCTGTCATTGTCACGGTACAGGGGGCCAGCACAACCTAATGTCCTTATAGAACAATAAGTGACTCAACATCAGCATCATTAAAACTGAACGAACGGTGTAATTTTACCATGCAGACCTGCAGTTACACAAAGGTCATTGTAAAGTGGGTGATTCAAGCACTGGATGCTGATTGGCTGACAGCCGTATACCATGGGTATGATTTTTATGTTCTGCTCTAATTACGTTGGTAACCAGCTTATAATAGCAACAAGTCACCTCGGGGGTTTGTGGCATATTGCCAATATACAATGGCTAAGGGCTGTGTCCAGGCACTCTGCATTGCACCTAAGAACCTCCCTTATCCCTCGGGCCTTACTCCTTAAATTATATATAACTGTTATATATAACTTTCCACACAACATAATATGTGGGGCGGCAGGGTAGCCTAGTAGTTAGAGTGTTGGACTAGTAACCGAAAGGTTGCAAGTTCAAATCCCCGAGCTGACAAGGTACAAATCTGTCGTTCTGCTCCTGAACAGGCAGTTAACCCACTGTTCCTAGGCCGTCATTGAAAATAAGAATTTGTTCTTAACTGACTTGCCTAGTTAAATAAAGGTAAAATAAAAAATGGACATGACTTATTTTTTTATTAAAAAGAAGGTTCCGAACCTCGGTGTCCCCTCATAGCTACGGTCTTGTATCAAACGAGGCCATTTAGGTCTTCATCATCAGGGTAACTACTCACTGTTTCTGAGGAACACTGAATCATGGAAAGTCAACGAGTGGGAGATAAGCAGACAAAGAGTTTGATGGGAGTTGTGCATACCACTCCACTAAACAAAAAAAAAAGGTAGAGATAAAGAGATTGGAGATTGCATTGAACCGTACGGTGTTCTTTTACCACCCACATGTCCGGATCAAATAAAAACATATGCTTCACATCTTATCTGTCTTATGAAAGATATCAAGACGAAACAGTCCACGCCAGTGAGAAACCACCACATGGAGTGGAGAGTTCTGCGTTGTGGTCGACCGTATTTAGTCTATATTATAGGAAAAATAGGAAGCAGAATTCCTTTTAAACTGAAATGACTGTTTTGGCAAATGAACCTCAGCCATTGTTCATATGAAATGTACAATGTTCTTTCCTCGTCTCGGTTGACCGTGAGATGACGCTGCAACATTCTTCTATAGTGATGACACAAGGAGGGTAAGAGCAAGAGAACACAGTCTGGGACACATGTCATATATTTGCCATTATACGCGAGTCCAAAGAAAACACCAGCCAGTTTTCAATGGCATTCATTCAACTAGACATCCCACACAAACACAAACACCAGCCAACATCATTGCAGAACATCAAGTCCTTAGAACATCTGTGTGATTAACACTGAACTAGTGGTGGAATTTTACCATGCAGACCTGCAGTTAAATTAAAAAAAGGTAATTATTCAACTGGGCTTATTTCCACATAATGTAATATGGAGATTGCTTAAGATGCCCCAGAGCTTATCAAATTGCTGTATGAATTACACGTTGGTGATGACCTTTTGGGTTGTGTAATCTGGTGATTAACTAGAGTATCACTCATGTCATCTGACTGAGATTTAAACAGATATCCACTGTCCTTATTTTATAACAAAGTGGGGCTTCCTTGCTTCATGTGTCTGAAAGTACAATCAGTCAGCATTAACTGCAAGGAGACCACAGGCCTCCTAAGGTCTCTGAAGTAGACAGCAATCACAACAAACACATCGAGTAACAGGAACAGATCAGAAAAAGGAACTTCAACTCACTGTTTGAGGTGGGGCATCTTCACTGTAGTAGCTGTCGCCAATGAAGGGTGGCTCTGTTGGTTTGGCGGACTTGAGGAGAGCACCTTTAAGATCAGAGCCCTTGGTAGTCCTGGCTCCAAGTTCTGTTGACGGTCTGACTCTGGCAGGGGATGTGGACTTCACCTTTAAACTTAAAGGTGTTGGTGGTGCGATACTACTATTATCTGACAGCGTATTGACAACAAGAGGTTCTTCAGGGTCATGTAACCTGGCAAGAGACAAAACACACACCTTCGAGCTGAAACCAGTGTCACCTTAACTGTCCTGGGTAATGTCAAATGTGTCAAATGTCGTTGTCTCCTGCTACCCAATTGTGGAAAAACTCACATATTTCTCTAACACAATCAAAAGTTCCTCAGTAACAGCTGAAATATGTTGATTCTGTATCTGACTCGGCAGAAACAGCACACGCTCTGTCAACTGTGGTCATGTGACCCAAATGGAGCAGAAAAGCTGAACCTAAAATGGCTTTCTAAACATTATCTAGGGTTGAGCCTAGTTATTATAAAGTGTTGTCAGATTTCACCATTATTGAAATGTATTTTACACAAACCTACAACTTCTCTTCTTCCAGGCTAATTTGTGGTCGAGTCTGGATAATGTCTGACCCCAATTATTCAACTGGTCGATAGGCTTTGGTCGACCAATATTTTGTTGTTGTCGTCCGGGACAACCCTAGTCTTGATTTATTCTGAGTAAAACAGTACGGAGAAGTGGTATGCTATTCAATGTGCCAATGGTAGAGCTGCATCGTGTTTGGTAGGGAAAGACGACAATCGTCCGTCTCATAAAATGACCTGTATCCTCCACATTGATGTTGGCCAAGTGCACTTATATTAAATAAACAATAAGGCCTGATTGTGTCTGGATGTATTTTCAGGACAACAAAATGCCAAAGAGCTCTACAGAGTAATATTGCCCCAATGCACCCGGTCATATCTGGACCTGTGTCCTCCAGTCATTTAATGAAGGACAAAGGTAATCAACCAAAATTGGATTAGGGTGTAACCGATACCTGTGACAATCTGAGATCAAAAAGGTGATAGTCGCCACCAGGAAATACAACTGAAGGACTGATGCATCATGGACTATCCATTCTCTCATAAGAGGCTCTCGAGCAGACAGAAAAACCCATGGATGATGTAAAAAATACCCCCTTTTCCACATAAATGCTAATGTTTTTGTCGTGCAATAGCAGAATTCCCCTTCTCCATAAACTGTTCATCATTCCCCGGCCTGTCTAAATACAGTGATCTCCATTTGTGTTAATAGACGATGACCCCAAAGCAAAAATGCATTTGGAAAGACAGTTTGGAACAAAAAGGAGTGGCAGAACAGGCCGATTTCAAATAACTGGCATTCAGATAAAATCACTGCTTAGGTGAAACCCAAGGGCTATGGCAGGGAGGGAGGGAGGGAGGCAGGCAGAGAGGCAGAGACAGACAGGCAGAGAGGCAGAGAGGCAGAGACAGACAGGCAGGCCATCAAAATGACAGACCTGCTGAACCTTAAACCACTCAAATGTATGATTTAGTCTCACAGCGAGAGAAATACAGCTGCTTCCACTACTACTGACATTACTACCAGACTGACATTTCACATGTAACCCCATTCTGTTGCTCTCCATTGGTTTTAATGTTAGCCCAGCTGCTTCCACTACTACTGACATTACTACCAGGCACTAGTATATACATTCATTCCACTAGTATATACATTCATTCCACTAGTTAATACATTCATTCCACTAGTATATACATTCATTCCACTAGTATATACATTCATTCCACTAGTATATACATTCATTCCACTAGTATATACATTCATTCCACTAGTTAATACATTCATTCCACTAGTATATACATTCATTCCACTAGTTAATACATTCATTCCACTAGTAAATACATTCATTCCACTAGTATATACATTCATTCCACTAGTATATACATTCATTCCACTAGTATATACATTCATTCCACTAGTTAATACATTCATTCCACTAGTAAATACATTCATTCCACTAGTTAATACATTCATTCCACTAGTAAATACATTCATTCCACTAGTTAATACATTCATTCCACTAGTATATACATTCATTCCACTAGTTAATACATTCATTCCACTAGTATATACATTCATTCCACTAGTATATACATTCATTCCACTAGTATATACATTCATTCCACTAGTTAATACATTCATTCCACTAGTATATACATTCATTCCACTAGTATATACATTCATTCCACTAGTATATACATTCATTCCACTAGTATATACATTCATTCCACTAGTATATACATTCATTCCACTAGTATATACATTCATTCCACTAGTTAATACATTCATTCCACTAGTTAATACATTCATTCCACTAGTATATACATTCATTCCACTAGTTAATACATTCATTCCACTAGTATATACATTAATTCCACTAGTATATACATTCATTCCACTAGTATATACATTCATTCCACTAGTTCAGCCTTTTAATAAATTAAAATCCCTCAGAATCTTTGCTTTTGAATTACACACACACATTCCCAGACAGTAGCTAGGGTTCCATCCATTCCCAGACAGTAGCTAGGGTTCCATCCATTCCCAGACAGTAGCTAGGGTTCCATCCATTCCCAGACAGTAGCTAGGGTTCCACCCATTCCCAGACAGTAGCTAGGGTTCCATCCATTCCCAGACAGTAGCTAGGGTTCCATCCATTCCCAGACAGTAGCTAGGGTTCCATCCATTCCCAGACAGTAGCTAGGGTTCCATCCATTCCCAGACAGTAGCTAGGGTTCCATCCATTCCCAGACAGTAGCTAGGGTTCCATCCATTCCCAGACAGTAGCTAGGGTTCCATCCATTCCCAGACAGTAGCTAGGGTAGGCTAACTGCCTTGTTCAGGGGCAAAACAACAGATTTTTACCTTGCCAGCTCGGGGATTTGATCTAGCAACCTTTCGGTGACTGGCCCAACGCTCTAACCATTAGGCTACCTGCCGCCCCATATTCAAGCGAATATTCTATTTAAAAAAAATCTAAAGTTCAATGTGTTTCCATCGCATTTCAACACTGCCAATAGTTGTCACAAAAACTGTTGGGTTAAATAGCAAATGTGCCTATTCTGGTCTTGTCAAGTGTGCTTTAGTCAACAGCTGGCAGATACTGTGCAGGTAGGCCGTGTATGCAGGCTGTGCGGGATATTTGTATTTATTATGGATCCCCATTATGTGCTGCCAAAGCAGAAGCTACTCTTCCTGGGGTCCAGCAAAAATAAGGCAGTTTATACCATTTTAAAAACATTACAATGCATTCACAACACAGCGCACTCAGGCCCCTAGTCTACATGAGATTATTATGGATAAGCGTGAGACTATTTAAAAATGTGTCAAAACGACAGTCAAGCATTGATCATCATGTCACCACATTAAGGGCCTTTGATATGAATTGGAAAAGGAGCATCACGATCGAGTGCCTTCACCACCCGGCGAAGCTCAACATAAACTATTGAATCTGTAGCCTTCTGAACGGCATGGTTTCCCCAGGTTATATGATGTTTCTTATATTCATATTTGCTCATAAAAAAAGGCGTTTCTGCCTCCATTTCTCACATGATAAAAAAAAAACATTTTACAGACACAAAAAGATCCCACCATGTCAAACGAAACAAATGATTTTGTCGGCATTTACAAAATTATACCGAAACTTTGCCGTTTCCGTCACAGCCGTCGTGATATTAATTTATACGGTATAACTTCTCACAAACTGTGAATGGAAACATTGTTAGAAGTTTAATATTTTCCACCAGGAGTTTTAGATTGTTGCATGGTTGTTGGTTTACCTCTTGGGTTCCTGTGTGTACCAGATGCCAGGGAATTGTGTCAGGTTCAGGTTGTCCATGCCCCAGGTGATCTCAAGGTTCAAATAGATGATATAGATGACTGGCAGGAAGCTGACACCCAGGAAGCACAGCCATAGCCTCCTCTGGAGCCCCATGCTCGTCATCGTGGACCTGAGCCTGAGCAGCCGGCTGCGTGTGTGCCCTTTCCCTTCCATTGAGGAGGAATGTGGGGAGTAACCAATGTCCTTCTGAGGAGGATGTTCAGGTTTTCAGGGGAGCAACGAGGAAAGAGACGAGGGCTGGAGTTGACTGTAAAATGAGTCCACAGAGGTGCACACTACTCTGGGGCCTCTCTTACCACATGACAGTCTGGAGAGACAGAGAGAGGAGAAACGGACATAGATAAAATGGAGAGAGCAAACTTTACCGTGTCAACAGAGTTGCTCCCAATAATCCCTTTTTAATTAAACCTTTGACCACAAAAATACAGTCTCTCTGTATTCTTTCAGATCCCTCTATTTTAGGGGCAGATGGGTATTTACTTTGGACTGTTCATTGCCACTGATGAATCATGGTACAGGAACTCCCTCTGACCAGGTGAAGCCTTCATCCTTCCAGAATAATACAGTGATGGCAGAGTAACTGTCAAAATGTACCATCTCTGACAACCCTGCTCAACCGGTTTAACCCTGCTCAAACCCGTTTAACCCTGCTCAACCCTGGTAAACCCACTATCCCTAAACCAGACAAGAAGAGGGTCATGATGACTGACTTGTGATAAGTCAAATAAAATGTTATTGGTCACACACACAACATATGTAGCAGATGTTATTGCGGGTGTAGTGAAATGTTTGTGTTCCTAGCTCCAACAGTACAGTAATATCTAACAATTCACAAATCTAAAAAGTAAAAGAACGGAATTAAGAAATATATAAATAGTAGAATGAGTAATGTCAGAGTGGCATTGACTAAAACATAGTAGAATAGAATACAGTATTTACATATTGGATGAGTAAAGCAGTATGTGAACATTATTAAAGTGACTAGTGTTCCATTATTAAAGTGACCAGTGTTCCATTATTAAAGTGACTAGTGTTCCATTATTAAAGTGACCAGTGTTCCATTATTAAAGTGACCAGTGTTCCATTATTAAAGTGACCAGTGTTCCATTATTAAAGTGACCAGTGTTCCATTATTAAAGTGACCAGTGTTCCATTATTAAAGTGACCAGTGTTCCATTATTAAAGTGACCAGTGTTCCATTATTAAAGTGACCAGTGTTCCATTATTAAAGTGACCAGTGTTCCATTATTAAAGTGACTAGTGTTCCATTATTAAAGTGACTAGTGTTCCATTATTAAAGTGACCAGTGTTCCATTATTAAAGTGACCAGTGTTCCATTATTAAAGTGACCAGTGTTCCATTATTAAAGTGACCAGTGTTCCATTATTAAAGTGACCAGTGTTCCATTATTAAAGTGACTAGTGTTCCATTATTAAAGTGACTAGTGTTCCATTATTAAAGTGATTAGTGTTCCATTATTAAAGTGACTAGTGTTCCATTATTAAAGTGACTAGTGTTCCATTATTAAAAGTGACCAGTGTTCCATTATTAAAGTGACCAGTGTTCCATTATTAAAGTGACTAGTGTTCCATTATTAAAGTGACCAGTGTCCATGTACACTGCTCAAAAAAATAAAGGGAACACTAAAATAACACATCCTAGAACTGAATGAATGAAATATTCTTATTAAATACTTTTTTCTTTACATAGTTGAATGTGCTGACAACAAAATCACAAAAATTCTCAATGGAAATCAAATTTATCAACGCATGGAGGTCTGGATTTGGAGTGACTCTCAAAATTAAAAGTGGAAAACCACACTACAGGCTGATCCAACTTTGATGTAATGTCCTTAAAACAAGTCAAAATGAGGCTCAGTAGTGTGTGTGGCCTCCACGTGCCTGTATGACCTCCCTACAATGCCTGGGCATGCTCCTGATGAGGTGGCGGATGGTCTCCTGAGGGATCTCCTCCCAGACCTGGACTAAAGCATCCGCCAACTCCTGGACAGTCTGTGGTGCAACGTGGCGTTGGTGGATGGAGCAAGACATGATGTCCCAGATGTGCTCAATTGGATTCAGGTCTGGGGAACGGGCGGGCCAGTCCATAGCATCAATGCCTTCCTCTTGCAGGAACTGCTGACACACTCCAGCCACATGAGGTCTAGCATTGTCTTGCATTAGGAGGAACCCAGGGCCAACCGCACCAGCATATGGTCTCACAAGGGGTCTGAGGATCTCATCTCGGTACCTAATGGCAGTCAGGCTACCTCTGGCGAGCACATGGAGGGCTGTGCGGCCCCCCAAAGAAATGCCACCCCACACCATGACTGACCCGTCGCCAAACCGGTCATGCTGGAGGATGTTGCAGGCAGCAGAACTCCAGACTCTGTCACGTCTGTCACGTGCTCAGTGTGAACCTGCTTTCATCTGTGAAGAGCACAGGGCGCCAGTGGCGAATTTGCCAATCCTGATGAGTTGGGCAGACCTCACCACCCTCGAGAGAGCCCTGCAGTTGCATGGAGGTACAGTTGCCGTACCAGCCGGTGATACAGCCCGACAGGATGCTCTCAATTGTACATATTAAAGTTAGTGAGGGTCGTAGGGGCCAAGAAGGAATTTCTTCAGCCTCATGTCTGTGTGGGATAACAATTTCAGAATGTCAGTGATGTGTACGCCGAGGAACTTGAAGCTTTTCACCTTATTCACTGCGGTCCCAAGGATGTAGATAGGGGGGGGGGGGGGGGTGCTCCCTCTGCTGTTTCCTGAAGTCCACGATCAGACCCTTTGTTTTGTTGACGTTGAGGGAGAGGTTATTTTCCTGCCACAAGTACTGGAAACACCAGGAAACCAGAATCACATCTCTACTCTGAGGAAATGTCTCTGTCCCAAGTGGCTCAGGTCAAAAGTAGTGGACTACATAGAAATAAAACATTCATGTAAAAAAAACAAAAATGGCCTTTGGAGGGCAATCAATGTATTGTTCACATGCTCCTCCCCCTGGCTGTGACGAACCACGAGGAACGTTTCGAATGTCAACAGTTACTCTGACAGAGTACAATCATTAACACCTGTATGAGAACACGCACTTCTATACCTCATCTGTCACCGCCCTCTGATTACAATGACATGGTAAACACAGTGCTGGGCGGATAACATGGCCTTAGGGCACTACATTCTGTTCCGATTGGATTTACATGAGTGAAATACATACTCCTAAACATCAGATTAACCTTGTCTGTTTACCCTAGCCTTGGGATGTGGAGTGGCCAAAGCCACATTCCTGCTTCATGTGGGACTGCAGCTATTAGCATACCGTAACATTTAGACTAAAAAAAGAAAGATAGCAATACAAACTATACAGAAGCTTCTCACCTAAAACCATACCACACATAGTGTTGCGCACTTGATCAATGCCACGATTCAAAAGAGTGTGGATATTATAAAAGCCTTTACATTTTCAATTGGGCTAAAAGAGAAAAAATATATATATTGTCTACTGGTATTAAAGGTCATTCTTGCAGGGGCATGTGATGTGGGAGAGCTATTGTCGTCTATATGCTGTACCACTCAGAGAGTCATGTCCAACCAGGTCACCAGGAGGGATCAGACAATTATGAAGAAAATGGACTACTTTAAAATGAAGGTGGCCTCAAATGGCACTACTCATTCTGTCACATACACTAGAATGACACAGATACAAAAGGGTGAGTCTGTGTGTGGGAGACATCTGTTACGGTCATATCTCCATGTTACAGTGCTTGTAAACCAGACAGACGTCCACCTCCGGAGGTAGTGTGGGAGACATCTACACCCCCCTCTGGAGTTAGCCATCTAGCGTGCTCCGGACACCTGTGTGAAAGCTTTACTGAGGAAGTGTAGTTTGGTTAGATGGCAGTATCCATAGCTGTATGGCTGTGGAACGGTTACATTCTGTCTCACTGATGAAATAAAAATAAATTAAATTAAAAGGCCATATATTTCCAAGCCCATATCGCATGCATTGATTATCAATGTTAAAACACAGTTTTGAGATTGTAGTTCACATGAGCCAGTTGTTGGGCTGATGGATGAAAACTGTAGGGAGAAGGAAGAATGTGTTCAGCTGTCCTGGATTCAGTTTGTGTTGTCAAAGTAGTGTAGAGTAAATCTTTGAAACATACCAAAATGTAATAAATTCATCAGTAAACATTTATCAAACTACTGTAAGACGGAGGTCATTAAAAATGTCAACTATTTACTTTCCCTGACTTATTCTTCAGTGTTTGTTTGAAGATAAATGACCAGGGAATGGAAGGAAAACCTTGATCCTCAGATTAGCGCTGTTCAACACATCTGTGAAAACTTTGACATTTGGTGGAGAATAGAGACAGCAAACATTTTACCCTAAAAAAGGTATTAAAATGTATTTTATAATCTTGGCTGTGCTATCTGTCACCTTTTTTTCCATTCAGTTGAATAATGATGATAATAAAATACTTTCCCCTCTTTTGATTTAATTCTCCTAAAAATCTGAATGAATCCTAAGAAGAAAAAAGCTGTAAACTTAATGGTATTTGTTAAAGTTCATGTTTTGCACCGATTACCATGATCACCCTCAGAGAAACAGCAAGTCACTACTCTGAGATCTCTCTCCCCCCTTTTCACAACACAAAGCTAAACATAGAAAATAAAAAGTTAAAATGTCCCCATATCCACTTACCTGTGACGAGTCTTCTTTAGTGACAGTTGTCTGTCTGCATAGTAGGAGAGTAGCGACAGTAGAAAGTCATCTAAACCAGAATAACTCTTTGACTAATAGACCGGAGCGCCGGCACAGCACAGCATGGGCGGGACGATTGTGAAATGAGCAACAGATGCTGGCAATTGGGAGAGAGGGAACATTTACTACGGGGTGTAATCATTAGTCCAAACCGTTTTGTTTTGCAACGAAAACTAGCGTTTCTATTTGACAAACTCACCAAGGTTCAGCCCCGTTTCGTTCTCTTTAGTTCCTAGTGAATACACCCCGGACTACAATAAATTCTGACGTGAGACGACAGCCTTAGAGGAATAGCGTTGCTATGGTCACAATGGCTGTGTTCACACAGGCAGCCCAATTCTGATATTTATTCCACAAAAAAATTAACTGTCCAGAGCAGAGATGTCATGCCAATTGGGGGCTAGTGCCCCCTCAGATTTGTCCATTAAAAATGTTTTACAAATAAAAAGTATACTTTAGTTTTTGTTTTTCTGTAGTACTACTAGCCACGGAGCATTTTTGTGGAGTTGGCTTTAGATAGCCCAGATAGTTTCCCAATCTCATAACAAGCTACCAAGAAGCCATTTAAGGCTATCAATCAAGTTAGAGTAGCTAGCTTGTCTAAAGCCTTGTTCACATTGACAGTTTGAAGTGACTCAAAGCCATTTTTTTTGCATATCTGATTCAAATCTGTTCTCTTTCCTGCAGTCTGACCAGCCAAAATACACATGGAATCGGATATTTCAAGCCAGCTTTGTAGGTTGTTTGACATCAGATAGAAATTTGATTCCTGGCCATGAGACTTCTCTGAATGGTAAAATCTGATTTATTTGCCCTGTTATTTGGCATAACTTGTTGCTTGCTAGCTACTCCGTTAACAGTATGACAAAAACGTGTGGTAGCTAACTAGCGTGTTAATTGTGTTTAAGATGGCGCCGAAGAACATGGCTGACGTTTTACATTCTCCCAACCAGTTGTGCTATTTTGTAATTTGTTTGCATTTTGTGTAACTTGTTTTATAACTTATCGTGTACATAATGTTGCTGCTACCGTTTCTTATGACCGAAAATAACTTCTGGACATCAGAAAGGCTATCACTGACCGCGGACTGGAAGAAACGTTTTCCTTACACGAGTTCGACGAGAAGGATCTCCTGCTTTCACTGGCCCAAATGCACACTATTTGGCGTGAAGAAAAGACTCCGGACAAGGGGCCGCAGATCGGAGATCCTTCTGTAAAATCCCACTGCCATCCGTTCTTCTTGCTAACGTGCTTTCATTGGAAAATAAAATTGATGACCTACGATTAAGATTATCCTACCAGCGGGACATTAAAAACTGTAATGTTTATGTTTCACCGAGACGTGGCTGACCGACGAAACGGACAATATAAAGCTAGCAGGATTTTCGACAAGGGGTGGGGGTGTGTGTCTATTTGTCAATAACAGCTGGTGCGCGATGTCTAATATTAAAAAAGTCTTGAGGTATTGCTCGCCTGAGGTAGAGTACCTAATGATAAGCTGTAGACCACACTATCTACCAAGAGAGTTCTCATCTGTATTATTCGTAGCCGACTATTTACCACCACAGAACGAAGCTGGAACTAAGACCGCTCTCAACCAACTCTATAAGGCCATAAGCAAAGAAGAAAATGCTCACCCAGAAGTGGCGCTCCTAGTGGCCGGGGACTTTAATGCAGGCAAACTTAAATCAGTTTTAACACATTTTTACCAGCATGCCACATGTGCAACCAGATGGAAAAAAACTCTAGACCACCTTTACTCCACACACAGAGATGCATAAAAAGCTCTCCCTCGCCTTCCATTTGGCAAATTAGACCATAATTCTATCCTCCTGATTCAAATCAAATCAAATCAAATCAAATTTTATTTGTCACATACACATGGTTAGCAGATGTTAATGCGAGTGTAGCGAAATGCTTGTGCTTCTAGTTCCGACAATGCAGTGATAACCAACAAGTAATCTAACTAACAATTCCAAAACTACTGTCTTATACACAGTGTAAGGGGATAAGGAATATGTACATAAGGATATATGAATGAGTGATGGTACAGAGCAGCATACAGTAGATGGTATCGAGTACAGTATATACATATGAGATGAGTATGTAGACAAAGTAAACAAAGTGGCATAGTTAAAGTGGCTAGTGACATAAGAATGCAGTCGATGATCTAGAGTACAGTATATACATATGCATATGAGATGAATAGTGTAGGGTAAGTAACATTATATAAGGTAGCATTGTTTAAAGTGGCTAGTGATATATTTACATCATTTCCCATCAATTCCCATTATTAAAGTGGCTGGAGTTGGGTCAGTGTCAATGACAGTGTGTTGGCAGCAGCCACTCAATGTTAGTGATTGCTGTTTAACAGTCTGATGGCCTTGAGATAGAAGCTGTTTTTCAGTCTCTCGGTCCCAGCTTTGATGCACCTGTACTGACCTCGCCTTCTGGATGATAGCGGGGTGAACAGGCAGTGGTTCGGGTGGTTGATGTCCTTGATGATCTTTATGGCCTTCCTGTAACATCGGGTGGTGTAGGTGTCCTGGAGGGCAGGTAGTTTGCCCCCGGTGATGCGTTGTGCAGACCTCACTACCCTCTGGAGAGCCTTACGGTTGAGGGCGGAGCAGTTGCCGTACCAGGCGGTGATACAGCCCGCCAGGATGCTCTCGATTGTGCATCTGTAGAAGTTTGTGAGTGCTTTTGGTGACAAGCCGAATTTCTTCAGCCTCCTGAGGTTGAAGAGGCGCTGCTGCGCCTTCTTCACGACGCTGGCAGTGTGAGTGGACCAATTCAGTTTGTCTGTGATGTGTATGCCGAGGAACTTAAAACTTGCTACCCTCTCCACTACTGATCCATCGATGTGGATAGGGGGGTGTTCCCTCTGCTGTTTCCTGAAGTCCACAATCATCTCCTTAGTTTTGTTGACGTTGAGTGTGAGGTTATTTTCCTGACACCACACTCCGAGGGCCCTCACCTCCTCCCTGTAGGCCGTCTCGTCGTTGTTGGTAATCAAGCCTACCACTGTTGTGTCGTCCGCAAACTTGATGATTGAGTTGGAGGCGTGCATGGCCACGCAGTCGTGGGTGAACAGGGAGTACAGGAGAGGGCTCAGAACGCACCCTTGTGGGGCCCCGTGTTGAGGATCAGCGGGGAGGAGATGTTGTTGCCTACCCTCACCACCTGTGGGCGGCCCGTCAGGAAGTCCAGTACCCAGTTGCACAGGGCGGGGTCGAGACCCAGGGTCTCGAGCTTGATGACGAGCTTGGAGGGTACTATGGTATTGAATGCCGAGCTGTAGTCGATGAACAGCATTCTCACATAGGTATTCCTCTTGTCCAGGTGGGTTAGGGCAGTGTGCAGTGTGGTTGAGATTGCATCGTCTGTGGACCTATTTGGGCGGTAAGCAAATTGGAGTGGGTCTAGGGTGTCAGGTAGGGTGGAGGTGATATGGTCCTTGACTAGTCTCTCAAAGCACTTCATGATGACGGAAGTGAGTGCTACGGGGCGGTAGTCGTTTAGCTCAGTTACCTTAGCTTTCTTGGGAACAGGAACAATGGTGGCCCTCTTGAAGCATGTGGGAACAGCAGACTGGTATAGGGATTGATTGAATATGTCCGTAAACACACCGGCCAGCTGGTCTGCGCATGCTCTGAGGGCGCGGCTGGGGATGCCGTCTGGGCCTGCAGCCTTGCGAGGGTTAACACGTTTAAATGTCTTACTCACCTCGGCTGCAGTGAAGGAGAACTAAAGCAGGAAGTACCAGTGACTCGCTCAACACGGAAAGTGGTCAGATGACGCAGATGCTACACTACAGGACTGTTTTGCTAGCACAGACTGGAATATGTTCCGGGATTCATCCAATGGCATTGAGGAGTACACCACTTCATTCATCGGCTTCATCAATAAGTGCATCGATGATGTCGTCCCCACAGTGACTGTACGTACAGTTGAAGTTGGAAGTTTACATACACTTAGGCTGTAGTCATTAAAACTTGTTTTTCAACCACTCTACAAATTTCTTTTTAACAAACTATACTTTTGCAAAGTCGGTTAGGACACCTACTTTGTGCATGACACAAGTAATTTTTTTAACAATTGTTTACAGACAGATTATTTCACTTACAATTCACTGTATCACAATTCCAGTGGATCAGAAGTTTACATACACCAAGTTGACTGTGCCTTTAAACAGCTTGAAAAAATCCAGAAAATGATGTCATGACTTTAGAAGCTTCTGATAGGCTGATTGACATCATTTGAGTCAATTAAAGGTGTACCTGTGGATGTATTTCAAGGCCTACCTTCAAACTCAGTGCCTCTTTGCTTGACATCATGGGAAAATCAAAATAAATCAGCCAAGACCTCAGAAAAAAACTTTTAGACCTCCACAAGTCTGGTTCATCCTTGGGAGCAATTTCCACATGCCTGAAGGTACCACGTTCATCTGTACAAACAATAGTACGCAAGTATAAACACCATGGACCCACTCAGCCGTCATATGTTGGGGAATAATCAGAATTAGTTGGTAACATAGGTAAGATGTTTTATATTCATCATATGTTTGTAAGTTACTAGTTATTGATCAGTTTTTCACATCGCTGTGGAGGAATTTTGGCCCACTCTTTCATGCAGAACATCTTTAACTCAGCTACGTTTGTTTTAAGTCCTGCCACATTTCAATGGGGATTAGGTCTGGACTTCAACTTGGCCCTTCCAAAATGTCCCATTTGTTGCTTTTAATCCATTTTCATGTAGACTTGTTTGTGTGTTTTGGATCATTGTCTTGCTGCGTGACCCAGCTGTGCTTCAGCTCACAGACGGATGGCCTGACATTCTCCTGTAGAATTATCTGATACAGAGCAGAATTCATGGTTCCTTCTATTAAGGCCAGTTGTCCAGGTCCTGTGGCAGAAAAGCATCCCCAAACCATCACACTGCCACCACCATGCTTGACCATTGGTATGAGGTTCATAGTGTAGAATGAATGCACTGTTTGGTTTTCGCCAGGCATGTCCTCCAGAAGCACCTGGAAGATCCTCAATAATCTTGGAAACATGTTGTATTGGCAGATGGGCCAGAAGTATAACTTTTGGGACTACATTATATATATGTATATTTGTTCTTTGTAAACGCAGGTTCTCTTTATCTAAATATTAGGTTTTGGTTGAGGATTTGATCAAATTCAGTAACAAAAATATGCAAAAATAGAGAAATTCAGAAAAGAAGGCAAATACAAGGATTTTTTTATTTTATTTTTTTATTTCACCTTTATTTAACCAGGTAAGCAAGTTGAGAACAAGTTCTCATTTACAATTGCGACCTGGCCAAGATAAAGCAAAGCAGTTAGACACATACAACGACACAGAGTTACACATGGAGTAAAACAAACATACAGTCAATAATACAGTAAAAAAAAACAAGTCTATATACAATGTGAGCAAATTAGGTGAGAAGGGAGGTAAAGGCAAAAAAGGCCATGGTGGCAAAGTAAATACAATATAGCAAGTAAAACACTGGAATGGTAGTTTTGCAATGGAAGAATGTGCAAAGTAGAAATAAAAATAATGGGGTGCAAAGGAGCAAAATAAATAAATTAATTAAATACAGTTGGGAAAGAGGTAGTTGTTTGGGCTAAATTATAGGTGGGCTATGTACAGGTGCAGTAATCTGTAAGATGCTCTGACAGTTGGTGCTTAAAGCTAGTGAGGGAGATAAGTGTTTCCAATTTAAGAGATTTTTGTAGTTCGTTCCAGTCATTGGCAGCAGAGAACTGGAAGGAGAGGCGGCCAAAGAAAGAATTGGTTTTGGGGGTGACTAGAGAGATATACCTGCTGGAGCATGTGCTACAGGTGGGAGATGCTATGGTGACCAGCGAGCTGAGATAAGGTGGGGACTTTACCTAGCAGGGTCTTGTAGATGACATGGAGCCAGTGGGTTTGGCGACGAGTATGAAGCGAGGGCCAGCCAACGAGAGCGTACAGGTCGCAATGGTGGGTAGTATATGGGGATTTGGTGACAAAACGGATTGCACTGTGATAGACTGCATCCAATTTGTTGAGTAGGGTATTGGAGGCTATTTTGTAAATGACATCGCCAAAGTCGAGGATTGGTAGGATGGTCAATTTTACAAGGGTATGTTTGGCAGCATGAGTGAAGGATGCTTTGTTGCGAAATAGGAAGCCAATTCTAGATTTAACTTTGGATTGGAGATGTTTGATATGGGTCTGGAAGGAGAGTTTACAGTCTAACCAGACACCTAAGTATTTGTAGTTGTCCACGTATTCTAAGTCAGAGCCGTCCAGAGTAGTGATGTTGGACAGGCGGGTAGGTGCAGGTAGCGATCGGTTGAAGAGCATGCATTTAGTTTTACTTGTATTTAAGAGCAATTGGAGGCCACGGAAGGAGAGTTGTATGGCATTGAAGCTTGCCTGGAGGGTTGTTAACACAGTGTCCAAAGAAGGGCCGGAAGTATACAGAATGGTGTCGTCTGCGTAGAGGTGGATCAGAGACTCACCAGCAGCAAGAGCGACCTCATTGATGTATACAGAGAAGAGAGTCGGTCCAAGAATTGAACCCTGTGGCACCCCCATAGAGACTGCCAGAGGTCCGGACAGCAGACCCTCCGATTTGACACACTGAACTCTATCAGAGAAGTAGTTGGTGAACCAGGCGAGGCAATCATTTGAGAAACCAAGGCTGTCGAGTCTGCCGATGAGGATGCGGTGGTTGACAGAGTCGAAAGCCTTGGCCAGATCAATGAATACGGCTGCACAGTAATGTTTCTTATCGATGGCGGTTAAGATATCGTTTAGGACCTTGAGCGTGGCTGAGGTGCACCCATGACCAGCTCTGAAACCAGATTGCATAGCAGAGAAGGTATGGTGAGATTCGAAATGGTCGGTAATCTGTTTGTTGACTTGGCTTTCGAAGACCTTAGAAAGGCATGGTAGGATAGATATAGGTCTGTAACAGTTTGGGTCAAGAGTGTCCCCCCCTTTGAAGAGGGGGATGACCGCAGGATTCATTCACCACAAAATGAATCAAATTCCAGGTAACTAAAAGTCAGTAGAAAAGGTAATTACATAGCATTTGATTGGTTGGGGAAATGCTTTCTCAATTAGTTATAATCTCGGAGAAAGGGGAAGACGTAACAAGAGATCAGTAAAGATAAAAGACACTGGGACTCTTCCACTGTGACTATAAATAGGAGAGGCCCTGGGACTATAAATAGGAGAGGCCCTGGGACTATAAATAGGAGAGGCCCTGGGACTATAAATAGGAGAGGCCCTGGGACTATAAATAGGAGAGGCCCTGGGACCATAAATGGGAGAGGCCCTGGGACCATAAATAGGAGAGGCCCTGGGACCATAAATAGGAGAGGCCCTGGGACCATAAATAGGAGAGGCCCTGGGACCATAAATAGGAGAGGCCCTGGGACCATAAATAGGAGAGGCCCTGGGACCATAAATAGGAGAGGCCCTGGGACCATAAATAGGAGAGGCCCTGGGACCATAAATAGGAGAGGCCCTGGGACCATAAATAGGAGAGGCCCTGGGACCATAAATAGGAGAAGCCCTGGATGTAACCGCTTTCTTCCTGGGAAGGAGAGGCGGACCAAAACGCAGCGTGGTTAGAGTTCATGTTTTTTTAATAGGTGAAACTAAACATGAACAGAATACAAAACAATAAATGTGGCAAAACCGAAACAGTCCTAACTGGTGCAGAAAACACAAAGACAGGAAACAAGCAAACAGCCCCATAAACATACAAAAACCCCTAGACAAGACAAAGCACATACATCCCCCATGTCACACCCTGACCTAACTAAAATAATAAAGAAAACAAAGATTTTTATTTTATTTTACTAGGCAAGTCAGTTAAGAACAAATTCTTATTTTCAATGACGGCCTAGGAACAGTGGGTTAACTGCCTGTTCAGGGGCAGAACGACAGATTTGTACCTTGTCAGCTCGGGGATTCGAACTTGCAACCTTTCAGTTACTAGTCCAACGCTCTAACCACTAGGCTACCCTGCCGCCCCGATAACTAAGGCCAGGGCGTGACACTGGGACTATAAAGAGGAGAGACACTGGGACTCTTTCACTGTGACTATAAAGAGGAGAGATGCTGAGACTCTTCCACTGTGACTATAAAGAGGGGAGACACTGGGACTCTTTCACTGTGACTATAAAGAGGAGAGATGCTGAGACTCTTCCACTGTGACTATAAAGAGGGGAGACACTGGGACTCTTTCACTGTGACTATAAAGAGGAGAGATGCTGGGACTCTTTCACTGTGACTATAAAGAGGAGAGATGCTGGGACTGTTCCACTGGGACTATGAAGAGGAGAGATGCTGGGACTGTTCCACTGGGACTATGAAGAGGAGAGATGCTGGGACTGTTCCACTGGGACTATGAAGAGGAGAGATGCTGGGACTGTTCCACTGGGACTATGAAGAGGAGAGATGCTGGGACTATGAAGAGGAGAGTTGCTGGGACTATGAAGAGGAGAGATGCTGGGACTATGAGGAGGAGAGATGCTGGGACTATAAAGAGGAGAGATGCTGGGACTATTCCACTGGGACTATGAAGAGGAGAGATGCTGGGACTATGAAGAGGAGAGATGCTGGGTCTATGAAGAGGAGAGATGCTGGGACTATGAAGAGGAGAGATGCTGGGTCTATGAAGAGGAGAGATGCTGGGACTATGAAGAGGAGAGATGCTGATACTATGAAGAGGAGAGATGCTGGGACTATGAAGAGGAGAGATGCTGGGACTATGAAGAGGAGAGATGCTGGGACTCCACTCCACTCCACTTCCACTGGTTACAGTTTGGTATTATCCCAAATGGCACACTTTACAGTGCACTACTTTTGACTAGGGCACATATGGACTTTTGAGGGCCAAAACTAGAGACTAGTTTACTACTGCTGAGTGGAGGAGCCCAGTGTGAGACTAGAGACTAGTTTACTACTGCTCAGTGAAGGGGCCCAGTGTGAGACTAGTTTACTACTGCTGAGTGAAGGGGCCCAGTGTGAGACTAGAGACTAGTTTACTACTGCTGAGTGGAGGGGCCCAGTGTGAGACTAGATACTAGTTTACTACTGCTGAGTGGAGGGGCCCAGTGTGAGACTAGAGACTAGTTTACTACTGCTGAGTGGAGGAGCCCAGTGTGAGACTAGATACTAGTTTACTACTGCTCAGTGAAGGGGCCCAGTGTGAGACTAGTTTACTACTGCTGAGTGAAGGGGCCCAGTGTGAGACTAGAGACTAGTTTACTACTGCTGAGTGGAGGGGCCCAGTGTGAGACTAGAGACTAGTTTACTACTGCTGAGTGGAGGGGCCCAGTGTGAGACTAGAGACTAGTTCACTACTGCTGAGTGGAGGGGCCCAGTGTGAGACTAGAGACTAGTTTACTACTGCTGAGTGGAGGGGCCCAGTGTGAGACTAGAGACTAGTTTACTACTGCTGAGTGAAGGGGCCCAGTGTGAGACTAGAGACTAGTTTACTACTGCTGAGTGCAGGGGCCCAGTGCTAGACTAGAGACTAGTTTACTACTGCTCAGTGAAGGGGCCCAGTGTGAGATTAGTTTACTACTGCTGAGTGAAGGGGCCCAGTGTGAGACTAGTTTACTACTGTTGAGTGAAGGGGCCCAGTGTGAGACTAGTTTACTACTGCTGAGTGAAGGGGCCCAGTGTGAGACTAGTTTACTACTGTTGAGTGAAGGGGCCCAGTGTGAGACTAGTTTACTACTGTTGAGTGAAGGGGCCCAGTGTGACACTAGTTTACTACTGTTGAGTGAAGGGGCCCAGTGTGAGACTAGAGACTAGTTTACTACTGCTGAGTGGAGGGGCCCAGTGTGAGACTAGAGACTAGTTTACTACTGCTGAGTGGAGGGGCCCAGTGTGAGACTAGAGACTAGTTTACTACTGCTGAGTGAAGGGGCCCAGTGTGAGACCCTTTCAGTGTGATGTAGGAGTATTTTTAACACGGTGTAGCCCTCAGACTACCATCCTTATAGACCCATCAGGCTCTTGGGGTCTCTTGTCACATGAAACCACTCGGCTGCCTTGTGTTATATTGTCCCTCCACATTGTTAGATGTGAATTTGGTAAGACTCTCATAAAAAACCTGCCTGTCAGAGCAAAAGTGGGCTTGTGACTGCCAGAGGGGGTGTGTCGGAGGGGGTGGGGAGCAGACCAATCCAAGACAGCAGATCCTGTAATTAGCACTAGCCCAGAGGGGCACAAGGACAAAAGACATCTGTAACTCGCACACAAAGGACACCGCGGAGCTGAGCCCTGACTAGCCCTAATGCCAACCCAGCCTTCAGCACCAGCTTCGTTCAGCAGAACTCTGTACTGACGTCTGTCTAAACCATGGACTGCAGGACCTCCGCAGGGGAAGAGGGCGGGGTCCAAAATGTATGTTTGGCTCCACCAGCCACTGTGGCAGGTAGATGAAAACAAAATCTGATTTACCAGCCCAAACATTTTTTGACATAATTATATTTAACTGATGACCGTGCTTTGTAATGTTTCTAAAAACAAGAAATGTATTAGTAAGAAGTAATGTGGATTATTGCTCAATTTCATTTAATTTTCTGTGACCCGAGTCTTTAAACCAAAATTTCAGATGAGCCTAAATGCTCAGCTACCCCTTTAACTGCGGGAGGGGTTGCCGTGGTAATGGGGCCACAACAGTCATGTCAGCTATTAGTTGAAGCAGTGGACTCAAGCTAACATTGAAAAACAACCAGGCTTGTGAACAAAACAATGTAACTAGGCAAGAAACACAAAGATAAAGTCTCACTTAGCTGACTTGAGTAAATTAGACAGCCTGCTATGCCTCTGCCAGCACCTCCAAAAATGAATCTATCTGCGCTTCACTCGCAGTGAGCAAAGCTGTTGCTGCACAAGATGGGGTCTAGCAGCTATGAAACAAAACAGCAGAAATACTTTGAAAACGGCTACTTAAGCATTTTTCTGCTAGAAATCGCAACTTGCACATATGCTCATTCTTGACTTTTGACTGTATTTATTCGCAAATGAGAATGTAATGCTCACACTGTAGAGCCCTGCACAGATTGATGACCCGCAAACATATAGATATTCTTACCCGCCAATACCTAAATCTACCCGCATTTGGTGGGTGTTCATTTTATGCCCTGGAAGAGGGTGGAGCTGGTTTCCTTCTACTCAGAACGACCACCTAGCCCCCCCCCCCTCCTCCTCTCTCGGCCTACCCTGAAAACATCATAAGGTCACAAAACAGGCCTGGGCTGGCTCAGAACATCTGGAACAGCAGCCTCTCTCTGCTCTGTGGGGAATAGCAGCCTCTCTCTGCTCTGTGGGGAACAGGAGCCTCTCTCTGCTCTGTGGGGAACAGGAGCCTCTCTCTGCTCTGTGGGGAACAGGAGCCTCTCTCTGCTCTGTGGGGAACAGGAGCCTCTCTCTGCTCTGTGGGGAACAGGAGCCTCTCTCTGCTCTGTGGGGAACAGGAGCCTCTCTCTGCTCTGTGGGGAACAGGAGCCTCTCTCTGCTCTGTGGGGAACAGGAGCCTCTCTCTGCTCTGTGGGGAACAGGAGCCTCTCTGCTCTGTGGGGAACAGCAGCCTCTCTCTGCTCTGTGGGGAACAGAAGATATTCCCCACTCATTCAGAATACACATACATTCCAGAGGTGGGAGAATGGTTCAGTCCATCCATTGCTCTGTGGGTTATGACTCAGTGTTGTAAAAGATCACAGCCCCTAAGGAGAGAGAATGGTTCAGTCCATCCATTGCTCTGTGGGTTATGACTCAGTGTTGTAAAAGATCACAGCCCCTAAGGAGAGAGAATGGTTCAGTCCATCCATTGCTCTGTGGGTTATGACTCAGTGTTGTAAAAGATCACAGCCCCTAAGGAGAGAGAATTGTTCAGTCCATCCATTGGGCCTCTGCACAGTGAAAGATTGCAATCCCATAGTCTTGGGAGAGAATAGTTCAAATCAAAGTTTATTTGTCACGTACGCCGAATACAACAGGTGTAGACCTTACAGTGAAATGCTTACATACAGGCTCTAACCAATAGTGCGAAAAAAAAAAGGTGTGTGTGTGTGTGTGTGTGTGTGTGTGTGTGTGTGTGTGTGAAGAAATAAAACAACAGTAAAAATACATTTGACAATAAGATTAGCAAGGCTATATACAGTAGAGAGGCTATATACAGTAGAGAGGCTATATACAGTAGAGAGGCTATATACAGTAGAGAGGCTATATACAGTAGAGAGGCTATATACAGTAGAGGCTATATACAGTAGAGAGGCTATATACAGTAGAGGCTATATACAGTAGAGAGGCTATATACAGTAGAGAGGCTATATACAGTAGAGAGGCTATATACAGTAGAGAGGCTATATACAGTAGAGAGGCTATATACAGTAGAGAGGCTATATACAGTAGAGAGGCTATATACAGTAGAGAGGCTATATACAGTAGAGAGGCTATATACAGTAGAGAGGCTATATACAGTAGAGAGGCTATATACAGTAGAGAGGCTATATACAGTAGAGAGGCTATATACAGACACCGGTTAGTCAGGCTGATTGAGGTAGTATGTACATGTGGGTATGGTCAAAGTGACTATGCATATAAGATGAACAGAGAGTAGCAGTAGAGTAAAAGAGGGGTTGGTGGGTGGTGAGACACAATGCAGATAGCTTGGTTAGCCAATGTGCGGGAGCACTGGTTGGTCGGCCCAATTGAGGTAGTATGTACATGGATGTATAGTTGAAGTGACTATGCATATAAGATAAACAGAGAGTAGCAGCAGCGTAAAAAGAGGGGTTTGGGGGGGTTGGGGGGGAGCACAAAATGCAAATAGTCTGGGTAACCATTGGTTACCTGTTGAGAAGTCTTATGGCCTGGGGGTAAAAACTGTTGAGAAGCCTTTTTGTCCTAGACTTGGCACTCCGGTACCGCTTGCCATGCAGTAGTAGAGAGAACAATCTATGATTGGGGTCTTTGACAATGTTTAGGGCCTTCCTCTAACATCGCCTGGTGTAGAGGTCCTGGATGGCAGGCAGCTTTGCTCCAGTGATATACTGGGCCGTTCGCACTACCCTCTGAGGTGCCTTGCGGACAGAGGTCAAGCAATTGCCGTACCAGGCAGTAATGCAACCGGTCAGGATGCTCTCGATGTTGCAGCTGTAGAACCTTTTGAAGATCTCAGGACCCACTACCCATGTCAAATCTTTTAGTCCCTGGTTCCTTAGCTTAGTGATGAGCTTTGAGGGTACTATGGTGTTGAACGCTGAGCTGTAGTCAATGAATAGCATTCTCACATAGGTGTTCCTTTTGTCCAGGTGGGAAAGGGCAGTGTGGAGTGCAATAGAGATTGCATCATCTGGGGATCTGTTTGGGCGGTATGCAAATTGGAGTGGGTCTAGGGTTTCTGGGATAATAGTGTCAATGTGAGCCATTACCAGCCTTTCAAAGCACTTCATGGCTACAGACGTGAGTGCTACGGTTCTGTAGTCATTTAGGCAGGTTGCCTTTGTGTTCTTGGGCACAGGGACTATGGTGGTCTGCTTGAAGCATGTTGGTATTAGACTCAATCAGGGACATGTTGAAAATGTCACTGAAGACACCTGCCAGTTGGTCAGCACATGCCCGGAGCACACGTCCTGGTAATCTGTTTGGCCCCGCAGCCTTGTGTATGTTGACCTGTTTAAAGGTCTTACTCACGTCGGCTACGGAGAGGGTGATCACACAGTCTTCCGGAACAGCTGATTCTTTCATGCATGCCTCAGTGTTGCTTGCCTCGAAGCGAGCATAGAAGTGATTTAGCTCGTCTGGTAGGCTCGTGTCACTGGGCAGCTCGCAGCTGTGCTTCCCTTTGTAGTCTGTAGTAGTTTGCAAGCCCTGCCACATCCGACGAGCATCGGAGCCGGTGTAGTATGATTTCAATATTAGCCCTGTATTGATGCTTTGCCTGTTTGATGGTTCGTCGCAAGGCATAGCAGGATTTCTTGTAAGCTTCCAGGTTAGAGCCCCGGACCTTGAAAGAGGCAGCTCTACCCTTTAGCTCACTGCGAATGTTGCCTGTAATCCATGATTTCTGGTTGGGTTATGTACGTACAGTCACTGTGGGGACGAAGTCCTCAATGCACTTATATATAAAGCCAGTGACTGATGTGGTGTATTCCTCAATGTCATCCCGGAACATGTTCCAGTCTGTGATAGCAAAACAGTCCTGTAGTTTAGCATCTGCTTCATCTGACCTTTTTTTTAAAAGACTGCATCACTGGTGCTACCTGCTTTAGTTTTTGCTTGTAAGCAGGAATCAGGAGAATAGAGTTGTGGTCTGATTTACCAAATGGAGGGCAAGGTGATCTAGAATTGTTTTCCCTCTGGTTGCACATTTAACATGTTGATAGAGATTTGGTAGAACTGATTTAAGTTTCCCTGCATTAAGTCTCCGGCCACTAGGAGCGTCGCCTCTGGGTGAGTCGTTTCCTGTTTGCTTATTTCCTTATACCGCTGACTGAGTGCGGTCTTAGTGCCAGCATCTGTCTGTTGTGGTAAATAAACAGCCACGAAAAGTATAGCTGAGAACTCTCTAGGCAAGTAGTGTGGCCTGCAATTTATCACAATATACTCTACTTCAGGCGAGCAAAATCTAGAGACTTCCTTAGATTTCGTGCGCCAGCTGTTGTTTACAAATATGCACAGACCCCCCCCCCCCCCCCTTGTCTTACCGGAGTGTGCTGTTCTATCCTGCCGGTGCAGCATGTATCCCGCTAGCTGAATATCCATGTCGTCATTCAGTCACGATTCCGTGAAACATAGGATATTACAGTTTTTGATGTCCCGTTGGGAGGATATTCGTGATCGTACCTCGTCTAGTTTATTGTCCAATGATTGCACGTTGGCCAGTAATATTGAAGGTAATGGAAGCTTTCCAACTCGCCTTCTGCGGGTCCGGACGAGGCATCCGGCTCCTCTTCCTCTGCGTCTCTTCCTTTTGCGAATAATTTGAATGTCTGCCCTGTGGGATGTTTGGAAAATATCGTGTGAGTCCTGCTTGTTGTTGTTGAATAAATCTTTGTCTAATCCGAGGTGAGTGATCACTGTCCTGATATCCAGAAGCTTTTTGTCTAATCCGAGGTGAGTGATCACTGTCCTGATATCCAGAAGCTCTTTGTCTAATCCGAGGTGAGTGATCGCTGTCCTGATATCCAGAAGCTCTTTGTCTAATCCGAGGTGAGTGATCGCTGTCCTGATATCCAGAAGCTCTTTGTCTAATCCGAGGTGAGTGATCACTGTCCTGATATCCAGAAGCTCTTTGTCTAATCCGAGGTGAGTGATCGCTGTCCTGATATCCAGAAGCTCTTTGTCTAATCCGAGGTGAGTGATCGCTGTCCTGATATCCAGAAGCTCTTTGTCTAATCCGAGGTGAGTGATCGCTGTCCTGATATCCAGAAGCTCTTTTATGCCGTAAAATACGGTGGCAGAAACATTATGTACAAAATAATTTACAAATATCGCGAAAAAAAAACCCACATAATAGCACAATTGCTTAGGAGACCGTATAACGGTGGCCATCTCTTCCGGCACCATCTTCCCAGTTCAATTTTTCCAGGAGTCCACTGGGCCTCTGGGTAATTAAATATCACGTCCTCCCTGGTCTCTGTGTAATTAAAGATTACATCCTCCCTGGTCTCTGTGTAATTAAAGATTACATCCTCCCTGGTCTCTGTGTAATTAAAGATTACATCCTCCCTGGTCTCTGTGTAATTAAGGATCACATCCTCCCTGGTCTCTGTATAATTAAGGAACGCATCCTCCCTGGTCTCTGAGTAATAAAAGATTACATCCTCCCTCGTCTCTGTATAATTAAAGATCACATCCTCCCTGGTCTCTGTGTAATTAAAGAGCACAGTCTCCCTCGTTGAACCTGAGAGACTCATAAAACAGCAGACGACATCCTGTTTAGTCTCTCGGGATCCGTACACAAAGGATCCAGTAGCCAGGTTGCCCTGGCCGTGTCCGGCCTGCTTCTGGAACCTTTGTAGGCAGGTCAGTTAACAACAAATTCTTATTTACAATGATGGCCTACCCCGGCCAAACCCGGGCGACGCTGGGCCAATTGTGCGCTGCCCTATGGGACTCACAATCACTGCTGGATGTGATGCGGCAGGTAGCCTAGTGGTTAGAGTGTTGGGCCATTAACTGAAAGGTTTCTAGATTGAATCCCGAACTGACAAGTTAAAAATCTGTTGTTCTGCCCCTGAACAAGGCAGTTAACCCACAGATCTTAGGCCGTCATTGAAAATAAGAATTTGTTCTTAACTGACTTCCCTGGTTAAAAAAATAAATAAATGATGCAGCCTGGATTTGAACCAGGAACTGCACTGAGATGTGGGGGTTTATTCGATAGCCTCCTGCTCCTCAGAAGGCAGCCTGCCCTCGGACCTCTCTTTCTCCGCCTCTTCATGCATATCACTGGGGTCGGGGCCTGTTTCCGAGGGAGCCGTATATCCTCCACCTGGGGCTCGTCAGAGTCGTGAAAGAAGATTCTGCTAGCCCGTGGTGAGTAATCGCAGTCCTGATGTCTAAAAGTTATTTTCGGTCATAAGAGAAGGTAGCAGCAACATTATGTATAAAAATAGTAAAAAAAATAAATTACAAACAACGCAGATAAAAAAAAATTAAAAAATACAATGGGTTGGGAGCATGTATAAAACGTCTGCCTTCTGCTCCGGCGCCATCTCAGTCACATTTAAAGCATGTTTAGTGGTCTGCCACACCGCACCATGGCAGTGCTAGGAGAGAGAGAGAGAGAGATATAGTTAGAATACTTAACAAGAGACTAGGGAGGAAGCGGGGACAAATACACAGATTTGGACAAAGGGTGTGCTCACACAGTCACACACAGACACACACCTTCTTCATGTAGTTTTCCTCCCAGGTCTGTTTCTCGATATCCAGGCGTTCTCTGAGGGCCTTCATCTCCACCTAGTCAGTCAGGCAGAGACAGTTACTACCTGACAAGAGCAAACAACAGAACACAACCCAAGTTATCCAGTCAGACTGTCTGTAGGTCTGTCTCTATGGTAGGGAGGGTCCAGTAAGAGTGTCTATAGGTCTGTCTCTATGGTAGGGAGGGTCCAGTCAGACTGTCTGTAGGTCTGTCTCTATGGTAGGGAGGGTCCAGTCAGACTGTCTGTAGGTCTGTCTCTATGGTAGGGAGGGTCCAGTCAGACTGTCTGTAGGTCTGTCTCTATGGTAGGGAGGGTCCAGTCAGACTGTCTGTAGGTCTGTCTCTATGGTAGGGAGGTTCCAGTCAGAGTGTCTGTAGGCCTGTCTCTATGGTTCTCTGTAGTCCTCCGTGGTCCTCTGTGGTCCTCTGTAGTCCTCTGTGATCCCGGCTGGATATCTCTTTGCATAAAAGTGTTTTTAGGTTAGGGAGAGTACAGTATTATTATTATGGTAGGTTATGGAGAGTACAGTATTATTATTATGGTAGATTATGGAGATTACAGTATTATATGGTAGGTTAGGGAGAGTACAGTATTATTATGGTAGATTAGGGAGAGTACAGTATTATTATTATTATGGTAGGTTAGGGAGAGTACAGTATTATTATATGGTAGGTTAGGGAGAGTACAGTATTATTATTATGGTAGATTAGGGAGAGTACAGTATTATATGGTAGGTTAGGGAGAGTACAGTATTATTATGGTAGATTAGGGAGAGTACAGTATTATTATATGGTAGGTTAGGGAGAGTACAGTATTATTATATGGTAGGTTAGGGAGAGTACAGTATTATATGGTAGGTTAGGGAGAGTACAGTATTATTATATGGTAGGTTAGGGAGAGTACAGTATTATTATTATGGTAGATTAGGGAGAGTACAGTATTATTATATGGTAGGTTAGGGAGAGTACAGTATTATTATATGGTAGGTTAGGGAGAGTACAGTATTATTATTATTATGGTAGGTTAGGGAGAGTACAGTATTATTATATGGTAGGTTAGGGAGAGTACAGTATTATTATTATGGTAGGTTAGGGAGAGTACAGTATTATTATATGGTAGGTTAGGGAGAGTACAGTATTATTATTATGGTAGGTTAGGGAGAGTACAGTATTATTATTATGGTAGGTTAGGGAGAGTACAGTATTATTATATGGTAGGTTAGGGAGAGTACAGTCCTCTCCTGCTCTTCTTCTTTTCTTCTCTCACTTCTTTTCTTGCTGTTATCTGTTATATGCTGTTATCCTCCAGATGTCTCCTCAGGTCCTCTAGCTCAACACCCTGCTCCTGCAGGGAGCCATAGTGATTATTTAGATACTGGACTCACACGCTGTTCAAACTGTAGCCATTAATAATAATAGTGATGCCTTTCATTTGTAAAGCGCTTCTCACACCCATGGCACTAAAAAACATGTCATAATAATTATATAAACAATCAACAACACAGAGAACATTAAACAGACAACAATCAACAACACAGAGAACATTGAAAACAGACAACAATCAAAGCTAAGGTGGCGTGAGATCTGAAGAACAGAATTCACAGAAGCCTTTTGTCATGACGTTGGCCTGTGGGTAAGGTTTATGACCCCCTATAAATACCTTTCTCCCTTTCCTCTCGACTCTACTGAAGGACTCTTGAAAGCCTTTGTTAAACATAGAGAGTCGGGGAACATCAAAAGTTGGGGGAAAGAAACCATATTTCGGTAATCCAACTGTTTGAAAATATGGTTTGTTACTTAATGAATATGATGTCAGTTCGGTTGTCATCTGAGACATTCTTATTAATGATAGGATGACATAAACTGTATCGTGGAAAGTCTACACATTATAGTTATCGAATTCACATTGAATTGTTGTGCAATTTAAATGTTTAAATATGAAACTATTCGTGAAAATATTAAATTAAATTTAGCTTCCAAATGAGAGAATTGGGTTTTCATAAGGTTAGAGCTCTGCTCACTCAGTGGCTTGCCCCTGTGAAGAGACATGGGTTATAAACTGTGAAACACACCCTTCTCTCCCTCCACTATATAAGCCCTTTATAACTTCCTGTTCTGAGTATGCGAGGCCTGCAGGCTCTACGTTAAAAGGGTGAATAACTTGCTTTTCCGGGTACATTAGGGCTATGGTCCGATGTCAGAAGGATTCAGATAATAACTACAGAACTAAGCCAACCTCAGCGTGAGCTTTGGTTGCAAATGGTATGAACTTTGAACTCTTATTCACTACAGAAGTGATGCCTCCTAGCCGTTGAGTTAGCAGCGGCCGCTGTAAACGTGGGCTAGGAAAGGACGGTCAAAGGATCTCTTCTAACAAACAACACAACACTACCAAGTATTCAGTTTACCACCAGAGACCCTCTTAACCTCTTGAAGCTTGGGGGCACTTTTTAAACATGAGTCACTTCCTGATTGGATTTTTCTTAGGCTTTCGCCTGCAATATCAGTTCTGTTATACTCACAGACAATATTTTGACAGTTTTGGAAACTTTAGCGTGTTTTCTATCCTAAGCTGTCAATTATATGCATATTCTAGGATCTGGTCCTGAGAAATAGGCCGTTTACTTTTAGGAACGTTATTTTTCCAAAAATAAAAATAGTGCCCCCTAGTTTCAAGAGGATAACATCATTGATGTGTCCTCATACAACGCCTTCGTGATTTGGAACAAGATCAACGCTACCTTGTTGCCTGATAAGCAGAACAATAGGAGGGTGCAACTGGGGAAGGCACTTGTATCCCCACACATTCAAAGAAGGGAGCGCTTCCCCCGCACAGCAGCCTCTGTAGCGCTTGTGAAAACTGTTCAGGGGGCAGAATTTTGTCCTGATCCACCTGAGGCTGCAGCTTGGGGCAGGCAAGAGGAGGAGATGCCAATTCTACCCCCCCCCTCCTCCCAAAGTACTGTAAAACAAATACGATGTGCTGCACCTGTGAGAAATACATCTGAAAGATCCATGCACACACACTTGCTTACTGTCCTACATGTGCTAGTTGATTTGGTTTATACTCTTCACGTTTTTGTTTTGTATCTATTATCTTATTTTATTATTATTTGTTGTTGTTGATTATACACCTTGTGGGTGGGGGCAATGGTTCAACAAATGGGAGAAGACTGGTATTTTGTCATTGAATTCCTCATTGTACAGTATATAAGAATATATCATTGTTTCCCTTCAATAAAACACGTTTAAAACTACTTTCTGCACATTTCTGCTACTTTCTTAGGCTATACAAGTGCTCTCTTGCTAAACAATTGGTTTACACCTATGTACCACCTAAGTACCTTTAGCAAATATAATAATAATAATAATAAACCTCTACTTTAGTGAATAAAACAATTGACGGGTGTGTCGTAATAAAAGGAGTGGTGTCCACTGATTAAATGCAGTCTTTCTGCATTGTGAAGAGGGAAACCCCAGTTAGTCGCAAAGTGTGTGATGAATGACAGGTTGTTTCTTCATACAAAATAGATTTGGCGTTTAAAATTCAATTAAGCTGGTTTATTTTAAGGGTTCATTGAAGGCGGGTCATTTTTTTACTGTTAGGACAAGGGGAGTATAGAGGAAGTTAAGACTACACAAGAGTTTAAAGATGTTGGCAACAGGTTCCCTGTCAGATAGTACACGTGAAGAGGATGTAGCTCAGTGCCAGAGGCTATACTTTACCCATCAGTCACTGGCCTGTGTTCTAAACAGCACCCTATACCCTACACAGGGTATTACTTTTGATCAGAGCCCATAGGCCCCTGGTCAAAAGTAGTGCACTATATCGGGAATAGTGTGCCATTTGGGATGCAATTTAGCCTGGTTTTCCGGGATCCTTTGTTCTTATTCTGAGGCTATGTGTCTTATCACTACTGATCAGGCAGTGTGATCGACACCAGACAATGTGTAGGATAGAACGGACTAGTAGGAACAAGGCCATGTCTACACCACACGCACACAACGGGAAGGCCATCTCTACACCACGGGAAGGCCATCTCTACACCACTCACACACAACGGGAAGGCCATCTCTACTCCACTCACACACAACGGGAAGGCCATCTCTATACCACTCGCACACAACGGGAAGGCCATCTCTACACCACTCGCACACAACGGGAAGGCCATCTCTACACCACTCACACACAACGGGAAGGCCATCTCTACACCACACGCACACAACGGGAAGGCCATCTCTACACCACTCACACACAACGGGAAGGCCATCTCTACACCACACGCACACAACGGGAAGGCCATCTCTACACCACTCACACAACGGGAAGGCCATCTCTACACCACACGCACACAACGGGAAGGCCATCTCTACACCACTCGCACACAACGGGAAGGCCATCTCTACACCACACGCACACAACGGGAAGGCCATCTCTACACCACACGCACACAACGGGAAGGACATCTCTACACCACTCACACACAACGGGAAGGCCATCTCTACACCACTCACACACAACGGGAAGGCCATCTCTACACCCCACGCACACAACGGGAAGGCAATCTCTACACCACTCACACACAACGGGAAGGCCATCTCTACACCACTCACACACAACGGGAAGGCCATCTCTACACCACTCCCACACAACGGGAAGGCCATCTCTACACCACTCCCACACAACGGGAAGGCCATCTCTACACCACGGGAAGGCCATCTCTACACCACACGCACACAACGGAAGGCCATCTCTACACCACACGCACACAACGGGAAGGCCATCTCTACACCACTCGCACACAACGGGAAGGCCATCTCTACACCACTCGCACACAACGGGAAGGCCATCTCTACACCACACGCACACAACGGGAAGGCCATCTCTACACCACACGCACACAACGGGAAGGCCATCTCTACACCACACGCACACAACGGGAAGGCCATCTCTACACAACGGGAAGGCCATCTCTACACCACTCACACACAACGGGAAGGCCATGTCTATACCACGGGAAGGACATCTCTACACCACTCGCACACAACACGAAGGCCATCTCTACACCACGGGAAGGCCATCTCTACACCACACGCACACAACGGGAAGGCCATCTCTACACCACTCGCACACAACGGGAAGGCCATCTCTACACCACTCGCACACAACGGGAAGGCCATCTCTACACCACACGCACACAACGGGAAGGCCATCTCTACACCACACGCACACAACGGGAAGGCCATCTCTACACAACGGGAAGGCCATCTCTACACCACTCACACACAACGGGAAGGCCATGTCTATACCACGGGAAGGACATCTCTACACCACTCGCACACAACACGAAGGCCATCTCTACACCCCTCACACACAACGGGAAGGCCATCTCTACACCACTCCCACACAACGGGAAGGCCATCTCTACACAACGGGAAGGCCATCTCTACACCACACACACAACGGGAAGGCCATCTCTACACCACTCACACACAACGGGAAGGCCATCTCTACACCACTCACACACAACGGGAAGGCCATCTCTACACCACTCACACACAACGGGAAGGCCATCTCTACACCACTCGCACACAACGGGAAGGCCATCTCTACACCACTCAAACACAACGGGAAGGCCATCGCTACACCACTCACACACAACGGGAAGGCCATCTCTACACCACTCACACACAACGGGAAGGCCATCGCTACACCACTCGCACACAACGGGAAGGCCATCGCTACACCACTCACACACAACGGGAAGGCCATCTCTACACCACTCACACACAACGGGAAGGCCATCTCTACACCACTCGCACACAACGGGAAGGCCATCTCTACACAACGGGAAGGCCATCTCTACACCACTCACACACAACGGGAAGGCCATGTCTACACCACGGGAAGGACATCTCTACACCACTCGCACACAACAGGAAGGCCATCTCTACACCCCTCACACACAACGGGAAGGCCATCTCTACACCACTCCCACACAACGGGAAGGCCATCTCTACACAACGGGAAGGCCATCTCTACACCACACACACAACGGGAAGGCCATCTCTACACCACTCACACACAACGGGAAGGCCATCTCTACACCACTCACACACAACGGGAAGGCCATCTCTACACCACTCACACACAACGGGAAGGCCATCTCTACACCACTCGCACACAACGGGAAGGCCATCTCTACACCACTCAAACACAACGGGAAGGCCATCGCTACACCACTCACACACAACGGGAAGGCCATCTCTACACCACTCACACACAACGGGAAGGCCATCGCTACACCACTCGCACACAACGGGAAGGCCATCGCTACACCACTCACACACAACGGGAAGGCCATCTCTACACCACTCACACACAACGGGAAGGCCATCTCTACACCACTCGCACACAACGGGAAGGCCATCTCTACACAACGGGAAGGCCATCTCTACACCACCCACACACAACGGGAAGGCCATGTCTACACCACGGGAAGGACATCTCTACACCACTCGCACACAACAGGAAGGCCATCTCTACACCCCTCACACACAACGGGAAGGCCATCTCTACACCACTCCCACACAACGGGAAGGCCATCTCTACACAACGGGAAGGCCATCTCTACACCACACACACACAACGGGAAGGCCATCTCTACACCACTCGCACACAACGGGAAGGCCATCTCTACACCACTCGCACACAACGGGAAGGCCATCTCTACACCACTCGCACACAACGGGAAGGCCATCTCTACACCACTCGCACACAACGGGAAGGCCATCGCTACACCACTCGCACACAACGGGAAGGCCATCGCTACACCACTCGCACACAACGGGAAGGTCATCTCTACACCACTCGCACACAACGGGAAGGCCATCTCTACACCACTCACACACAAAGGGAAGGCCATCTCTACACCACTCACACACAACGGGAAGGCCATCTCTACACCACACACACAACGGGAAGGCCATCTCTACACCACTCACACACAACGGGAAGGCCATCTCTACACCACTCACACACAACGGGAAGGCCATCTCTACACCACTCACACACAACGGGAAGGCCATCTCTACACCACTCACACACAACGGGAAGGCCATCTCTACACAACGGGAAGGGCATCTCTACACCACTCGCACACAACGGGAAGGCCATCTCTACACCCCTCACACACAACGGGAAGGCCATCTCTACACAACGGGAAGGCCATCTCTACACCACTCGCACACAACGGGAAGGCCATCTCTACACCACTCGCACACAACGGGAAGGCCATCTCTACACCACGGGAAGGCCATCTCTACACCACTCGCACACAACGGGAAGGCCATCTCTACACCACTCACACACAACGGGAAGGCCATCTCTACACCACACGCACACAACGGGAAGGCCATCTCTACACCACTCGCACACAACGGGAAGGCCATCTCTACACCACGGGAAGGCCATCTCTACACCACACGCACACAACGGAAGGCCATCTCTACACCACACGCACACAACGGGAAGGCCATCTCTACACCACTCGCACACAACGGGAAGGCCATCTCTACACCACTCGCACACAACGGGAAGGCCATCTCTACACCACACGCACACAACGGGAAGGCCATCTCTACACAACGGGAAGGCCATCTCTACACCACTCACACACAACGGGAAGGCCATGTCTATACCACGGGAAGGACATCTCTACACCACTCGCACACAACACGAAGGCCATCTCTACACCACGGGAAGGCCATCTCTACACCACACGCACACAACGGGAAGGCCATCTCTACACCACTCGCACACAACGGGAAGGCCATCTCTACACCACTCGCACACAACGGGAAGGCCATCTCTACACCACACGCACACAACGGGAAGGCCATCTCTACACCACACGCACACAACGGGAAGGCCATCTCTACACAACGGGAAGGCCATCTCTACACCACTCACACACAACGGGAAGGCCATGTCTATACCACGGGAAGGACATCTCTACACCACTCGCACACAACACGAAGGCCATCTCTACACCACTCCCACACAACGGGAAGGCCATCTCTACACAACGGGAAGGCCATCTCTACACCACACACACAACGGGAAGGCCATCTCTACACCACTCACACACAACGGGAAGGCCATCTCTACACCACTCACACACAACGGGAAGGCCATCTCTACACCACTCACACACAACGGGAAGGCCATCTCTACACCACTCGCACACAACGGGAAGGCCATCTCTACACCACTCAAACACAACGGGAAGGCCATCGCTACACCACTCACACACAACGGGAAGGCCATCTCTACACCACTCACACACAACGGGAAGGCCATCGCTACACCACTCGCACACAACGGGAAGGCCATCGCTACACCACTCACACACAACGGGAAGGCCATCTCTACACCACTCACACACAACGGGAAGGCCATCTCTACACCACTCGCACACAACGGGAAGGCCATCTCTACACAACGGGAAGGCCATCTCTACACCACCCACACACAACGGGAAGGCCATGTCTACACCACGGGAAGGACATCTCTACACCACTCGCACACAACAGGAAGGCCATCTCTACACCCCTCACACACAACGGGAAGAACATCTCTACACCACTCCCACACAACGGGAAGGCCATCTCTACACAACGGGAAGGCCATCTCTACACCACACACACACAACGGGAAGGCCATCTCTACACCACTCGCACACAACGGGAAGGCCATCTCTACACCACTCGCACACAACGGGAAGGCCATCTCTACACCACTCGCACACAACGGGAAGGCCATCTCTACACCACTCGCACACAACGGGAAGGCCATCGCTACACCACTCGCACACAACGGGAAGGCCATCGCTACACCACTCGCACACAACGGGAAGGTCATCTCTACACCACTCGCACACAACGGGAAGGCCATCTCTACACCACTCACACACAAAGGGAAGGCCATCTCTACACCACTCACACACAACGGGAAGGCCATCTCTACACCACTCACACACAACGGGAAGGCCATCTCTACACCACTCACACACAACGGGAAGGCCATCTCTACACCACTCACACACAACGGGAAGGCCATCTCTACACCACTCACACACAACGGGAAGGCCATCTCTACACCACTCACACACAACGGGAAGGCCATCTCTACACAACGGGAAGGGCATCTCTACACCACTCGCACACAACGGGAAGGCCATCTCTACACCCCTCACACACAACGGGAAGGCCATCTCTACACAACGGGAAGGCCATCTCTACACCACTCGCACACAACGGGAAGGCCATCTCTACACCACTCGCACACAACGGGAAGGCCATCTCTACACCACGGGAAGGCCATCTCTACACCACACGCACATAACGGGAAGGCCATCTCTACACCACTCCCACACAACGGGAAGGCTATCTCTACACCACTCACACACAACGGGAAGGCCATCTCTACACCACTCACACACAACGGGAAGGCCATCTCTACACCACTCACACACAACGGGAAGGCCATCTCTACACCACTCACACACAACGGGAAGGCCATCTCTAGACCACTCACACACAACGGGAAGGCCATCTCTACGCCACTCGCACACAATGGGAAGGCCATCTCTACACCACTCCCACACAACGGGAAGGCCATCTCTACACCACTCACACACAACAGGAAAGCCATCTCTACACCACTCACACACAACGGGAAGGCCATCTCTACACCCCTCACACACAACAGGAAGGCCATCTCTACACCACTCCCACACAACGGGAAGGCCATCTCTACACAACGGGAAGGCCATCTCTACACCACTCACACACAATGGGAAGGCCATCTCTACACCACTCACACACAACGGGAAGGCCATCTCTACACCACTCACACACAACGGGAAGGCCATCTCTACACCACTCCCACACAACGGGAAGGCCATCTCTACACAACGGGAAGGGCATCTCTACACCACTCGCACACAACGGGAAGGCCATCTCTACACCCCTCACACACAACGGGAAGGCCATCTCTACACAACGGGAAGGGCATCTCTACACCACTCGCACACAACAGGAAGGCCATCTCTACACCACTCGCACACAACAGGAAGGCCATCTCTACACCACTCGCACACAACAGGAAGGCCATCTCTACACCACGGGAAGGCCATCTCTACACCACACGCACACAACGGGAAGGCCATCTCTACACCACTCCCACACAACGGGAAGGCCATCTCTACACAACAGGAAGGCCATCTCTACACCACTCACACACAACGGGAAGGCCATCTCTACACCACTCCCACACAACGGGAAGGCCATCTCTACACAACGGGAAGGCCATCTCTACACCACTCACACACAATGGGAAGGCCATCTCTACACCACTCACACACAACGGGAAGGCCATCTCTACACCACTCCCACACAACGGGAAGGCCATCTCTACACAATGGGAAGGCCATCTCTACACCACTCCCACACAACGGGAAGGCCATCTCTACACAACGGGAAGGCCATCTCTACACCACTCACACACAACGGGAAGGCCATCTCTACACCACTCCCACACAACGGGAAGGCCATCTCTACACAACGGGAAGGGCATCTCTACACCACTCGCACACAACGGGAAGGCCATCTCTACACCCCTCACACACAACGGGAAGGCCATCTCTACACAACGGGAAGGGCATCTCTACACCACTCGCACACAACAGGAAGGCCATCTCTACACCACTCGCACACAACAGGAAGGCCATCTCTACACCACTCGCACACAACAGGAAGGCCATCTCTACACCCCTCACACACAACGGGAAGGCCATCTCTACACCACTCCCACACAACGGGAAGGCCATCTCTACACAACGGGAAGGCCATCTCTACACCACACACACACAACGGGAAGGCCATCTCTACACCACTCGCACACAACGGGAAGGCCATCTCTACACCACTCGCACACAACGGGAAGGCCATCTCTACACCACTCGCACACAACGGGAAGGCCATCTCTACACCACTCGCACACAACGGGAAGGCCATCTCTACACCACTCACACACAATGGGAAGGCCATCTCTACACCACTCACACACAACGGGAAGGCCATCTCTACACCACTCACACACAACGGGAAGGCCATCTCTACACCACTCCCACACAACGGGAAGGCCATCTCTACACAACGGGAAGGGCATCTCTACACCACTCGCACACAACGGGAAGGCCATCTCTACACCCCTCACACACAACGGGAAGGCCATCTCTACACAACGGGAAGGGCATCTCTACACCACTCGCACACAACAGGAAGGCCATCTCTACACCACTCGCACACAACAGGAAGGCCATCTCTACACCACTCGCACACAACAGGAAGGCCATCTCTACACCACGGGAAGGCCATCTCTACACCACACGCACACAACGGGAAGGCCATCTCTACACCACTCCCACACAACGGGAAGGCCATCTCTACACAACAGGAAGGCCATCTCTACACCACTCACACACAACGGGAAGGCCATCTCTACACCACTCCCACACAACGGGAAGGCCATCTCTACACAACGGGAAGGCCATCTCTACACCACTCCCACACAACGGGAAGGCCATCTCTACACAACGGGAAGGCCATCTCTACACCACTCACACACAACGGGAAGGCCATCTCTACACCACTCCCACACAACGGGAAGGCCATCTCTACACAACGGGAAGGGCATCTCTACACCACTCGCACACAACGGGAAGGCCATCTCTACACCCCTCACACACAACGGGAAGGCCATCTCTACACAACGGGAAGGGCATCTCTACACCACTCGCACACAACAGGAAGGCCATCTCTACACCACTCGCACACAACAGGAAGGCCATCTCTACACCACTCGCACACAACAGGAAGGCCATCTCTACACCCCTCACACACAACGGGAAGGCCATCTCTACACCACTCCCACACAACGGGAAGGCCATCTCTACACAACGGGAAGGCCATCTCTACACCACACACACACAACGGGAAGGCCATCTCTACACCACTCGCACACAACGGGAAGGCCATCTCTACACCACTCGCACACAACGGGAAGGCCATCTCTACACCACTCGCACACAACGGGAAGGCCATCTCTACACCACTCGCACACAACGGGAAGGCCATTGCTACACCACTCGCACACAACGGGAAGGCCATCGCTACACCACTCGCACACAACGGGAAGGTCATCTCTACACCACTCACACACAACGGGAAGGCCATCTCTACACCACTCCCACACAACGGGAAGGCCATCTCTACACAACGGGAAGGCCATCTCTACACCACTCACACACAACGGGAAGGCCATCTCTACACCACTCACACACAACGGGAAGGCCATCTCTACACCACTCACACACAACGGGAAGGCCATCTCTACACCACTCACACACAACGGGAAGGCCATCTCTACACCACTCACACACAACGGGAAGGCCATCTCTACACCACTCACACACAACGGGAAGGCCATCTCTACACCACTCACACACAACGGGAAGGCCATCTCTACACCACTCACACACAACGGGAAGGCCATCTCTACACAACGGGAAGGGCATCTCTACACCACTCGCACACAACGGGAAGGCCATCTCTACACCCCTCACACACAACGGGAAGGCCATCTCTACACAACGGGAAGGCCATCTCTACACCACTCGCACACAACGGGAAGGCCATCTCTACACCACTCGCACACAACGGGAAGGCCATCTCTACACCACGGGAAGGCCATCTCTACACCACACGCACATAACGGGAAGGCCATCTCTACACCACTCCCACACAACGGGAAGGCCATCTCTACACCACTCCCACACAACGGGAAGGCCATCTCTACACCACTCCCACACAACGGGAAGGCCATCTCTACACCACTCACACACAACGGGAAAGCCATCTCTACACCACTCACACACAACGGGAAGGCCATCTCTACACCCCTCACACACAACGGGAAGGCCATCTCTACACCACTCCCACACAACGGGAAGGCCATCTCTACACAACGGGAAGGCCATCTCTACACCACTCACACACAACGGGAAGGCCATCTCTACACCACTCACACACAACGGGAAGGCCATCTCTACACCACTCCCACACAACGGGAAGGCCATCTCTACACAACGGGAAGGGCATCTCTACACCACTCGCACACAATGGGAAGGCCATCTCTACACCCCTCACACACAACGGGAAGGCCATCTCTACACAACGGGAAGGGCATCTCTACACCACTCGCACACAACAGGAAGGCCATCTCTACACCACTCGCACACAACAGGAAGGCCATCTCTACACCACTCACACACAACAGGAAGGCCATCTCTACACCACGGGAAGGCCATCTCTACACCACACGCACACAACGGGAAGGCCATCTCTACACCACTCCCACACAACGGGAAGGCCATCTCTACACCACTCCCACACAACGGGAAGGCCATCTCTACACAACGGGAAGGCCATCTCTACACAACGGGAAGGCCATCTCTACACCACTCACACACAACGGGAAGGCCATCTCTACACCACTCCCACACAACGGGAAGGCCATCTCTACACCACTCACACACAATGGGAAGGCCATCTCTACACCACTCACACACAACGGGAAGGCCATCTCTACACCACTCCCACACAACGGGAAGGCCATCTCTACACAACGGGAAGGGCATCTCTACACCACTCGCACACAACGGGAAGGCCATCTCTACACCCCTCACACACAACGGGAAGGCCATCTCTACACAACGGGAAGGGCATCTCTACACCACTCGCACACAACAGGAAGGCCATCTCTACACCACTCGCACACAACAGGAAGGCCATCTCTACACCACTCACACACAACAGGAAGGCCATCTCTACACCACGGGAAGGCCATCTCTACACCACACGCACACAACGGGAAGGCCATCTCTACACCACTCCCACACAACGGGAAGGCCATCTCTACACCACTCCCACACAACGGGAAGGCCATCTCTACACAACGGGAAGGCCATCTCTACACCACTCCCACACAACGGGAAGGCCATCTCTACACAACGGGAAGGCCATCTCTACACCACTCACACACAATGGGAAGGCCATCTCTACACCACTCACACACAACGGGAAGGCCATCTCTACACCACTCCCACACAACGGGAAGGCCATCTCTACACAACGGGAAGGGCATCTCTACACCACTCGCACACAACGGGAAGACCATCTCTACACCCCTCACACACAACGGGAAGGCCATCTCTACACAACGGGAAGGGCATCTCTACACCACTCGCACACAACAGGAAGGCCATCTCTACACCACTCGCACACAACAGGAAGGCCATCTCTACACCACTCACACACAACAGGAAGGCCATCTCTACACCACGGGAAGGCCATCTCTACACCACACGCACACAACGGGAAGGCCATCTCTACACCACTCCCACACAACGGGAAGGCCATCTCTACACAACGGGAAGGCCATCTCTACACCACTCACACACAACGGGAAGGCTATCTCTACACCACTCCCACACAATGGGAAGGCCATCTCTACGCCACTCCCACACAATGGGAAGGCCATCTCTACGCCACACGCACACAACGGGAAGGCCATCTCTACACCACTCCCACACAACGGGAAGGCCATCTCTACACAACGGGAAGGCCATCTCTACACCACTCCCACACAACGGGAAGGCCATCTCTACACAACGGGAAGGCCATCTCTACACCACACACACACAACGGGAAGGCCATCTCTACACCACTCACACACAACGGGAAGGCCATCTCTACACCACTCACACACAACGGGAAGGCCATCTCTACACCACTCCCACACAACGGGAAGGCCATCTCTACACCACACGCACACAAGGGGAAGGCCATCTCTACACCACTCACACACAACGGGAAGGCCATGTCTACACCACGGGAAGGCCATCTCTACACCACTCGCACACAACAGGAAGGCCATCTCTACACCCCTCACACACAACGGGAAGGCCATCTCTACACAACGGGAAGGCCATCTCTACACCACTCACACACAACGGGAAGGCCATCTCTACACCACTCCCACACAACGGGAAGGCCATCTCTACACCACTCCCACACAACGGGAAGGCCATCTCTACACCACAACCACACAACGGGAAGGCCATCTCTACACAACGGGAAGGGCATCTCTACACCACTCGCACACAACGGGAAGGCCATCTCTACACCCCTCACACACAACGGGAAGGCCATCTCTACACAAAGGGAAGGCCATCTCTACACCACTCACACACAACGGGAAGGCCATCTCTACACCACTCACACACAACGGGAAGGCCATCTCTACACCACTCACACACAACGGGAAGGCCATCTCTACACCACTCACACACAACGGGAAGGCCATCTCTACACCACTCACACACAACGGGAAGGCCATCTCTACACCACTCACACACAACGGGAAGGCCATCTCTACACCACACGCACACAAGGGGAAGGCCATGTCTACACCCCTCACACACAACGGGAAGGCCATGTCTACACCCTCACACACAACGGGAAGGCCATCTCTACACCACTCACACACAACGGGAAGGCCATCTCTACACCACTCCCACACAACGGGAAGGCCATCTCTACACCACGGGAAGGCCATCTCTACACCACACGCACACAACGGGAAAGCCATCTCTACACCACTCCCACACAACGGGAAGGCCATCTCTACACCACTCCCACACAACGGGAAGGCCATCTCTACACAACGGGAAGGCCATCTCTACACCACTCACACACAACGGGAAGGCCATCTCTACACCACTCACACAACGGGAAGGCCATCTCTACACCACTCACACACAACGGGAAGGCCATCTCTACACCACTCACACACAACGGGAAGGCCATCACGCCACTCGCACACAACGGGAAGGCCATCTCTACACCACTCGCACACAACGGGAAGGCCATCTCTACACCACTCGCAAACAAGGGAAGGCCATCTCTACACCACTCGCACACAACGGGAAGGCCATCTCTACACCCTCACACACAACGGGAAGGCCATCTCTACACCACTCCCACACAACGGGAAGGCCATCTCTACACAACGGGAAGGCCATCTCTACACCACTCACACACAATGGGAAGGCCATCTCTACACCACTCCCACACAACGGGAAGGCCATCTCTACACAACGGGAAGGGCATCTCTACACCACTCGCACACAACGGGAAGGCCATCTCTACACCCCTCACACACCACGGGAAGGCCATCTCTACACCACGGGAAGGCCATCTCTACACCACACGCACACAACGGGAAGGCCATCTCTACACCACTCCCACACAACGGGAAGGCCATCTCTACACCACTCCCACACAACGGGAAGGCCATCTCTACACAACGGGAAGGCCATCTCTACACCACTCACACACAACGGGAAGGCCATCTCTACACCACACGCACACAACGGGAAGGCCATCTCTACGCCACTCCCACACAATGGGAAGGCCATCTCTACACCACACGCACACAACGGGAAGGCCATCTCTACACCACTCCCACACAACGGGAAGGCCATCTCTACACCCCTCACACACAACGGGAAGGCCAATCTCTACACAACGGGAAGGACATCTCTACACCACTCGCACACAACAGGAAGGCCATCTCTACACCACTCGCACACAACAGGAAGGCCATCTCTACACCACTCACACACAACAGGAAGGCCATCTCTACACCACGGGAAGGCCATCTCTACACCACACGCACACAACGGGAAGGCCATCTCTACACCACTCCCACACAACGGGAAGGCCATCTCTACACCACTCCCACACAACGGGAAGGCCATCTCTACACAACGGGAAGGCCATCTCTACACCACTCCCACACAACGGGAAGGCCATCTCTACACAACGGGAAGGCCATCTCTACACCACTCACACACAATGGGAAGGCCATCTCTACACCACTCACACACAACGGGAAGGCCATCTCTACACCACTCCCACACAACGGGAAGGCCATCTCTACACAACGGGAAGGGCATCTCTACACCACTCGCACACAACGGGAAGACCATCTCTACACCCCTCACACACAACGGGAAGGCCATCTCTACACAACGGGAAGGGCATCTCTACACCACTCGCACACAACAGGAAGGCCATCTCTACACCACTCGCACACAACAGGAAGGCCATCTCTACACCACTCACACACAACAGGAAGGCCATCTCTACACCACGGGAAGGCCATCTCTACACCACACGCACACAACGGGAAGGCCATCTCTACACCACTCCCACACAACGGGAAGGCCATCTCTACACAACGGGAAGGCCATCTCTACACCACTCACACACAACGGGAAGGCCATCTCTACACAACGGGAAGGCCATCTCTACACCACTCCCACACAACGGGAAGGCCATCTCTACGCCACTCCCACACAATGGGAAGGCCATCTCTACGCCACACGCACACAACGGGAAGGCCATCTCTACACCACTCCCACACAACGGGAAGGCCATCTCTACACAACGGGAAGGCCATCTCTACACCACTCCCACACAACGGGAAGGCCATCTCTACACAACGGGAAGGCCATCTCTACACCACACACACACAACGGGAAGGCCATCTCTACACCACTCACACACAACGGGAAGGACCATCTCTACGCCACTCGCACACAACGGGAAGGCCATCTCTACGCCACTCGCACACAACGGGAAGGCCATCTCTACACCACTCGCTCACAACGGGAAGGCCATCTCTACACCACTGACACACAACGGGAAGGCCATCGCTACACCACTCACACACAACGGGAAGGCCATCTCTACACCACTCACACACAACGGGAAGGCCATCTCTACACCACTCACACACAACGGGAAGGCCATCTCTACACCACTCACACACAACGGGAAGGCCATCTCTACACCACTCACACACAACGGGAAGGCCATCTCTACACCACTCACACACAACGGGAAGGCCATCTCTACACCACTCACACACAACGGGAAGGCCATCTCTACACCACTCACACACAACGGGAAGGCCATCTCTACACCACTCACACACAACGGGAAGGCCATCTCTACACCACTCACACACAACGGGAAGGCCATCTCTACACCACTCACACACAACGGAAGGCCATCTCTACACCACTCACACACAACGGGAAGGCCATCTCTACACCACTCACACACAACGGGAAGGCCATCTCTACACCACTCACACACAACGGGAAGGCCATCTCTACACCACTCCCACACAACTGGAAGGCCATCTCTACACCACACGCACACAAGGGGAAGGCCATCTCTACACCACTCACACACAACGGGAAGGCCATGTCTACACCACGGGAAGGCCATCTCTACACCACTCGCACACAACAGGAAGGCCATCTCTACACCCCTCACACACAACGGGAAGGCCATCTCTACACAACGGGAAGGCCATCTCTACACCACTCACACACAACGGGAAGGCCATCTCTACACCACTCCCACACAACGGGAAGGCCATCTCTACACCACTCACACACAACGGGAAGGCCATCTCTACACCACAACCACACAACGGGAAGGCCATCTCTACACAACGGGAAGGGCATCTCTACACCACTCGCACACAACGGGAAGGCCATCTCTACACCCCTCACACACAACGGGAAGGCCATCTCTACACAAAGGGAAGGCCATCTCTACACCACTCACACACAACGGGAAGGCCATCTCTACACCACTCACACACAACGGGAAGGCCATCTCTACACCACTCACACACAACGGGAAGGCCATCTCTACACCACTCACACACAACGGGAAGGCCATCTCTACACCACTCACACACAACGGGAAGGCCATCTCTACACCACTCACACACAACGGGAAGGCCATCTCTACACCACACGCACACAAGGGGAAGGCCATGTCTACACCCCTCACACACAACGGGAAGGCCATGTCTACACCCCTCACACACAACGGGAAGGCCATCTCTACACCACTCACACACAACGGGAAGGCCATCTCTACACCACTCCCACACAACGGGAAGGCCATCTCTACACCACGGGAAGGCCATCTCTACACCACACGCACACAACGGGAAAGCCATCTCTACACCACTCCCACACAACGGGAAGGCCATCTCTACACCACTCCCACACAACGGGAAGGCCATCTCTACACAACGGGAAGGCCATCTCTACACCACTCACACACAACGGGAAGGCCATCTCTACACCACTCACACACAACGGGAAGGCCATCTCTACACCACTCACACACAACGGGAAGGCCATCTCTACACCACTCACACACAACGGGAAGGCCATCTCTACGCCACTCGCACACAACGGGAAGGCCATCTCTACACCACTCGCACACAACGGGAAGGCCATCTCTACACCACTCGCAAACAAGGGAAGGCCATCTCTACACCACTCGCACACAACGGGAAGGCCATCTCTACCCCTCACACACAACGGGAAGGCCATCTCTACACCACTCCCACACAACGGGAAGGCCATCTCTACACAACGGGAAGGCCATCTCTACACCACTCACACACAATGGGAAGGCCATCTCTACACCACTCCCACACAACGGGAAGGCCATCTCTACACAACGGGAAGGGCATCTCTACACCACTCGCACACAACGGGAAGGCCATCTCTACACCCCTCACACACCACGGGAAGGCCATCTCTACACCACGGGAAGGCCATCTCTACACCACACGCACACAACGGGAAGGCCATCTCTACACCACTCCCACACAACGGGAAGGCCATCTCTACACCACTCCCACACAACGGGAAGGCCATCTCTACACAACGGGAAGGCCATCTCTACACCACTCACACACAACGGGAAGGCCATCTCTACACCACACGCACACAACGGGAAGGCCATCTCTACGCCACTCCCACACAATGGGAAGGCCATCTCTACACCACACGCACACAATGGGAAGGCCATCTCTACACCACTCCCACACAACGGGAAGGCCATCTCTACACCACTCCCACACAACGGGAAGGCCATCTCTACACCACTCCCACACAACGGGAAGGCCATCTCTACACCACGGGAAGGCCATCTCTACACCACACGCACACAACGGGAAAGCCATCTCTACACCACTCCCACACAACGGGAAGGCCATCTCTACACCACTCCCACACAACGGGAAGGCCATCTCTACACAACGGGAAGGCCATCTCTACACCACTCACACACAACGGGAAGGCCATCTCTACACCACTCACACACAACGGGAAGGCCATCTCTACACCACTCACACACAACGGGAAGGCCATCTCTACACCACTCACACACAACGGGAAGGCCATCTCTACGCCACTCGCACACAACGGGAAGGCCATCTCTACACCACTCGCACACAACGGGAAGGCCATCTCTACACCACTCGCAAACAAGGGAAGGCCATCTCTACACCACTCGCACACAACGGGAAGGCCATCTCTACACCCTCACACACAACGGGAATGCCATCTCTACACCACTCCCACACAACGGGAAAGCCATCTCTACACAACGGGAAGGCCATCTCTACACCACTCACACACAATGGGAAGGCCATCTCTACACCACTCCCACACAACGGGAAGGCCATCTCTACACAACGGGAAGGGCATCTCTACACCACTCGCACACAACGGGAAGGCCATCTCTACACCCCCTCACACAACGGGAAGGCCATCTCTACACCACGGGAAGGCCATCTCTACACCACACGCACACAACGGGAAGGCCATCTCTACACCACTCCCACACAACGGGAAGGCCATCTCACCACACCACTCCCACACAACGGGAAGGCCATCTCTCACAACGGGAAGGCCATCTCTACACCACACACACACAACGGGAAGGCCATCTCTACACCACACGCACACAACGGGAAGGCCATCTCTACGCCACGCCACTCCCACACAATGGGAAGGCCATCTCTACACCACTCACACACAACGGGAAGGCCATCTCTACACCACTCACACACAACGGGAAGGCCATCTCTACACCACTCACACACAACGGGAAGGCCATCTCTACACCACTCACACACAACGGGAAGGCCATCTCTACACCACTCACACACAACGGGAAGGCCATCTCTACACCACTCACACACAACGGGAAGGCCATCTCTACACCACTCCCACACAACGGGAAGGCCATCTCTACACCACACGCACACAAGGGGAAGGCCATCTCTACACCACTCACACACAACGGGAAGGCCATGTCTACACCACGGGAAGGCCATCTCTACACCACTCGCACACAACAGGAAGGCCATCTCTACACCCCTCACACACAACGGGAAGGCCATCTCTACACAACGGGAAGGCCATCTCTACACCACTCACACACAACGGGAAGGCCATCTCTACACCACTCCCACACAACGGGAAGGCCATCTCTACACCACTCACACACAACGGGAAGGCCATCTCTACACCACAACCACACAACGGGAAGGCCATCTCTACACAACGGGAAGGGCATCTCTACACCACTCGCACACAACGGGAAGGCCATCTCTACACCCCTCACACACAACGGGAAGGCCATCTCTACACAACGGGAAGGCCATCTCTACACCACTCACACACAACGGGAAGGCCATCTCTACACCACTCACACACAACGGGAAGGCCATGTCTACACCACTCACACACAACGGGAAGGCCATCTCTACACCACTCACACACAACGGGAAGGCCATCTCTACACCACTCACACACAATGGGAAGGCCATCTCTACACCACTCCCACACAACGGGAAGGCCATCTCTACACCACACGCACACAAGGGGAAGGCCATGTCTACACCCCTCACACACAACGGGAAGGCCATGTCTACACCCCTCACACACAACGGGAAGGCCATCTCTACACCACTCACAGACAACGGGAAGGCCATCTCTACACCACTCCCACACAACGGGAAGGCCATCTCTACACCACGGGAAGGCCACCTCTACACCACACGCACACAACGGGAAAGCCATCTCTACACCACTCCCACACAACGGGAAGGCCATCTCTACACCACTCCCACACAACGGGAAGGCCATCTCTACACAACGGGAAGGCCATCTCTACACCACTCACACACAACGGGAAGGCCATCTCTACACCACTCACACACAACGGGAAGGCCATCTCTACACCACTCACACACAACGGGAAGGCCATCTCTACACCACTCACACACAACGGGAAGGCCATCTCTACACCACTCACACACAACGGGAAGGCCATCTCTATGCCACTCGCACACAACGGGAAGGCCATCTCTACACCACTCGCACACAACGGGAAGGCCATCTCTACACCACTCGCAAACAAGGGAAGGCCATCTCTACACCACTCGCACACAACGGGAAGGCCATCTCTACACCCTCACACACAACGGGAAGGCCATCTCTACACCACTCCCACACAACGGGAAGGCCATCTCTACACAACGGGAAGGCCATCTCTACACCACTCACACACAATGGGAAGGCCATCTCTACACCACTCCCACACAACGGGAAGGCCATCTCTACACAACGGGAAGGGCATCTCTACACCACTCGCACACAACGGGAAGGCCATCTCTACACCCCTCACACACAACGGGAAGGCCATCTCTACACCACGGGAAGGCCATCTCTACACCACACGCACACAACGGGAAGGCCATCTCTACACCACTCCCACACAACGGGAAGGCCATCTCTACACCACTCCCACACAACGGGAAGGCCATCTCTACACAACGGGAAGGCCATCTCTACACCACTCACACAGAACGGGAAGGCCATCTCTACACCACACGCATACAACGGGAAGGCCATCTCTACGCCACTCCCACACAATGGGAAGGCCATCTCTACACCACACGCACACAACGGGAAGGCCATCTCTACACCACTCCCACACAACGGGAAGGCCATCTCTACACCACTCCCACACAACGGGAAGGCCATCTCTACACCACTCCCACACAACGGGAAGGCCATCTCTACACCACGGGAAGGCCATCTCTACACCACACGCACACAACGGGAAAGCCATCTCTACACCACTCCCACACAACGGGAAGGCCATCTCTACACCACTCCCACACAACGGGAAGGCCATCTCTACACAACGGGAAGGCCATCTCTACACCACTCACACACAACGGGAAGGCCATCTCTACACCACTCACACACAACGGGAAGGCCATCTCTACACCACTCACACACAACGGGAAGGCCATCTCTACACAACGGGAAGGCCATCTCTACACCACTCACACACAACGGGAAGGCCATCTCTACACCACTCACACACAACGGGAAGGCCATCTCTACACCACTCACACACAACGGGAAGGCCATCTCTACACCACTCACACACAACGGGAAGGCCATCTCTACACCACTCACACACAACGGGAAGGCCATCTCTACGCCACTCGCACACAACGGGAAGGCCATCTCTACACCACACGCACACAACGGGAAAGCCATCTCTACACCACTCCCACACAACGGGAAGGCCATCTCTACACCACTCCCACACAACGGGAAGGCCATCTCTACACAACGGGAAGGCCATCTCTACACCACTCGCACACAACGGGAAGGCCATCTCTACACCACTCACACACAACGGGAAGGCCATCTCTACACCACTCCCACACAACGGGAAGGCCATCTCTACACCACGGGAAGGCCATCTCTACACCACACGCACACAACGGGAAAGCCATCTCTACACCACTCCCACACAACGGGAAGGCCATCTCTACACCACTCCCACACAACGGGAAGGCCATCTCTACACAACGGGAAGGCCATCTCTACACCACTCACACACAACGGGAAGGCCATCTCTACACCACTCACACACAACGGGAAGGCCATCTCTACCACTCACACAACGGGAAGGCCATCTCTACACCACTCACACACAACGGGAAGGCCATCTCTACACCACTCACACACAACGGGAAGGCCATCTCTACGCCACTCGCACACAACGGGAAGGCCATCTCTACACCACTCGCACACAACGGGAAGGCCATCTCTACACCACTCGCAAACAAGGGAAGGCCATCTCTACACCACTCGCACACAACGGGAAGGCCATCTCTACACCCCTCACACACAACGGGAAGGCCATCTCTACACCACTCCCACACAACGGGAAGGCCATCTCTACACAACGGGAAGGCCATCTCTACACCACTCACACACAATGGGAAGGCCATCTCTACACCACTCCCACACAACGGGAAGGCCATCTCTACACAACGGGAAGGGCATCTCTACACCACTCGCACACAACGGGAAGGCCATCTCTACACCCCTCACACACAACGGGAAGGCCATCTCTACACCACGGGAAGGCCATCTCTACACCACACGCACACAACGGGAAGGCCATCTCTACACCACTCCCACACAACGGGAAGGCCATCTCTACACAACGGGAAGGACATCTCTACACCACTCACACACAACGGGAAGGCCATCTCTACACCACACGCACACAACGGGAAGGCCATCTCTACGCCACTCCCACACAATGGGAAGGCCATCTCTACACCACACGCACACAACGGGAAGGCCATCTCTACACCACTCCCACACAACGGGAAGGCCATCTCTACACCACTCCCACACAACGGGAAGGCCATCTCTACACAACGGGAAGGCCATCTCTACACCACACACACACAACGGGAAGGCCATCTCTACACCACTCACAACGGGAAGGCCATCTCTACACCACACGCACACAACGGGAAGGCCATCTCTACGCCACTCCCACACAATGGGAAGGCCATCTCTACACCACACGCACACAACGGGAAGGCCATCTCTACACCACTCCCACACAACGGGAAGGCCATCTCTACACCACTCCCACACAACGGGAAGGCCATCTCTACACCACTCCCACACAACGGGAAGGCCATCTCTACACAACGGGAAGGCCATCTCTACACCACTCCCACACAACGGGAAGGCCATCTCTACACAACGGGAAGGCCATCTCTACACCACTCCCACACAACGGGAAGGCCATCTCTACACAACGGGAAGGCCATCTCTACACCACTCCCACACAACGGGAAGGCCATCTCTACACAATGGGAAGGCCATCTCTACACCACACACACACAACGGGAAGGCCATCTCTACACCACTCACACACAACGGGAAGGCCATCTCTACACCACTCCCACACAACGGGAAAGCCATCTCTACACAACGGGAAGGGCATCTCTACACTACTCGCACACAACAGGAAGGCCATCTCTACACCCCTCATACACAACGGGAAGGCCATCTCTACACAACGGGAAGGCCATCTCTACACCACACACACACAACGGGAAGGCCATCTCTACACCACTCACAACGGGAAGGCCATCTCTACACCACACGCACACAACGGGAAGGCCATCTCTACGCCACTCCCACACAATGGGAAGGCCATCTCTACACCACACGCACACAACGGGAAGGCCATCTCTACACCACTCCCACACAACGGGAAGGCCATCTCTACACCACTCCCACACAACGGGAAGGCCATCTCTACACCACTCCCACACAACGGGAAGGCCATCTCTACACAACGGGAAGGCCATCTCTACACCACTCCCACACAACGGGAAGGCCATCTCTACACAACGGGAAGGCCATCTCTACACCACTCCCACACAACGGGAAGGCCATCTCTACACAATGGGAAGGCCATCTCTACACCACACACACACAACGGGAAGGCCATCTCTACACCACTCACACACAACGGGAAGGCCATCTCTACACCACTCCCACACAACGGGAAAGCCATCTCTACACAACGGGAAGGGCATCTCTACACTACTCGCACACAACAGGAAGGCCATCTCTACACCCCTCATACACAACGGGAAGGCCATCTCTACACAACGGGAAGGGCATCTCTACACCACTCGCACACAACAGGAAGGCCATCTCTACACCACTCGCACACAACGGGAAGGCCATCTCTACACCACTCACACACAACAGGAAGGCCATCTCTACACCACGGGAAGGCCATCTCTACACCACACGCACACAACGGGAAGGCCATCTCTACACCACTCCCACACAACGGAAAGGCCATCTCTACACCACTCCCACACAACGGAAAGGCCATCTCTACACCACTCCCACACAACGGAAAGGCCATCTCTACACCACTCCCACACAACGGGAAGGCCATCTCTACACCACTCCCACACAACGGGAAGGCCATCTCTACACAACGGGAAGGCTATCTCTACACCACTCACACACAACGGGAAGGCCATCTCTACACCACGGGATGGCCATCTCTACACCACACGTACATAACGGGAAGGCCATCTCTACACCACTCCCACACAACGGGAAGGCCATCTCTACACCACTCCCACACAACGGGAAGGCCATCTCTACACAATGGGAAGGCCATCTCTACACCACACACACACAACGGGAAGGCCATCTCTACACCACTCACACACAACGGGAAGGCCATCTCTACACCACTCCCACACAACGGGAAGGCCATCTCTACACAACGGGAAGGGCATCTCTACACTACTCGCACACAACAGGAAGGCCATCTCTACACCCTCATACACAACGGGAAGGCCATCTCTACACAACGGGAAGGGCATCTCTACACCACTCGCACACAACAGGAAGGCCATCTCTACACCACTCCCACACAACGGGAAGGCCATCTCTACACCACTCCCACACAACGGAAAGGCCATCTCTACACCACTCCCACACAACGGGAAGGCCATCTCTACACCACTCCCACACAACGGGAAGGCCATCTCTACACCACTCACACACAACGGGAAGGCTATCTCTACACCACTCCCACACAACGGGAAGGCCATCTCTACGCCACTCCCACACAATGGGAAGGCCATCTCTACACCACACGCACACAACGGGAAGGCCATCTCTACACCACTCCCACACAACGGGAAGGCCATCTCTACACCACTCCCACACAACGGGAAGGCCATCTCTACACAACGGGAAGGCCATCTCTACACCACTCCCACACAACGGGAAGGCCATCTCTACACAATGGGAAGGCCATCTCTACACCACATACACACAACGGGAAGGCCATCTCTACACCACTCACACACAACGGGAAGGCCATCTCTACACCACTCGCACACAACGGGAAGGCCATCTCTACGCCACTCGCACACAACGGGAAGGCCATCTCTACGCCACTCACACACAACGGGAAGGCCATCTCTACACCACTCGCACACAACGGGAAGGCCATCGCTACACCACTCACACACAACGGGAAGGCCATCTCTACACCACTCGCACACAACGGGAAGGCCATCGCTACACCACTCACACACAACGGGAAGGCCATCTCTACACCACTCGCACACAACGGGAAGGCCATCTCTACACCACTCACACACAACGGGAAGGCCATCTCTACACCACTCACACACAACGGGAAGGCCATCTCTACACCACTCACACACAACGGGAAGGCCATCTCTACACCACTCGCACACAACGGGAAGGCCATCTCTACGCCACTCACACACAACGGGAAGGCCATCTCTACACCACTCGCACACAACGGGAAGGCCATCGCTACACCACTCACACACAACGGGAAGGCCATCTCTACACCACTCGCACACAACGGGAAGGCCATCGCTACACCACTCACACACAACGGGAAGGCCATCTCTACACCACTCGCACACAACGGGAAGGCCATCTCTACACCACTCGCACACAACGGGAAGGTCATCTCTACACCACTCACACACAACGGGAAGGCCATCTCTACACCACTCACACACAACGGGAAGGCCATCTCTACACCACTCACACACAACGGGAAGGCCATCTCTACACCACTCACACACAACGGGAAGGCCATCTCTACACCACTCACACACAACGGGAAGGCCATCTCTACACCACTCACACACAACAGGAAGGCCATCTCTACACCACTCACACACAACGGGAAGGCCATCTCTACACCACTCACACACAACGGGAAGGCCATCTCTACACCACTCACACACAACGGGAAGGCCATCTCTACACCACTCACACACACAACGGGAAGGCCATCTCTACACCACTCACACACAACGGGAAGGCCATCTCTACACCACTCACACACAACGGGAAGGCCATCTCTACACCACTCACACACAACGGGAAGGCCATCTCTACACCACTCCCACACAACGGGAAGGCCATCTCTACACCACACGCACACAAGGGGAAGGCCATCTCTACACCACTCACACACAACGGGAAGGCCATGTCTACACCACGGGAAGGCCATCTCTACACCACTCGCACACAACAGGAAGGCCATCTCTACACCCCTCACACACAACGGGAAGGCCATCTCTACACAACGGGAAGGCCATCTCTACACCACTCACACACAACGGGAAGGCCATCTCTACACCACTCCCACACAACGGGAAGGCCATCTCTACACCACTCACACACAACGGGAAGGCCATCTCTACACCACAACCACACAACGGGAAGGCCATCTCTACACAACGGGAAGGGCATCTCTACACCACTCGCACACAACGGGAAGGCCATCTCTACACCCTCACACACAACGGGAAGGCCATCTCTACACAAAGGGAAGGCCATCTCTACACCACTCACACACAACGGGAAGGCCATCTCTACACCACTCACACACAACGGGAAGGCCATCTCTACACCACTCACACACAACGGGAAGGCCATCTCTACACCACTCACACACAACGGGAAGGCCATCTCTACACCACTCACACACAACGGGAAGGCCATCTCTACACCACTCACACACAACGGGAAGGCCATCTCTACACCACACGCACACAAGGGGAAGGCCATGTCTACACCCCTCACACACAACGGGAAGGCCATGTCTACACCCCTCACACACAACGGGAAGGCCATCTCTACACCACTCCCACACAACGGGAAGGCCATCTCTACACCACTCCCACACAACGGGAAGGCCATCTCTACACAACGGGAAGGCCATCTCTACACCACTCACACACAACGGGAAGGCCATCTCTACACCACTCACACACAACGGGAAGGCCATCTCTACACCACTCACACACAACGGGAAGGCCATCTCTACACCACTCACACACAACGGGAAGGCCATCTCTACGCCACTCGCACACAACGGGAAGGCCATCTCTACACCACTCGCACACAACGGGAAGGCCATCTCTACACCACTCGCAAACAAGGGAAGGCCATCTCTACACCACTCGCACACAACGGGAAGGCCATCTCTACACCCCTCACACACAACGGGAAGGCCATCTCTACACCACTCCCACACAACGGGAAGGCCATCTCTAAACAACGGGAAGGCCATCTCTACACCACTCACACACAATGGGAAGGCCATCTCTACACCACTCCCACACAACGGGAAGGCCATCTCTACACAACGGGAAGGGCATCTCTACACCACTCGCACACAACGGGAAGGCCATCTCTACACCCCTCACACACCACGGGAAGGCCATCTCTACACCACGGGAAGGCCATCTCTACACCACACGCACACAACGGGAAGGCCATCTCTACACCACTCCCACACAACGGGAAGGCCATCTCTACACCACTCCCACACAACGGGAAGGCCATCTCTACACAACGGGAAGGCCATCTCTACACCACTCACACACAACGGGAAGGCCATCTCTACACCACACGCACACAACTTGAAGGCCATCTCTACGCCACTCCCACACAATGGGAAGGCCATCTCTACACCACACGCACACAACGGGAAGGCCATCTCTACACCACTCCCACACAACGGGAAGGCCATCTCTACACCACTCCCACACAACGGGAAGGCCATCTCTACACCACTCCCACACAACGGGAAGGCCATCTCTACACCACGGGAAGGCCATCTCTACACCACACGCACACAACGGGAAAGCCATCTCTACACCACTCCCACACAACGGGAAGGCCATCTCTACACCACTCCCACACAACGGGAAGGCCATCTCTACACAACGGGAAGGCCATCTCTACACCACTCACACACAACGGGAAGGCCATCTCTACACCACTCACACACAACGGGAAGGCCATCTCTACACCACTCACACACAACGGGAAGGCCATCTCTACACCACTCACACACAACGGGAAGGCCATCTCTACGCCACTCGCACACAACGGGAAGGCCATCTCTACACCACTCGCACACAACGGGAAGGCCATCTCTACACCACTCGCAAACAAGGGAAGGCCATCTCTACACCACTCGCACACAACGGGAAGGCCATCTCTACACCCCTCACACACAACGGGAATGCCATCTCTACACCACTCCCACACAACGGGAAAGCCATCTCTACACAACGGGAAGGCCATCTCTACACCACTCACACACAATGGGAAGGCCATCTCTACACCACTCCCACACAACGGGAAGGCCATCTCTACACAACGGGAAGGGCATCTCTACACCACTCGCACACAACGGGAAGGCCATCTCTACACCCCTCACACACAACGGGAAGGCCATCTCTACACCACGGGAAGGCCATCTCTACACCACACGCACACAACGGGAAGGCCATCTCTACACCACTCCCACACAACGGGAAGGCCATCTCTACACCACTCCCACACAACGGGAAGGCCATCTCTACACAACGGGAAGGCCATCTCTACACCACTCACACACAACGGGAAGGCCATCTCTACACCACACGCACACAACGGGAAGGCCATCTCTACGCCACTCCCACACAATGGGAAGGCCATCTCTACACCACTCACACACAACGGGAAGGCCATCTCTACACCACTCACACACAACGGGAAGGCCATCTCTACACCACTCACACACAACGGGAAGGCCATCTCTACACCACTCACACACAACGGGAAGGCCATCTCTACACCACTCACACACAACGGGAAGGCCATCTCTACACCACTCACACACAACGGGAAGGCCATCTCTACACCACTCACACACAACGGGAAGGCCATCTCTACACCACTCCCACACAACGGGAAGGCCATCTCTACACCACACGCACACAAGGGGAAGGCCATCTCTACACCACTCACACACAACGGGAAGGCCATGTCTACACCACGGGAAGGCCATCTCTACACCACTCGCACACAACAGGAAGGCCATCTCTACACCCCTCACACACAACGGGAAGGCCATCTCTACACAACGGGAAAGCCATCTCTACACCACTCACACACAACGGGAAGGCCATCTCTACACCACTCCCACACAACGGGAAGGCCATCTCTACACCACTCACACACAACGGGAAGGCCATCTCTACACCACAACCACACAACGGGAAGGCCATCTCTACACAACGGGAAGGGCATCTCTACACCACTCGCACACAACGGGAAGGCCATCTCTACACCCTCACACACAACGGGAAGGCCATCTCTACACAACGGGAAGGCCATCTCTACACCACTCACACACAACGGGAAGGCCATCTCTACACCACTCACACACAACGGGAAGGCCATGTCTACACCACTCACACACAACGGGAAGGCCATCTCTACACCACTCACACACAACGGGAAGGCCATCTCTACACCACTCACACACAATGGGAAGGCCATCTCTACACCACTCCCACACAACGGGAAGGCCATCTCTACACCACACGCACACAAGGGGAAGGCCATGTCTACACCCTCACACAACGGGAAGGCCATGTCTACACCCCTCACACACAACGGGAAGGCCATCTCTACACCACTCACACACAACGGGAAGGCCATCTCTACACCACTCCCACACAACGGGAAGGCCATCTCTACACCACGGGAAGGCCATCTCTACACCACACGCACACAACGGGAAAGCCATCTCTACACCACTCCCACACAACGGGAAGGCCATCTCTACACCACTCCCACACAACGGGAAGGCCATCTCTACACAACGGGAAGGCCATCTCTACACCACTCACACACAACGGGAAGGCCATCTCTACACCACTCACACACAACGGGAAGGCCATCTCTACACCACTCACACACAACGGGAAGGCCATCTCTACACCACTCACACACAACGGGAAGGCCATCTCTACACCACTCACACACAACGGGAAGGCCATCTCTACGCCACTCGCACACAACGGGAAGGCCATCTCTACACCACTCGCACACAACGGGAAGGCCATCTCTACACCACTCGCAAACAAGGGAAGGCCATCTCTACACCACTCGCACACAACGGGAAGGCCATCTCTACACCCCTCACACACAACGGGAAGGCCATCTCTACACCACTCCCACACAACGGGAAGGCCATCTCTACACAACGGGAAGGCCATCTCTACACCACTCACACACAATGGGAAGGCCATCTCTACACCACTCCCACACAACGGGAAGGCCATCTCTACACAACGGGAAGGGCATCTCTACACCACTCGCACACAACGGGAAGGCCATCTCTACACCCCTCACACACAACGGGAAGGCCATCTCTACACCACGGGAAGGCCATCTCTACACCACACGCACACAACGGGAAGGCCATCTCTACACCACTCCCACACAACGGGAAGGCCATCTCTACACCACTCCCACACAACGGGAAGGCCATCTCTACACAACGGGAAGGCCATCTCTACACCACTCACACAGAACGGGAAGGCCATCTCTACACCACACGCATACAACGGGAAGGCCATCTCTACGCCACTCCCACACAATGGGAAGGCCATCTCTACACCACACGCACACAACGGGAAGGCCATCTCTACACCACTCCCACACAACGGGAAGGCCATCTCTACACCACTCCCACACAACGGGAAGGCCATCTCTACACCACTCCCACACAACGGGAAGGCCATCTCTACACCACGGGAAGGCCATCTCTACACCACACGCACACAACGGGAAAGCCATCTCTACACCACTCACACACAACGGGAAGGCCATCTCTACACCACTCACACACAACGGGAAGGCCATCTCTACACCACTCACACACAACGGGAAGGCCATCTCTACGCCACTCGCACACAACGGGAAGGCCATCTCTACACCACTCGCACACAACGGGAAGGCCATCTCTACACCACTCGCAAACAAGGGAAGGCCATCTCTACACCACTCGCACACAACGGGAAGGCCATCTCTACACCCCTCACACACAACGGGAATGCCATCTCTACACCACTCCCACACAACGGGAAAGCCATCTCTACACAACGGGAAGGCCATCTCTACACCACTCACACACAATGGGAAGGCCATCTCTACACCACTCCCACACAACGGGAAGGCCATCTCTACACAACGGGAAGGGCATCTCTACACCACTCGCACACAACGGGAAGGCCATCTCTACACCCCTCACACACAACGGGAAGGCCATCTCTACACCACGGGAAGGCCATCTCTACACCACACGCACACAACGGGAAGGCCATCTCTACACCACTCCCACACAACGGGAAGGCCATCTCTACACAACGGGAAGGCCATCTCTACACCACTCACACACAACGGGAAGGCCATCTCTACACCACACGCACACAACGGGAAGGCCATCTCTACGCCACTCCCACACAATGGGAAGGCCATCTCTACACCACACGCACACAACGGGAAGGCCATCTCTACACCACTCCCACACAACGGGAAGGCCATCTCTACACCACTCCCACACAACGGGAAGGCCATCTCTACACAACGGGAAGGCCATCTCTACACCACACACACACAACGGGAAGGCCATCTCTACACCACTCACAACGGGAAGGCCATCTCTACACCACACGCACACAACGGGAAGGCCATCTCTACGCCACTCCCACACAATGGGAAGGCCATCTCTACACCACACGCACACAACGGGAAGGCCATCTCTACACCACTCCCACACAACGGGAAGGCCATCTCTACACCACTCCCACACAACGGGAAGGCCATCTCTACACCACTCCCACACAACGGGAAGGCCATCTCTACACAACGGGAAGGCCATCTCTACACCACTCCCACACAACGGGAAGGCCATCTCTACACAACGGGAAGGCCATCTCTACACCACTCCCACACAACGGGAAGGCCATCTCTACACAATGGGAAGGCCATCTCTACACCACACACACACAACGGGAAGGCCATCTCTACACCACTCACACACAACGGGAAGGCCATCTCTACACCACTCCCACACAACGGGAAGGCCATCTCTACACAACGGGAAGGGCATCTCTACACTACTCGCACACAACAGGAAGGCCATCTCTACACCCCTCATACACAACGGGAAGGCCATCTCTACACAACGGGAAGGGCATCTCTACACCACTCGCACACAACAGGAAGGCCATCTCTACACCACTCGCACACAACGGGAAGGCCATCTCTACACCACTCACACACAACAGGAAGGCCATCTCTACACCACGGGAAGGCCATCTCTACACCACACGCACACAACGGGAAGGCCATCTCTACACCACTCCCACACAACGGAAAGGCCATCTCTACACCACTCCCACACAACGGAAAGGCCATCTCTACACCACTCCCACACAACGGGAAGGCCATCTCTACACAACGGGAAGGCCATCTCTACACCACTCACACACAACGGGAAGGCCATCTCTACACCACACGCACACAACGGGAAGGCCATCTCTACGCCACTCCCACACAATGGGAAGGCCATCTCTACACACACGCACACAACGGGAAGGCCATCTCTACACCACTCCCACACAACGGGAAGGCCATCTCTACACCACTCCCACACAACGGGAAGGCCATCTCTACACAACGGGAAGGCCATCTCTACACCACACACACACAACGGGAAGGCCATCTCTACACCACTCACAACGGGAAGGCCATCTCTACACCACACGCACACAACGGGAAGGCCATCTCTACGCCACTCCCACACAATGGGAAGGCCATCTCTACACCACACGCACACAACGGGAAGGCCATCTCTACACCACTCCCACACAACGGGAAGGCCATCTCTACACCACTCCCACACAACGGGAAGGCCATCTCTACACCACTCCCACACAACGGGAAGGCCATCTCTACACAACGGGAAGGCCATCTCTACACCACTCCCACACAACGGGAAGGCCATCTCTACACAACGGGAAGGCCATCTCTACACCACTCCCACGCAACGGGAAGGCCATCTCTACACAATGGGAAGGCCATCTCTACACCACACACACACAACGGGAAGGCCATCTCTACACCACTCACACACAACGGGAAGGCCATCTCTACACCACTCCCACACAACGGGAAGGCCATCTCTACACAACGGGAAGGGCATCTCTACACTACTCGCACACAACAGGAAGGCCATCTCTACACCCCTCATACACAACGGGAAGGCCATCTCTACACAACGGGAAGGGCATCTCTACACCACTCGCACACAACAGGAAGGCCATCTCTACACCACTCGCACACAACGGGAAGGCCATCTCTACACCACTCACACACAACAGGAAGGCCATCTCTACACCACGGGAAGGCCATCTCTACACCACACGCACACAACGGGAAGGCCATCTCTACACCACTCCCACACAACGGAAAGGCCATCTCTACACCACTCCCACACAACGGAAAGGCCATCTCTACACCACTCCCACACAACGGGAAGGCCATCTCTACACCACTCCCACACAACGGGAAGGCCATCTCTACACAACGGGAAGGCCATCTCTACACCACTCCCACACAACGGGAAGGCCATCTCTACACAATGGGAAGGCCATCTCTACACCACACACACACAACGGGAAGGCCATCTCTACACCACTCACACACAACGGGAAGGCCATCTCTACACCACTCGCACACAACGGGAAGGCCATCTCTACGCCACTCGCACACAACGGGAAGGCCATCTCTACACCCCTCGCACACAACGGGAAGGCCATCTCTACACCACTCGCACACAACGGGAAGGCCATCTCTACACCACGGGATGGCCATCTCTACACCACACGCACATAACGGGAAGGCCATCTCTACACCACTCCCACACAACGGGAAGGCCATCTCTACACCACTCCCACACAACGGGAAGGCCATCTCTACACAACGGGAAGGCTATCTCTACACCACTCACACACAACGGGAAGGCCATCTCTACACCACTCACACACAACGGGAAGGCCATCTCTACACCACTCACACACAACGGGAAGGCCATCTCTACACCACTCACACACAACGGGAAGGCCATCTCTACACCACTCACACACAACGGGAAGGCCATCTCTAGACCACTCACACACAACGGGAAGGCCATCTCTACACCACTCCCACATAACGGGAAGGCCATCTCTACACCACTCCCACACAACGGGAAGGCCATCTCTACACAACGGGAAGGCCATCTCTACACCACTCCCACACAACGGGAAGGCCATCTCTACACAATGGGAAGGCCATCTCTACACCACACACACACAACGGGAAGGCCATCTCTACACCACTCACACACAACGGGAAGGCCATCTCTACACCACTCCCACACAACGGGAAGGCCATCTCTACACAACGGGAAGGGCATCTCTACACTACTCGCACACAACAGGAAGGCCATCTCTACACCCCTCATACACAACGGGAAGGCCATCTCTACACAACGGGAAGGGCATCTCTACACCACTCGCACACAACAGGAAGGCCATCTCTACACCACTCCCACACAACGGGAAGGCCATCTCTACACCACTCCCACACAACGGAAAGGCCATCTCTACACCACTCCCACACAACGGGAAGGCCATCTCTACACCACTCCCACACAACGGGAAGGCCATCTCTACACAACGGGAAGGCCATCTCTACACCACTCACACACAACGGGAAGGCTATCTCTACACCACTCCCACACAACGGGAAGGCCATCTCTACGCCACTCCCACACAATGGGAAGGCCATCTCTACACCACACGCACACAACGGGAAGGCCATCTCTACACCACTCCCACACAACGGGAAGGCCATCTCTACACCACTCCCACACAACGGGAAGGCCATCTCTACACAATGGGAAGGCCATCTCTACACCACACACACACAACGGGAAGGCCATCTCTACACCACTCACACACAACGGGAAGGCCATCTCTACACCACTCGCACACAACGGGAAGGCCATCTCTACGCCACTCGCACACAACGGGAAGGCCATCTCTACGCCACTCACACACAACGGGAAGGCCATCTCTACACCACTCGCACACAACGGGAAGGCCATCGCTACACCACTCACACACAACGGGAAGGCCATCTCTACACCACTCGCACACAACGGGAAGGCCATCGCTACACCACTCACACACAACGGGAAGGCCATCTCTACACCACTCGCACACAACGGGAAGGCCATCTCTACACCACTCACACACAACGGGAAGGCCATCTCTACACCACTCACACACAACGGGAAGGCCATCTCTACACCACTCACACACAACGGGAAGGCCATCTACACAAATCAAATCAAATCAAATTTATTTATATAGCCCTTCGTACATCAGCTGATATCTCAAAGTGCTGTACAGAAACCCAGCCTAAAACCCCAAACAGCAAACAATGCAGGTGTAAAAGCACGGTGGCTAGGAAAAACTCCCTAGAAAGGCCAAAACCTAGGAAGAAACCTAGAGAGGAACCAGGCTATGTGGGGTGGCCAGTCCTCTTCTGGCTGTGCCGGGTAGAGATTATAACAGAACATGACCAAGATGTTCAAATGTTCATAAATGACCAGCATGGTCGAATAATAATGAGGCAGAACAGTTGAAACTGGAGCAGCAGCACAGTCAGGTGGACTGGGGACAGCAAGGAGTCATCATGTCAGGTAGTCCTGGGGCACGGTCCAAGAGCTCAGGTCCTCCGAGAGAGAGAAAGAAAGAGAGAATTAGAGAGAGCATATGTGGGGTGGCCAGTCCTCTTCTGGCTGTGCCGGGTGGAGATTATAACAGAACGTGGCCAAGATGTTCAAATGTTCATAAATGACCAGCATGGTTGAATAATAGTAAGGCAGAACAGTTGAAACTGGAGCAGCAGCATGGCCAGGTGGACTGGGGACAGCAAGGAGTCATCATGTCAGGTAGTCCTGGGACATGGTCCTAGGGCCCAGGCCAGTTGAAACTGGAGCAGCAGCATGGCCAGGTGGACTGGGGACAGCAAGGAGTCATCATGTCAGGTAGTCCTGGGACATGGTCCTAGGGCCCAGGCCAGTTGAAACTGGAGCAGCAGCATGGCCAGGTGGACTGGGGACAGCAAGGAGTCATCATGTCAGGTAGTCCTGGGGCATGGTCCTAGGGCTCAGGTCCTCCGAGAGAGAGAAAGAAAGAGAGAAGGAGAGAATTAGAGAACGCACACTTAGATTCACACAGGACACCGAATAGGACAGGAGAAGTACTCCAGATATAACAAACTGACCCTAGCCCCCCGACACATAAACTAATGCAGCATAAAAACTGGAGGCTGAGACAGGAGGGGTCAGGAGACACTGTGGCCCCATCCGAGGACACCCCCGGACAGGGCCAAACAGGAAGGATATAACCCCACCCACTTTGCCAAAGCACAGCCCCCACACCACTAGAGGGATATCTTCAACCACCAACTTACCATCCTGAGACAAGGCCGAGTATAGCCCACAAAGATCTCCGCCACGGCACAACCCAAGGGGGGGGGCGCCAACCCAGACAGGCCGACCACAACAGTGAATCAACCCACCCAGGTGACGCACCCCCAGGGACGGCATGAGAGAGCCCCAGTAAGCCAGTGACTCAGCCCCGTAACAGGGTAGAGGCAGAGAATCCCAGTGGAAAGAGGGGAATCGGCCAGGCAGAGACAGCAAGGGCGGTTCGTTGCTCCAGAGCCTTTCCGTTCACCTTCCCACTCCTGGGCCAGACTACACTCAATCATATGACCCACTGAAGAGATGAGTCTTCAGTAAAGACTTAAAGGTTGAGACCGAGTTTGCGTCTCTGACATGGGTAGGCAGACCGTTCCATAAAAATGGAGCTCTATAGGAGAAAGCCCTGCCTCCAGCTGTTTGCTTAGAAATTCTAGGGACAATTAGGAGGCCTGCGTCTTGTGACCGTAGCGTACGTGTAGGTATGTACGGCAGGACCAAATCAGAGAGATAGGTAGGAGCAAGCCCATGTAATGCTTTGTAGGTTAGCAGTAAAACCTTGAAATCAGCCCTTGCTTTGACAGGAAGCCAGTGTAGAGAGGCTAGCACTGGAGAAATATGATCAAATTTTTTGGTTCTAGTCAGGATTCTAGCAGCCGTATTCAGCACTAACTGAAGTTTATTTAGTGCTTTATCCGGGTAGCCGGAAAATAGAGCATTGCAGTAGTCTAACCTAGAAGTGACAAAAGCATGGATTAATTTTTCTGCATCATTTTTGGACAGAAAGTTTCTGATTTTTGCAATGTTACGTAGATGGAAAAAAGCTGTCCTCGAAATGGTCTTGATATGTTCTTCAAAAGAGAGATCAGGGTCCAGAGTAACGCCGAGGTCCTTCACAGTTTTATTTGAGACGACTGTACAACCATTAAGATTAATTGTCAGATTCAACAGAAGATCTCTTTGTTTCTTGGGACCTAGAACAAGCATCTCTGTTTTGTCCGAGTTTAATAGGAGAAAGTTTGCAGCCATCCACTTCCTTATGTCTGAAACACATGCTTCTAGCGAGGGCAATTTTGGGGCTTCACCATGTTTCATTGAAATGTACAGCTGTGTGTCATCCGCATAGCAGTGAAAGTTTACATTATGTTTTCGAATAACATCCCCAAGAGGTAAAATATATAGTGAAAACAATAGTGGTCCTAAAACAGAACCTTGAGGAACACCGAAATTTACAGTTGATTTGTCAGAGGACAAACCATTCACAGAGACAAACTGATATCTTTCCGACAGATAAGATCTAAACCAGGCCAGAACATGTCCGTGTAGACCAATTTGGGTTTCCAATCTCTCCAAAAGAATGTGGTGATCGATGGTATCAAAAGCAGCACTAAGGTCTAGGAGCACGAGGACAGATGCAGAGCCTCGGTCCGTTGCCATTAAAATGTCATTTACCACCTTCACAAGTGCCGTCTCAGTGCTATGATGGGGTCTAAAACCAGACTGAAGCATTTCGTATACATTGTTTGTCTTCAGGAAGGCAGTGAGTTGCTGCGCAACAGCCTTCTTTTTTTTTTTTTTTTTTTTTTGAGAGGAATGGAAGATTCGATATAGGCCGATAGTTTTTTATATTTTCTGGGTCAAGGTTTGGCTTTTTCAAGAGAGGCTTTATTACTGCCACTTTTAGTGAGTTTGGTACACATCCAGTGGATAGAGAGCCGTTTATTATGTTCAACATAGGAGGGCCAAGCACAGGAAGCAGCTCTTTCAGTAGTTTAGTTGGAATAGGGTCCAGTATGCAGCTTGAAGGTTTAGAGGCCATGATTATTTTCATCATTGTGTCAAGAGATATAGTACTAAAAGACTTGAGCGTCTCTCTTGATCCTAGGTCCTGGCAGAGTTGTGCAGACTCAGGACAACTGAGGTTTGGAGGAATACGCAGGTTTAAAGAGGAGTCCGTAATTTGCTTTCTAATAATCATAATCTTTTCCTCAAAGAAGTTCATGAATTTATCACTGCTAAAGTGAAAGTCATCCTCTCTTGGGGAATGCTGCTTTTTAGTTAGCTTTGCGACAGTATCAAAAAGGAATTTCGGATTGTTCTTATTTTCCTCAATTAAGTTAGAAAAATAGGATGATCGAGCAGCAGTAAGGGCTCTTCGGTACTGCACGGTACCGTCCTTCCAAGCTAGTCGGAAGACTTCCAGTTTGGTGTGGCGCCATTTCCGTTCCAATTTTCTGGAAGCTTGCTTCAGAGCTCGGGTATTTTCTGTGTACCAGGGAGCTAGTTTCTTATGAGACATTTTTTTAGTTTTTAGGGGTGCAACTGCATCTAGGGTATTGCGCAAGGTTAAATTGAGATACTCAGTTAGGTGGTTAACGGATTTTTGTCCTCTGGCGTCCTTGGGTAGGCAGAGGAGTCTGGAAGGGCATCAAGGAATCTTTGTGTTGTCTGTGAATTTATAGCACGACTTTTGATGTTCCTTGGTTGGGGTCTGAGCAGATTATTTGTTGCAATTGCAAACGTAATAAAATGGTGGTCCGATAGTCCAGGATTATGAGGAAAAACATTAAGATCCACAACATTTATTCCATGGGACAAAACTAGGTCCAGCGTATGACTGTGACAGTGAGTGGGTCCAGAGACATGTTGGACAAAACCCACTGAGTCGATGATGGCTCCGAAAGCCTTTTGGAGTGGGTCTGTGGACTTTTCCATGTGAATATTAAAGTCACCAAAGATTAGAATATTATCTGCTATGACTACAAGGTCCGATAGGAATTCAGGAAACTCAGTGAGAAACGCTGTATATGGCCCAGGAGGCCTGTAAACAGTAGCTATAAAAAGTGATTGAGTAGGCTGCATAGATTTCATGACTAGAAGCTCAAAGACGAAAACGTCATTTTTTTTTTGTAAATTGAAATTTGCTATCGTAAATGTTAGCAACACCTCCGCCTTTGCGGGATGCACGGGGATATGGTCACTAGTGTAGCCAGGAGGTGAGGCCTCATTTAACACAGTAAATTCATCAGGCTTAAGCCATGTTTCAGTCAGGCCAATCACATCAAGATTATGATCAGTGATTAGTTCATTGACTATAATTGCCTTTGAAGTAAGGGATCTAACATTAAGTAGCCCTATTTTGAGAAGTGAGGTATCATGATCTCTTTCAGTAATGACAGGAATGGAGGTGGTCTTTATCCTAGTGAGATTGCTAAGGCGAACACCGCCATGTTTAGTTTTGCCCAACCTAGGTCGAGGCACAGACACGGTCTCAATGGTGATAGCTGAGCTGACTACACTGACTATGCTAGTGGCAGACTCCACTATGCTGGCAGGCTGGCTAATAGCCTGCTGCCTGGCCTGCACCCTATTTCATTGTGGAGCTAGAGGAGTTAGAGCCCTGTCTATGTTGGTAGATAAGATGAGAGCACCCCTCCAGCTAGGATGGAGTCCGTCACTCCTCAGCAGGTCAGGCTTGGTCCTGTTTGTGGGTGAGTCCCAGAAAGAGGGCCAATTATCTACAAATTCTATCTTTTGGGAGGGGCAGAAAACAGTTTTCAACCAGCGATTGAGTTGTGAGACTCTGCTGTAGAGCTCATCACTCCCCCTAACTGGGAGGGGGCCAGAGACAATTACTCGATGCCGACACATCTTTCTAGCTGATATGCACGCAGAAGCTATGTTGCGCTTGGTGATCTCTGACTGTTTCATCCTAACATCGTTGGTGCCGACGTGGATAACAATATCTCTATACTCTCTACACTCGCCAGTTTTAGCTTTAGCCAGCACCATCTTTAGATTAGCCTTAACGTCGGTAGCCCTGCCCCCGGGTAAACAGTGTATGATCGCTGGATGATTCGCTTTAAGTCTAATACTGCGGGTATTGGAGTCGCCAATGACTAGAGTTTTCAATTTGTCAGAGCTAATGGTGGGAAGCTTCGGCGTCTCAGACCCCGTAACGGGAGGAGTAGAGACCAGAGAAGGCTCGGCCTCTGACACCGACCCGCTGCTTAATGGGGAAAACCGGTTGAAAGTTTCTGTCGGCTGAATGAGCGACACCGGTTGAGCGTTCCTACAGCATTTCCTTCCAGAAACCGTGAGAAAATTGTCCGGCTGCGGGGACTGTGCCAGGGGATTTATACTACTATCTGTACTTACTGGTGGCACAGACGCTGTTTCATCCTTTCCTACACTAAAATTACCCTTGCCTAACGATTGCGTCTGAAGCTGGGCTTGCAGTACAGCTATCCTCGCCGTAAGGCGAGCACAGCGGCTGCAATTAGAAGGCATCATGTTAATGTTACTACTTAGCTTCGGCTGTTGGAGGTCCTGACGAATCGTGTCCAGATAAAGCGTCCGGAGTGAAAAAGTTGAGGAAAAAATAAATAAATATATGAACGGTAATTAAAAAGTGAAAACCGTAAAGTTGTCAGGTAGCAAAATAGGCAAAATAGGTTGGCAACAAAACGCACAGCAACTCGAAAACAAGCCTGCAAGTTGTGACCGGAAATGACGTAGTCAATAGAGACCTACAACACTCACACACAACGGGAAGGCCATCTCTACACCACTCACACACAACGGGAAGGCCATCTCTACACCACTCACACACAACGGGAAGGCCATCTCTACACCACTCACACACAACGGGAAGGCCATCTCTACACCACTCACACACAACGGGAAGGCCATCTCTACACCACTCACACACAACGGGAAGGCCATCTCTACACCACTCACACACAACGGGAAGGCCATCTCTACACCACTCACACACAACGGGAAGGCCATCTCTACACCACTCACACACAATTGGAAGGCCATCTCTACACCACTCACACACAACGGGAAGGCCATCTCTACACCACTCACACACAACGGGAAGGCCATCTCTACACCACTCACACACAACGGGAAGGCCATCTCTACACCACTCACATTCATGCACTCCCCTTGTAAAATAACAGAGGTTAAAGTGAGTTACAGTAAAGGGATGGTTTGGTGACTAACAAGTGTTGGTAGTCAGAACAGAACTCATATGGCAGGCAAAAACCTGAGAAAAAAATCCAACCAGGAAGTGGGAAATCTGAGGTTGGTCGATTTTCAACTCATTCCTTATTGAAGATACAGTGGGATATTGTTCATGTTGCACTTCCTAAAGCTTCCACTAGATGCCAACAGTCTTTAGAACTTTGTTTGATGCTTCTACTGTGAAATGGGGGTGAATGAGAGGGGAATGAGTCAGAGGTCTGGCAGAATGCTTTGAGCTCGTGACGCGCGGTCATGTGAGCGGTAGCTCACGTTGCATTGCTTTTCTACAGACAAAGGAATTCTCCGGTTGGAACATTATTGAAGATTTATGTTAAGAACATCCTAAAGATTGATTCTATACTTAGTTTGACATGTTTCTACAGACTGTAACGGAACTTTTTGGACTTTTCCCCCGACCTTTCGGCTGGACTTGCACACGCGTTTGGATTTGTTTACCAAACGCCCTAACAAAGGAAGGTATTTGGACATAAATTATGAACTTTATCGAACAAATCAAACATTTATTGTGGAACTGAGATTCCTGGGAGTGCATTCTGATGAAGATCATCAAAGGTAAAGTTAATATTTATAATGCTATTTCTGACTAATGTTGACTATACAACATGGCGGATATCTCTTTGGCTGTTTTGGTTTTTGAGAGCCGTACTCAGATTATTGCATGGTGTGCTTTTTCCGTAAAGCTTTTTTGAAATCTGACACAGCTTTTGCATTAAGGAGAGGTTTATCTAAAGTTCCATGTATAATAGTTGTATCTTTTATCAATGTTTATTATGAGTATTTCTGTGAATTGATGTGGCTCTCTGGAAAATCACAACATGTTTTGCAACTACTGAATATAACACGCCAATGTAAAATGAGATTTTTGGATATAAATATGCACTTTATCGAACAAAACATACATGTTGTGTAACATGAAGTCCTATGAGTGTCATCTGATGAAGATCATCAAAGGTTAGTGATTCATTTTATCTATATTTCTGATTTTTGTGACTCCTCTCTTTGGCTGGAAAAATGGCTGTTTTTCTGTGACTTGGTGGTGACCTAACAATCGTTTGTGGTTCTTTTGCTGTAAATCCTTTTTGAAATCAGTCACTGTGGCTGGATTAATGAACATTTTACCTTTTAAAATGGTGGAAAATACTTGTCTGCTTTGAATTTGGCGTCCTGCACTTTCACAAGCTGTTGCAGGGGTGCCGCTAGCGTCCCACATATCCCAGAGAGGTTTTAAGCTAGTTTCTGTCCATTCTGTTGGGTTTCCTGTCTTGACTATATACTGTCACAGTGTTACCGTAATGTGTGTGTGTGTGCGCGTCTGTGTGTATATACCTCTGCTTGACCAACTCCCTCTTTCGCTGACACTGCTCGTCCCAGTCTCTCCAGCTGTTGTTAGAGTTCTTCACTCTGGTGTATGTAGCGTTGGGCTGCTCTCGTCTGCTTGCAGACCCCTCCTGTCTCAGCCTCCAGTATTTATGCTGCAGTAGTTTATGTGTCACGGGGCTTGGGTCAATCTATTATTTCTCCCATCTTATCCAGTGTCCTGTGTGAATTTAAGTATGCTCTTTCTTTCTTTCTTTCTTTCTTTCTTTCTTGACCTGAGCTCTAGGACCATGCCTCAGGACTCCTTGCTGTCCACCTGGCCGTGCTGCTGCTCCAGTTTCAACTGTTCTGCCTGCGGCTATGGAACCCTAACCTCGGCTATGAAAAGCCAACTGACATTTACTCCTGAGGTGCTGACCTCTACAACCACTGTGATTATTATCATTTGACCCTGCTGGTCATCTATGAACATTTTAACATCTTGGCCATGTTCTGTTGTAATCTCCCCTCATAGCCTGGTTCCTCTCTAGGTTTCTTCCTAGGTTTTGGCCTTTCTGGGGAGTTTTTCCTAGCCACCGTGTTTCTACACCTGCATTGCTTGCTGTTTGGGGTTTTAGGCTGGGTTTCTGTACAGCACTATGAGATATCAGCTGATGTAAGAAGGGCTTTATAAATACATTTGATTGATTGCAGCAGCTCAGCCTCGTGAAGGACATGCAGCTTTTTCATCTTCCGCTTGTGTTTACAGATCAGCTTTTGGACCTCTGGCTCCAGGCCTGGATTTCATGAAATGTGTTATAAAATTACTAAACTTCTCTCTGCCTCATGGCAAAATGTTTAGAACTGCAGAAAGCTTGCTTCAAAACTGCAACATTTCCTCTACTCCCCATGAAAAGATGTCTGGAATTGCATGAATTTACTTTAAAACTATTTATTTCCACCGTGAAGAGTGGGGGCCACTAAAATATTTAGCCCGCGAGGTGGAGGCGGGTCTATACTAAGATCTTGCTGAACACCCCAAAAGGCCTTTCCTGATCGGTAGAAAGATATTTGTATTCTGATTTCTGGTTTGTAAAGCAGAGAAATAGACTAAGTGGTCAAAATGTCAGAGAAAACATAATTGATGATGTTACTAAATGTCACGACTCCAACCGAGGGTGGTTTCCCTTCCCGGTCGGGTGGCGCTCGGCGGTTGTCGTCACCGGCCTATTAGCTGCCACTGATTGTCTTTCCTCCCCCTCCTTGTATGTTTATTGTTAGCACCTGTTCGTGAATGATTAGTTGGGCTTTATTAGACACCCGCCTGTTTCTTTGTGCGGGATTAATTATTGTGACCTTCGGTTCTGTAGTAGAGGAACGTGTTTGTTCCTGGTCGTGTATTTCGGTTGTACAATTTTCGGTCCCCGTGTTTGGGGCAGTTTGGTTGTGAGCACCCTGTGGTGCGTTTGTGCATTAAAGAGCACAGCATTGCACTCTCTGTTTCCTGCGTCTCCACACCCACGACACCCAGAGCGTTACACTAAAACATCTGTATAGCTTGATTGGTAGAATATATTTCTGTTCTGATTTCAGATTTGAACAGCAGAGAAGTAGACTAAGGCCTCAGACACACCCATAGTGTTTGCTGGCTGAGAGTACTTAGCACCTACGAAGGTCAATTTGCAAACTAATTTAGCATGTAGAATCGTGTAAAAACTAACGGCAGTCAGCGTCTACAGCGGATGATCCCTAAAACACAGCTTGCTGAATGATCGGCAGATGAATGCTAGATCCACATTCAATGTGATGTGTGGAGAGCCTTAAGATTTTAAAGTTAGACTGTTTACTGTGAAAAGAATGTTGGACGTCTGGGAGTTTAACAATGGGACCTTTATAAAGTTGAAGAAATCCAGTGAAAGTGGATGAGGTTTTTTGGGGGGAGGGAGGACCGGTTTAGGGTTTAATAGTATAAATATTATCAAAACAATTCTGCACCAACAATAACGTTCTAAAGAATAATACTTTTATATGATTTAATTTAGGACTTTTGCTGTTCCACGTCCCACTAAATAAGTCCTACTAAATAATAAAAGTCCCACTAAATAAGTCCCACTAAATAATAAAAGTCCCACTAAATAAGTCCCACTAAATAATAAAAGTCCCACTAAATAAGTCCCACTAAATAATAAAAGTCCCACTAAATAAGTCCCACTAAATAATAAAAGTCCCACTAAATAAGTCCCACTGAATAATACAAGTATCACTAAATAAGACCCACTAAATAATAAAAGTCCCACTAAATGCTAAAAAGTCTGAAATAAGTTGTACACTAAAGTGTGACTGCTTTCGCAAGTTACACTAATTAAGTTGACCCTTGACACTGACACAGTTTCAGATATTTTCCTCCCAAGTAGGATTTAGTGGAGGTTAGTGCAGGATAAGTAGTTCCTAGACTCTGCCTTAGGGGCAACTTCAACTGAAGCCCCCCTCTCTCACCTTTCAGTGATCTCTGATCTTCTCATGGATCCACTTCTCCCTACGGACCTTTTCCGTGGCGCTTGTTACCTCTTTCAACTTCTTAATCTCCTGGTGGCGACACCATCTCTGTGACATCTTCCAGGTGCCTGAAAGAAACATCTAGAGTACTTTCAGTTGGCCACAGATTAGTCCTCTGTAGCTCATTTGGAAGAACATGGCTCTCGCAATACCAACGTAACGGATGTGAAATAGCTAGCTTAGTTAGCGGTGGCGCGCGCTAAATAGCGATTCAATCGGTGACGTCACTTGCTCGGAGAACTTGAAGTAGTGGTTCCCCTTGCTCTGCAAGGGCCGCGGCTTTTGTGGAGCGATGGGTAATGATGCTTCGAGGGTGACTGTTGTTGATGTGTGCAGAGGGTCCCTGGTTCGCGCCCGGGTATGGGCGAGGGGATGGTCTAAAGTTATACTGTTACACCAGGTTAGTGGATTAAATTCCCGGGACGGCCCGTATGTACACGAGACCACCCGTATGTGTATGGGACCACCCGTATGTACACGGAACCACCCATATGTACACGGAACCACCCGTATGTACACAGGACCACCCGTATGTACACAGGACCACCCACATGTACACGGACCACCCGTATGTACACAAGACCACCCGTATGTGTATGGGACCACCCGTATGTACACGGGACCACCCGTATGTACACGGGACCACCCGTATGTACACGGGACCAACACGGGACCACCCGTATGTGTATGGGACCACACGTATGTGTATGGGACCACCCGTATGTGTATGGGACCACACGTATGTACACGGGACCACCCGTATGTGTATGGGACCACCCGTATGTGTATGGGACCACCCGTATGTACACGGGACCACCCGTATGTACACGGAACCACCCGTATGTACACAGGACCACCCGTATGTGTATGGGACCACCCGTGTGTACACGGAACCACCCACGTGTACACGGAACCACCCACATGTACACAGGACCACCCGTATGTGTATGGGAACACCCGTATGTACACGGAACCACCCACATGTACAGGGGACCACCCGTATGTACACGGAACCACCCGTATGTGTATGGGACCACCCGTGTGTACACGGGACCACCCGTATGTGTATGGGACCACCCGTGTTTACACAGAACCACCCACATGTACAGGGGACCACCCGTATGTACACAGAACCACCCACATGTACAGGGGACCACCCGTATGTACACGGAACCACCCGTATGTGTATGGGAACACCCGTATGTACACAGGACCACCCACATGTACACGGGACCACCCGTATGTGTACGGGAACACCCACATGTACGCGGGACCACCCACATGTACGCGGGACCACCCACATTAACACGGGACCACCCACATCTACATTGTTTTATTCAATGTATACACGCATGTATGTCAGTTTTGGATACAGGCGTCAGGCTAAATGGCATAATATTATCAGGCTACGTCTCATGTTACCAATAATAGATGGAGAGAGCAGTAATCAGACAGACATATATTCATATTAATTATTTATGTACGTTGGAAGTGATATGTCCACGTGAATGGTTTGTGGGGCTACACTGCACAAGAGGGAAAAGGTTATGAAAGAATAGTGATTATGTGTTTTAATGGGGGTAAGACCGAACCGCAGACAGACAAGGGCTGAGAGAACAGTGTAGGGTTAGTCAGCTGCCTAGGACAGGGGTTTAATCAACTGTCATAACAATGTCTACTGACAGACCATACCAGGATATGAGTAGACAAAACAGGGACGCAACGTTTTGTTACGTTCAGATCGAAATATGTTATGTAGAATAATGAATCACGTCATTTCTATTCATAGCATTCCTATCTGCAACAATTCAAAACATTTTTTGGTACTGAACATGGCCCTTATCTCATCTGACTCCTTTACAGCTCTTGTTGTGGATCAAGTCTGCCACCTAGTGGCCTTGACAGAGGATGGCAGTTCTGTAAGCTGTGTGTGTGTGTGTGTGTGTGTGTGGTGTGTACACCTGCTCTATAAAGGTGAAGTCTCTCTGGATAGTGACCTCGTACTTCTCCTTCTACAGTGAAGTTCCTGCTCAGCTCCTTCTCTGTCTCCTTCACATGTCTCACTGTTAGCGCCCTCTGCTGAGAGGAGAGGGAGAAGGAAAGGAAAGAGGGATGAAAAGAAGACAGCTTGGGCAGCAGACCAATTTAATTTGGCCCCCCAAGGTTGAAAAAAATTGTTATTTGATACTTTTTTTTTTGTTAAAATTGTGATTATAGGTTGAGAGGTAAAGACATGTTTACAAGGTACAATGCAGCCCTTTTTATCTCAATACCAAATCATTTCTGGGTAACTCTCAAAAGTGCAATATGCAGAAAATGCTCTGCCATTTCCTGGTTACTAAAATTCTAGTAGCCTAATTTCAGTTTGTGACAAAACAAGCAAGTCTATTGTAGAGAATCATTGTACCATCTAAACCGCTGTGAAAAATATTTTACATAACCAAAATTATTGTATTTTCAGCTCTGTTTGAAGCTGGTGTAAAAAAAATGAAAATAAAGTGCGGGAAGCATAGAAATAGAGCACATAGAAGAGAGCTAACGGTTCTTAGACTTTTAATGAGAATGACATAGACCCACCCACTTTGGAACCAGACACACCCACTTTGGAACCAGGCACACCCACTGGTTTTTCCCCACAAAATGACTTCATTTCAGACAGAAATACTCCTCAGATCATGCGGTTTATTCAGCTTCTTGATATGCCACACCTCTCAGGTGACTGGATTATCTTGTCAAAAGAGAAATGCTCACTAACAGGGATGTAAACAAATTTGTGCACAACATTTCAAGCTTTTTGTGTGTATGGAACATTTCAGGTATATTTTATTTCAGATCATGAAACAAGGGACCAACATTTTACATGTGTTAAATCTTTGTTCGGTATAGAAACCCCTCATTGTCAGTATTGGTTGTTGGTCTAGTTCAGAAATGGAGGCGAGCCCAGTACTATTTTAATAGCAGTATTCTCAAGTTAATATCTGGATAAGGACATTGAGAGAGTTTCCCCTCACCCCTTTGTGTGAACCTGAGGTGACTTCATCTCATCCAGGAAGCTGATGATGCTCGGTATCTCAATGCTACCACACGGCAAGCGGTACCGGAGCGCCATGTCTAGGACCAAAAAGCTTCTTAACAGCTTCTACCCCTCAGCCATAAAACTGCTGAACAACTAATCAAATGCACCCTTCCATTTGTACAGTGCTGCTAGTCGCTGTTTATTATCTATGCATAGTCACTTCACCCCCACCTGCATGTGCTAATTACCTCAGCTCACCTGTACCCCCGCACATTGACTCGGGAACGGTATCCCTGTATATAGCCTCGTCATATTGTTTTACTTTTTATTTGGTAAATATTTTCTTAACTCTTCTTGAACAGCACTGTTGTTTAAAGGCTTGTAAGTAAAGCATTTCACGGTAAAGTCTACACTTGTTGTATTCGGCGCATGTGACAAATGAAGTTTGATTTGAATGTAGAGCGCCCCCATCTGGCAGGTGTATGGATCAGCTGGCCATGGCGCTCCAGGTTATCAGTGGTCAGGGAGTATCGGTGCTGAAGAAAGAGATCATACACACGTGTGTGTGTGTGTGACCGAAGGGGCTTTGAACAGGAATCTCCTGGCGTAACAAGACTTTGTTAGCTCATTACGCTAAAAGGTTGAAGTTAGACATCAAGTAGTTCAACTCGATTGGATTATAAGGCATTAACAAGAGGTGAATACAGTGGTGAAACAGGACTGGATAGATGAATATAATAAGGAGAGAAACCTGACAGAAAAATTGCTTCCAAGTAGCTTTAGATCTGCTACGGACAGAGGGAAGGGTACAGCTTTAGATCTGCTACGGACAGAGGGAAGGGTACAGCTTTAGATCTGCTACGGACAGAGGGAAGGGTACAGCTTTAGATCTGCTACGGACAGAGGGAAGGGTACAGCTTTAGATCTGCTACGGACAGAGGGAAGGGTACAGCTTTAGATCTGCTACGGACAGAGGGAAGGGTACAGCTTTAGATCTGCTACGGACAGAGGGAAGGGTACAGCTTTAGATCTGCTACGGACAGAGGGAAGGGTACAGCTTTAGATCTGCTACGGACAGAGGGAAGGGTACAGCTTTAGATCTGCTACGGACAGAGGGAAGGGTACAGCTTTAGATCTGCTACGGACAGAGGGAAGGGTACAGCTTTAGATCTGCTACGGACAGATCTAGTGCAGGGAAGGGTACAGCTTTAGTGCAGGGAAGGGTACAGCTTTAGTGCAGGGATTATCAACTGGATTCAGCCTCGGGCCGAGCAGGAACAGAATTACAAATCATTTGAAACAGACCTTGTTTCCATTTTGATTATGATCTTTCTATTATGTGTGGAAATACTTGGAAACATGAAATTAAAATCACTTGGAGCTGATTTCCTGGTATTTTTACAGTCTTATGTACAACAATGAAAATGAATAAATGTATATATTTTCCTCAGAAAACTGTGTGTGTGGGGGGGGCTGTCAGTTGATCTTGTCACCTATCCAGAATTACTTCTTGCGGTAGCTCTTGGGTTCAGACAGCCTCTGGTTCCTCCTCTAGCAGGTTCAGCATGTCTATAATACAGAGGCGGGGGGGTGTTCCAGTCCTCGAGGGCCTGATTGGTGCCACAGGTCTGCCCCAGCTCCAGCCTGACTCCAATAATCACCTAAACATGATGTTCAGTTTAGAATGCCATTAGTTTAATCAGCTGTGTTTGCTAGGGATGGTGGGAAAGTGTGACACCAATCAGGCCCTCGAGGACTGGAGATGCCCACCCCTGCTCTAGGTCATAACTGAATTCTAAACCGATCCTCATAATGATGTAGTAACTTGCACTGACCCTGTCCGGTCGTTCAGGGTGGTCATGGACTGGGCTCTGCTCAACAGCGCCCCCTGTTACTGGTCCTCCACACTCACGGACTGCTGCACAATATCCTGTTATACAGAGAATACATTTTTTTTGATAACATTACAGCCATATGGATATAATTGTAGACTATATACAGATCAGTAAGACAGATGTTGAGAATGAGACATTGAATAGACATGGGCATTATTCCAAAGATCAGGTCTCATGCATGAGCTGTTAAATGTATATAGAGCTAGAATCATCAACAAATCCTTGGTTTGTTACCTGTGAGCATTGAGAATCTCTGCGATTGGACAGTGCAGGCGACAGCGCTCTCAGGTTCGTGACGTCACCCACGTCAGTCGCAACGTTCACATTGGTAAAGTCTGTGGACAAATAAGAGGACAACATGAGCGCAATGTCTATATGTGTTTAGGGGTCAGGATATGTTAACTGGCAATGGAGAAAGGAAATAGGGAACCCAGCTACAGTGTATCTGCTTCACACTCATTTACGTTACACCCGTGAATGACTGATGGGCTAAGTTGTCATGAGAGGCCTTCGGAGAGATTGACCTGTGTTCTTGGCGTCAGAGTCAGTGGGGAGATGAGGTTCCTGTTGTAGGGGGAGGTGGGTCTCTGGTTACCGGGGGGGGGGGGGGGTTTCTTGCGGCCCACCTTGGTGCTGTGGGATCTCAGGGTTTCCATTTCCTCCTAGGCCGAGGTCTGTACCTCTGCAGCACTCTGGGTTCTCGTCTGCAGCAGCTCCTACAGCATATTGGGAGGGGGCTACATTAGGCAGGCAGGGCCACGCAGAGCGAGACGGGGGGAACTTGGGTGTAGTTGAACCCTAGACGCTGATCTTGGGTCAGTTTAGCATTTTCCTCCACTAATGGTTAAGGTTAGGATTTGGGGAGGGGAAGATTATCTTAGATCTGTACCTGGGGAGTGGGAACTAGCCTGTCTATTTGTGTAATCTACACTTACATTTGAACAGTTTAGAAGATGCTCTTATCCAGAGCAGTTAGTGGATTCATCTTAATAAGATAGCTAGGTGTGACAACAACAAATCACAGTTGTAGCAAGTACGTTTTCCCTCAATAAAGTAGTTGAAATATTAGTAGAATCTGTGTGGGTAGCTGGACAGGTAGGATGACTGACAGTGAAGGTGAACAGTTGGTCATGTGTCAGGTGACAGAGGAATGGATGAGACTGAGACAGGAATTCATTTAACCATAAAGTGGTATATTTACTGAGTAGTCTGTGCTGCATCACAAAGGAAACAAAATAACAGGTATCCAATCAAATTCCTCATCACAAAGGAAACAAAATTAACAGGTATCCAATCAAATTCATAATCACAAAGATCAAATCATAACAAAGCATTCATGATTAACATAATTAGGGAAGTCAACAGTCCAGTTCATTAAGAAGTCAATAGTAATCGTCCGTGAGTCATTTAGGCTCGTAACTATTTATCATAAATCATGAAAGAATACAAACAGTGGTTATTTAATCTATAACCCCCATTAGTTTGGTATCAAAATCGATAAGTTAGCAAACAATGACGTTTCTCATTTCACCCTTTCAATTGTCTTCATGTGTACATGTAATTAATTTCATTACATATTAACCATATCGATTGCATAATTGGCCTATGAGGATCCGTAGGGCCGTGATCATTGAGAATTCACATTACACAATATGTTTGAAGTGTGCGCTCCAAGCCGCGCTCCGCGGTAATAACTATAAACAATAACTGATGGCCCACTCTTCCGATCGCAACAGATCGTTCAGATGAACCGTAACAGAGTCGGTGGACTTACGCGGATTCATGGACGCACAGAGTTAAGGAAGACAAAGCAGCGAGATCAGGCGATGGCGTTTTCCTCCTTTTATGGGGATGAGATCTGTCGGTCATTGACACCTGACCTAATTAAAGGTCCAGCTGAGTAAGTGGCCATGAATTAAAGGATTATTCCACCAACTCCGTGGGCCTTTTCTACAGTAGTTATCACTAAAGTCAGAGCTAGAAAGGGAGGGGACAAGTCAAGTGTGAGTGTTGGTCCACGAAAGGCAAGTCACCTGACAAAAGCATTTGGCTTGGTGGTAGTAATGCCGTTGCCATTTGTTGAGGAGGGAAAACCTGGGAAAAAATGGCCCCTTGATGGGGCCAAGTGGATACAAAATAAATCTAAGGAGCAGCATCTGTTGGAGCCGGGGGAATATTTGGGTTTGGAAAAAAAAGTGACAGAGAGGACAGTGAGGTCTGAGGTTAGAGAGGTCAGATGTCAGAGAGGTCAGAGGTTAGAGAGGTCAGATGTCAGAGAGGTCTGAGGTTAGAGAGGTCAGATGTCAGAGAGGTCAGAGGTTAGAGAGGTCAGATGTCTGAGAGGTCAGAGGTTAGAAAGGTCAGAGAGGTCAGATGTTAGAGAGGTCAGAGGTTAGAGAGGTCAGATGTCTGAGAGGTCAGATGTCAGAGAGGTGTAGTAGATGAAAAATTAAGAACAACATAGAGACTGTGTCATGACTCACGTAGAATTAAGAGATATTTACTGTAGAAAGTTCAGCTATAGATCGGCGGGTAGCCTAGCGTTGGGCCAGGAACCGAAAGGTCGCTGGTTCGAATCCCCAAGTGGAAAAATCTGCCGTTCTGCCATTGAGCAAGGAAGTTAACGCCCTACAAGAACAACAACTTCTCGATGGCTAAAGCAGCCCTCCTCACCTCTCTGATTCAGAGGGGTTGGGTTAAGACAAAGGAGATGATTGTGGACTACAGGAAAAAGAGGGCCGAGCACTCACCCATTCTCATCGACGGGGCTGTAGTGGAGCAGGATGAGAGCTTCAAGTTCCTTGAAAATTGTCAAAGACTCCAGCCACCCTAGTCAAAGACTGTTCTCTCTGCTACTGCACGGAAAGCGGTATGAAGTCTAGGTCCAAGAGGCTTCTAAACAGCTTCTCCCCCACAAACCATAAGACTCCTGAACATCTAATCAAATGGCTACCCAGACTATTTGCATTGTTGTTGTCCCCCCTCCCCCCTCCTCTTTTACACCGCTGCTACTCTCTCTTATTGTCATCTATGCATAGCCACTTCAATAACTCTACCTACATGTACATACCACCTCAACTAACCGGTGCCCCGCACATTGACTCTGTACCGGTACCCCCCTGTATATAGTCTCCTATATAGTCTCACTATTGTTGTTTTACTGCTGATCTTTAATTACTTGTTACTTTTATCTCTTATTCTTATCCGTATTTTTTAAAACTGCATCGTTGGTTGGGGGCTCGTAAGTAAACGTTTCACTGTAAGGTCTACTATATCTTTTGTATTCGGCGCGTGTGACTAATAACATTTGAATTGATTTGATGTGAAATATGGAAGATACATATCAGTTGAATTAATATCCCCTATCCCTGTAGTTCAGCTACACATTCAGTTATACAACTGACTAGATATCCCCTATCCCTGTAGTTCAGCTACACATTCAGTTATACAACTGACTAGATATCCCCTATCCCTGTAGTTCAGCTACACATTCAGTTATACAACTGACTAGATATCCCCTATCCCTGTAGTTCAGCTACACATTCAGTTATACAACTGACTAGATATCCCCTATCCCTGTAGTTCAGCTACACATTCAGCGAAAATGTATTCACGTCTGGGGACGTCTCATCCTCTGCTCTGCTCGGTCCTCGTCCCTACACAGGGTTAACACTGAAAGGTTGCGGGTTCAATTCCCGCAGGGATCACATACACATATTAAAAGTATATTCACTATTCTTACAAGTGGCTTTGGAGAGAAACGTCTGCCAACTGCCTTCTTATTAAGAAGTGAATTCTATGTCCCGCGGTCCTGGTTGGTGACTATGGATGGATTCAATGGAGTAACAGGTTTTTGTTTACTTACATGATTCCTTAATGAATGTGTTATTTCATCGTGTTGATGTCTTCACTATTAATCTACAATGTAGAAAATGGTGAAAAGAAAGAAAAAACCCTTGAATGAGTTGGTGTCCAATCTTTTGACTGGTGCTGTATGTGTACGGTATCTGTTAACGGGCATCCTGGGAAGTGGTTTTGTATGTTATTGCTGTAAGAGCGAATTGCCTAGCATGCGCTAACTGTAATGGTCACATTGTCTCCCTGCTAATTCACAGCTGTTTCCATGCTAATTCACAGCTGTTTCCATGCTAATTCACAGCTGTTTCCATGCTAATTCACAGCTGTTTCCATGCTAATTCACAGCTGTTTCCATGCTAATTCACAGCTGTTTCCATGCTAATTAACAGCTGTTTAAATGCTAATTAACAGACGTATCACGAATCTACGAATCAGCCATCAACATACTGTTGTCCTGCGCATCTAATGTGTTTCCTTGTGTCTATCGTCAGGTATTGGAGTATGGGGAGGAGCACAGAGAGAGACACAGCTGCATGTGAGCTCTCACATTTTTCAACATGTTTTTTTTTACAAAAGGATAGATCTGGAGTTAGATAAACGTGGATATTTCGGCAGGGACATATGCAGGATGCTACCCTCTACAGCATGGCCTTAGCTCCAGATCAAAACTCCAAACCTACAACCTAATTTTGGCCGAAATGAACTGGAGGGATTACTGCTTTCCTTTTTCCAAGCTATATGGAGGTTGCTCTAGCAAACGAACAGCAGAGACCTGAGGAGACCATCCAACCTGGAACTGAGCTTGCTAGGACAGACCAGATACAACTTCAATGAGCACGGAGGTGTGAAGTGAGAGGTGTCGAAGCCTTTGGGCCCAACAAGTGGCCGTTCTGCTGCACTGCTGCTTGGATTCCAACTGGCGATCTGTTTACTTACTGTCTGTCCTGGTCTGTCTCCCCCTGTCTGGTACAGGTACCTCCACTACACTCCCCCCTCTCTCCCTGGCCTGTCTCCCCCTGTCTGGTACAGGTACCTCCACTACACTCCCCCCTAGACTCCCTGGCCTGTCTCTCCTGTCTGGTACAGGTACCTCCACCACACTCCTCCCTCTCTGTTCCCCGTCTGTCCTGGTCTGTCTCCCCCTGTCTGGTACAGGTACCTCCACCACACTCCCCCTCTCTCCCTGGCCTGTCTCCCCTGGCTGGTACAGGTACCTCCACCACACTCCCCCTCTCTCCCTGGCCTGTCTCCCCTGTCTGGTACAGGTACCTCCACCACACTCCCTCTCTCCCTGGCCTGTCTCCCCTGTCTGGTACAGGTACCTCCACCACACTCCCCCCTCTCTCCCTGGTCTGTCTCCCCTGTCTGGTACAGGTACCTCCACCACACTCCCCCTCTCTCCCTGGCCTGTCTCCCCCTGTCTGGTACAGGTACCTCCACCACACTCCTCCCTCTCTCCCTGGCCTGTCTCCCCTGTCTGGTACAGGTACCTCCACCACACTCACCCCTCTCTGTTCACCGTCTGTCCTGGCCTGTCTCCCCCTGTCTGGTACAGGTACCTCTACCACACTCCCCCTCTCTCCCTGGCCTGTCTCCCCCTGTCTGGTACAGGTACCTCCACCACACTCCTCCCTCTCTCCCTGGCCTGTCTCCCCTGTCTGGTACAGGTACCTCCACCACACTCACCCTCTCTGTTCACCGTCTGTCCTGGCCTGTCTCCCCCTGTCTGGTACAGGTACCTCCACCACACCCCCCTCTCTCCCTGGCCTGTCTCCCCCTGTCTGGTACAGGTACCTCCACCACACTCCTCCCTCTCTCCCTGGCCTGTCTCCCCTGTCTGGTACAGGTACCTCCACCACACTCCCCCTCTCTCCCTGGTCTGTCTCCCCCTGTCTGGTACAGGTACCTCCACCACACTCACCCCTCTCTCCCTGGCCTGTCTCCCCTGTCTGGTACAGGTACCTCCACCACACTCCCCCCTCTCTCCCTGGCCTGTCTCCCCTGTCTGGTACAGGTACCTCCACCACACTCCCCCTCTCTCCCTGGCCTGTCTCCCCCTGTCTGGTACAGGTACCTCCACCACACTCCCCCTCTCCCTGGCCTGTCTCCCCTGTCTGGTACAGGTACCTCCACCACACTCCCCCTCTCCCTGGCCTGTCTCCCCTGTCTGGTACAGGTACCTCCACCACACTCCCCCTCTCCCTGGCCTGTCTCCCCTGTCTGGTACAGGTACCTCCACCACACTCCCCCTCTCTCCTGGCCTGTCTCCCCTGTCTGGTACAGGTACCTCCACCACACTCCCCCCCCCTCTCTCCCTGGCCTGTCTCCCCCCTGTCTGGTACAGGTACCTCCACCACACTCCCCTCTCTCCCTGGCCTGTCTCCCCCTGTCTGGTACAGGTACCTCCACCACACTCCCCCTCTCTCCCTGGCCTGTCTCCCCCTGTCTGGTACAGGTACCTCCACCACACTCCCCCTCTCCCTGGCCTGTCTCCCCCTGTCTGGTACAGGTACCTCCACCACACTCCCCCTCTCCCTGGCCTGTCTCCCCTGTCTGGTACAGGTACCTCCACCACACTCCCCCCTCTCCCTGGCCTGTCTCCCCCTGTCTGGTACAGGTACCTCCACCACACTCCCCTCTCTCCCTGGCCTGTCTCCCCTGTCTGGTACAGGTACCTCCACCACACTCCCCCCTCTCTCCCTGGCCTGTCTCCCCTGTCTGGTACAGGTACCTCCACCACACTCCCCCTCTCTCCCTGGCCTGTCTCCCCCTGTCTGGTACAGGTACCTCCACCACACTCCCCCTCTCTCCCTGGCCTGTCTCCCCTGTCTGGTACAGGTACCTCCACCACACTCCCCCTCTCTCCCTGGCCTGTCTCCCCTGTCTGGTACAGGTACCTCCACCACACTCCCCTCTCTCCCTGGTCTGTCTCCCCCTGTCTGGTACAGGTACCTCCACCACACTCCCCCTCTCTCCCTGGCCTGTCTCCCCTGTCTGGTACAGGTACCTCCACCACACTCCCCCTCTCTCCCTGGCCTGTCTCCCCTGTCTGGTACAGGTACCTCCACCACACTCCCCCTCTCTCCCTGGCCTGTCTCCCCTGTCTTGTACAGGTACCTCCACCACACTCCCCCTCTCTCCCTGGCCTGTCTCCCCCTGTCTGGTACAGGTACCTCCACCACACTCCCCCTCTCTCCCTGGCCTGTCTCCCCTGTCTGGTACAGGTACCTCCACCACACTCCCCCTCTCTCCCTGGCCTGTCTCCCCCTGTCTGGTACAGGTACCTCCACCACACTCCCCCTCTCTCCCTGGCCTGTCTCCCCTGTCTGGTACAGGTACCTCCACCACACTCCCCCTCTCTCCCTGGCCTGTCTCCCCTGTCTGGTACAGGTACCTCCACCACACTCCCCCTCTCTCCCTGGCCTGTCTCCCCTGTCTGGTACAGGTACCTCCACCACACTCCCCCTCTCTCCCTGGCCTGTCTCCCCTGTCTGGTACAGGTACCTCCACCACACTCCCCCTCTCTCCCTGGCCTGTCTCCCCCTGTCTGGTACAGGTACCTCCACCACACTCTCCCTGGCCTGTCTCCCTGTCTGGTACAGGTCTCTCCCTGGCCTGTCTCCCCTGGTCTGGTACAGGTACCTCCACCACACTCCCCCCCTCTCTCCCTGGCCTGTCTCCCCCTGTCTGGTACAGGTACCTCCACCACACTCCCCCTCTCTCCCTGGCCTGTCTCCCCCCCCTGTCTGGTACAGGTACCTCCACCACACTCACCCCCTCTCCCTGGCCTGTCTCCCCTGTCTGGTACAGGTACCTCCACCACACTCCCCCTCTCTCCCTGGCCTGTCTCCCCTGTCTGGTACAGGTACCTCCACCACACTCCCCCTCTCTCCCTGGCCTGTCTCCCCTGTCTGGTACAGGTACCCCCACTACACTCACCCCCTCTCTGTTCCCCGTCTGTCCTGGTCTGTCTCCCCTGTCTGGTACAGGTACCTCCACCACACTCCCCCTCTCTCCCTGGCCTGTCTCCCCTGTCTGGTACAGGTACCTCCACCACACTCCCCCTCTCTCCCTGGCCTGTCTCCCCTGTCTGGTACAGGTACCCCCACTACACTCACCCCTCTCTGTTCCCCGTCTGTCCTGGTCTGTCTCCCCCTGTCTGGTACAGGTACCTCCACCACACTCCCCCCTCTCCCTGGCCTGTCTCCCCCTGTCTGGTACAGGTACCTCCACCACACTCCCCCTCTCTCCCTGGCCTGTCTCCCCTGTCTGGTACAGGTACCCCCACCACACTCCTCCCTCTCTCCCTGGCCTGTCTCCCCCTGTCTGGTACAGGTACCCCACCACACTCCTCCCTCTCTCCCTGGCCTGTCTCCCCCTGTCTGGTACAGGTACCCGCACCACACTCCTCCCTCTCTCCCTGGCCTGTCCCCCTGTCTGGTACAGGTACCCCACCACACTCCTCCCTCTCTCCCTGGCCTGTCTCCCCTGTCTGGTACAGGTACCTCCACCACACTCCCCTCTCTCCCTTGCCTGTCTCCCCCTGTCTGGTACAGGTACCCCCACTACACTCACCCCTCTCTGTTCCCCGTCTGTCCTGGTCTGTCTCCCCCTGTCTGGTACAGGTACCTCCACCACACTCCCCCTCTCTCCCTGGCCTGTCTCCCCCTGTCTGGTACAGGTACCCCCACCACACTCCTCCCTCTCTCCCTGGCCTGTCTCCCCCTGTCTGGTACAGGTACCTCCACCACACTCCCCCTCTCTCCCTTGCCTGTCTCCCCCTGTCTGGTACAGGTACCCCCACTACACTCACCCTCTCTGTTCCCCGTCTGTCCTGGCCTGTCTCCCCTGTCTGGTACAGGTACCTCCACCACACTCCTCCCTCTCTCCCTGGCCTGTCTCCCCTGTCTGGTACAGGTACCCCACCACACTCCTCCCTCTCTCCCTGGCCTGTCTCCCCCTGTCTGGTACAGGTACCTCCACCACACTCCCCCTCTCTCCCTTGCCTGTCTCCCCCTGTCTGGTACAGGTACCCCCACTACACTCACCCTCTCTGTTCCCCGTCTGTCCTGGCCTGTCTCCCCCTGTCTGGTACAGGTACCTCCACCACACTCCCCCTCTCTCCCTGGCCTGTCTCCCCCTGTCTGGTACAGGTACCTCCACTACACTCACCCCTCTCTGTTCCCCGTCTGTCCTGGTCTGTCTCCCCCCCTGTCTGGTACAGGTACCTCCACCACACTCCCCTCTCTCCCTGGCCTGTCTCCCCTGTCTGGTACAGGTACCTCCACCACACTCCCCCTCTCTCCCTGGCCTGTCTCTCCCTGTCTGGTACAGGTACCCCCACCATCCCCCCTCTCTCCTGAGCTTTCGCTGACCTCCGGCACACACAGTTAGTGACACTGAACTTGGCTAGCCCCAAGTCGTTATATATTTTAAAACAGTTATTGTGCATTTTGCTATATTGTAAGTGGCATCATGACTCCTAAATACTTTGTTGACCATGAACTTTCTTTACCCAATCGTGGGACAGACTCTGTTTGTTACCACACTCGGGACTCTGACTCTCTATTGGTTACACAGACTTTTGGCCTCCCATCCTATTCTAACCACCTCTCGTTGGCTTGTATTCATGGTGCATGATGAAATTACTGTACAATTTGATCTTGTTGCCATCTAATACACATTCAGATGTCATAAATTAGCACTGCAGAGCTCTCCCTGTCTTCTGCCGTGCCTTGATTGTATTACTGTTGATGATATCTGTAAATGTGCATGTACACCCTGGCCCATCTACTGTTGCCAGCCCCAATTCTGACTTCTGCTCTGATATCTGCTTCATTGATTTCTGCTCTCGTAAAAGCCTGGGTTTTCTGCACGTTAATACTAGAAACGTATTACCTAAATTGGATCAATTGAAAGTGTGGGTTCACAGCTCCAATCCAGACGTGTTGGTCATTGCTGAGACGTGTTTCGAATACTGATGTGAACCTTTGTGGTTGTAACCATTTTTGGAAAGACAGAGCTTCCAAAGGTGGTGGAGTTGGTATCTTTACCAAGGATCACTTTCAGTGCTCGGTCGTCTCCACCAAGTCTGTCCCCAAACAATTTGATTAGCTGGTTTTTAGCATTAAACTTTCAAATAGCTCTTTGTTGACTGTTGCTGGGTGCTATCGTCCTCCATCAGCACCGGCCCGTACCCTACCTGCCCTAAGCTCTCCCCTGGCCCCTTACACTAAGTCTGAATTTGTCCTGCTTGGTGACCTAAATTGGGACATGCTTAAACCACCTGACCGTGTCCTAAAGCAATGGGACTCCCTAAATCTTTCTCAGATTATTACCAATCCCACAAGGTATGACTCCAAACACCCAGAAAAGGCTACTCTCTTGTGTTATCCTCACAAATAACCCTGATAGGTATCAGTCTGGTGTTTTCTGTAATGACCTTAGTGATCACGGTTTTACAGCCTGTATAAGTAATTACTGCTCAGTGAAACAACCTGTCCAGACTTATCATAGACGCTTGCTAAAAAACTTTAATGAGCAAGCCTTCCTTCATGATCTGGCCTCTGTAAAATGGTATAGAATCAGCTTCATCCCCTCTGTCAAAGACGCTTGGACCTTCTTTTTTGATATTTTCAGTGGTATTGTTAACAAACACGCCCCCATAAAGAAAATGAGAATTAAAAACAGGTCCAAGCCCTGGTTCGACCGTGATCTTGCAGAGTTACTCCACCTCAAGAATTGCATTTGGCGAAAGACTCGGCACACGCATAGTTACAAAGTACGATCACATCTGTTACACTGGTGCCAAGACCATTGGACAGCGTCTTCTTCTTCTTAGGATTAGGTTGACCGATCACATCCAACTTTTAGGTGCAAACACCGCCAGCTACTGTACCGTAGTGTGAGGCCACTCACGGTCAACATATATTACATTCCTGTAATACAAAATTGGGGAGAAAAAAAATTCCCTGACACCTTTTAGCCCTCACAACAAAAATAAACATCAGCGCATTCCACTATTTAACCATGTCTAAAACCTACTCCAGACCAACGGTCTGGGAGGACATACCACTACCACTCAACACCCACTGCAACTCTTCTGCAGTAAAACCTCGCAATCCAAAGTACTTCTCTGTGACTGCCACCACAACCTCTATTTTCGGTGACTTTACGTTCCATTTCTGCATTACAGTTGACAATCACAGCTATGAATGCTAAGAAACCAACCTTACTGATGCGCATATTACTCTTATCCCTCTTTGTGGGTCTCTGCCAAATCACAGGAATCCTCTCATGATCCCTCACCCTGTACCCCCCTCACCCTGTACCCTGTACCCCCTCACCCTGTACCCTGTACCCCCCTCACCCTGTACCCATCTTCCTCTACCACTCTCTTCACTGCTTAAGCATACAACACTTCTTCACTTCTTACAACACTTCTTTACTACTCTGGCCCATGCTGACTCTACTCTGACCCTAGTTGCGTGGTCTGAAGCGCCAGCTCCCTCTGGACTGAAGAAACACAATAAATCTGTCTGACTATATATGATTCTCAGTTCACGAGACCACTTGGAGTTACTTTCACCGATTCAACAGTCCCCAATCTCTTTTCCACCGAACCTGACGCCACATATTTATCAGACAGAATACAAGGATCCATTCTCTCCACAAATCTCACTGGGCCTGAATCATCCTTATCATCATAATGATGACTGTAGGTACTTCATCCACTAGTCCATCTCTGAACCACAGGAGGACATATCCCTCTTTTGCTCCTGATGTCAACCTTCCTCACAGCACAGCTTCCCTCTTCACTCAGCTCCATCCTCACAGCACAGCTTCGCTCTTCACTCAGCTCCTTCTTCACAGCACAGCTTCCCTCTTCACTCAGCTCCTTCCACACAGCACAGCTTCCCTCTTCACTCAGCTCCTTCCACACAGCACAGCTTCCCTCTTCACTCAGCTCCTTCTTCACAGCACAGCTTCCCTCTTCACTCAGCTCCTTCTTCACAGCACAGCTTCCCTCTTCACTCAGCTCCCCTCTTCACTCAGCTCCTTCTTCACAGCACAGCTTCCCTCTTCACTCAGCTCCTTCCACACAGCACAGCTTCCCTCTACACTCAGCTCCTTCTCGGCGGATATCACTGCACCTGTCACTCTCGTCACATTCAATTTCCTTCTGTACCTCTTTCAAAAGTCCTGTGAATTCCTCCATTCCAAATTCCCCCATAACATGTTCCCCTTTTCTCTCGTTTTTCTTGTCCATCATCAGATCTTCCAGAAGGCTTGTGCTATCCCCCACTCCATTTTTTCATACTATGTTCCACTTTCCTCCTTTTTCCTATCCACCATTTTGGCAGCCACCTTCCTTTAATCCCCATCTCCCAAAAATCTTCCTGGACAGCTGTTACAAATGCACCAGCATGTATCTGTCACCAACAAATACAGTCGTGGGTGCTATCTCTACAATTCACTTGAAAGGCAAAGCACTCTGGGAAATAAGGCTTTACACACCAAGCAGTGTGTAAATTGAACACTGTTCCAATGTCTATACATGTCCACACTTTCAGATTTAATTTAACACTCTAAGTGTTAAATGTAACACTGAAGAATTTGCTGTGTAAGTAAGTATGACCAAACTGTCTCTGTGAAACTGGTGTAAGAAGTGTCCACTCACTCCCATATCAACAACTGCATATCTCATTCTCATGGTCCTGTAGCCGCCCTGTTTTCCCCAACTCTGGGGCGGCAGGGTGGCCTAGTGGTTAGAGCGTTGGACTAGTAACCGGAAGGTTGCAAGTTCAAGCTGACAAGGTACAAATCGGTTGTTTTGCCCCTGAACAGGCAGTTAACCCACTGTTCCTAGGCTGTCATTGAAAATAAGAATTTGTTCTTAACTGACTTGCCTAGTTAAAGGTTAAATAAAAAAATTAAAAACTCTAACTCATTCTCAAATCCTTCCGTTCATAATGAATTAAAATAGCACTACTAAGTCCTAAAATACAGGTAACAAACATGAGGTGGTATATGTGTCAGCAAAACATTAAAAATCCCAGAGAAACCAATTGCTATGGAAGATCTGGCAGTATATACACAGTGGAAGATCTGGCAGTATATACACAGTGGAAGATCTGGCAGTATATACACAGTGGAAGATCTGGCAGTATATACACAGTGGAAGATCTGGCAGTATATACACAGTGGAAGATCTGGCAGTATATACACAGTGGAAGATCTGGCAGTATATACACAGTGGAAGTCTGAAGTTTACATACACTTAGGTTGTAGTCATTAAAACTTGTTTTTCAACCACTCCACAAATTTCTTGTTAGCAAACTATACTTCTGGCAAGTCGGTTAGGACATCTACTTTGTGCATGACACAAGTCATTTTTCCATTTCCAACAATTGTTTACAGACAGATTATTTCACTTGTAATCCACTGTATCACAATTCCAGTGGGTCAGAAGTTTACATACACTATGTTGACTGTGCCTTTAAACAGCTTGGAAAATTCCAGAAATTATCTCATGGCTTTAGAAGCTTCTGACAGGCTAATTGACATCATTTGAGTCAATTGGAGGTGTACCTGTGGATGTATTTCAAGGCCTACCTTCAAACTCAGTGCCTCTTTGCTTGACATCATGAGAAAATCAAAAGAAATCAGCGAAGACCTTAGAAAAAAATGTGTAGACCTCCACAAGTCTGTTACATCCTTGGGATCAATTTCCAAATGCCTGAAGGTACCATGTTCATCTGGACAAACAATAGTACGCAAGTATAAACACCATGGGACCAAATAGCTGTCATACCGCTCAGGAACGAGGCGCGTTCATTCTGCCTCCTAGAGATGAATGTAATTTGGTGCGAAAAGTGCAAATCAATCCCAGAACATCAGCAAAGGAAGTTGTGAAGATGCCGGAGGAAACAGGTATAAAAGTATCTATATCCACAGTAAAACGAGTCCTATATCGACATAACCTGAAAGGCCGCTCAGCAAGGAAGAAGCAACTGCTTCAAAACCGCCATACAAAAGCCAGACTACGGTTTGCAACTGCACACGGGGACTGCAGATGGGGACAAAGATCATACTTTATGGAGAAATGTCATCTGGTCTGATGAAACAAAAATATAACTGTTTGGCCATCATTATATTTGGAGGAAAAAGGGGGAGGCTTGCAAGCCGAAGAACAACATCCCAACCATGAAGCACAGGGTTGGCAGCATCATGTTTTGGGGGTGCTTTGCTGCAGGAGGGACTGGTCCACTTCACAAAATAGATGGAATCATGAGGCAGGAAAATTATGTGGATAAATTGAAGAAACATTAAGACATCAGTCAGGAAGTTAAAGCTTGGTCGCAAATTGGTCTTCCAAATGGAAAATGACCCCAAGCATACTTCCAAAGTTGTGGCAAAATGGCTTATTGACAACAAAGTCAAGTTATTGGAGTGGCCATCACAAAGCCCTGAACTCAATCCTATAGAAAATTAGTAGGCAGAACTGAAAAAGCACGTGCGAGCAAGGAGGCTTACAAGCCTGACTCTCTTACACCAGCTCTGTCAGGAGGAATGGACCAGAATTAACCCAACTTATTGTGGGAAGCTTGTGGAAGGCTACCGAAACATTTGACCCAAGTTAAACAATTTAAAGGGCAATGTTACCAAATTCTAATTGTGTGTATGTAAACTTCTGACCCACTGGGAGTGTGATGAAAGAAATAAAAGCTGAAATAAATCATTCTCACTACTATTATTCTGAAATGTTACATTCTTAAAGTGGTGATCATAACTGACCTAAAACAGGGAAGTTTTACTAGGATTAAATGTCAGGAATTGTGAAAACTGAGTTTAAATGTATTTGGCTAAGGTGTGTGTAAACGTCCGACTTCAACTGTATATATATATATATATATTCTCCGGATAATATTGATTTACTGCCTAACAATAATACTAATTAGAATTATGTTATTGAGGACTGGCCAGTAACACATGAGTTATTTATTAATAATTGAACCCTTAATTCAGGTCAAATATAATAATATACAGAATATTAAAGGCCTTATTTACTACTTTATTTATATATATATATATATATATATATATATTACACACACTTATAAACTACTTAATAGTGGCTAATATGTGAACCTTGTATAAAAAATAAAGTAGCCCACTCTATATGTGTTCACAACATTTTAATGAATAAACCCACTCTATGTGTTCACAACATTTTAATGAATAAACCCACTCTATATGTGTTCACAACATTTTAATGAATAAACCCACTCTATATGTGTTCACAACATTTTAATGAATAAACCCACTCTATATGTGTTCACAACATTTTAATGAATAAACCCACTCTATATGTGTTCACAACATTTTAATGAATAAACCCTGTGTTCACAACATTTTAATGAATAAACCCACTCTATATGTGTTCACACCATTTTAATGAATAAACCCACTCTATGTGTTCACACCATTTTAATGAATACACCCACTCTATATGTGTTCACAACATTTTAATGAATAAACCCACTCTATATGTGTTCACAACATTTTAATGAATAAACCCACTCTATATGTGTTCACAACATTTTAATGAATAAACCTCAACCAAAGTTTCACAATGCAGTGCCTTCTTTAGGAAAGGTTAATATGTGTATTTAAAGCATAGTGTTAACCATGCTTTTAATTGATAGGAAAGATAGAAGAAGAGACAAGAAAGACAGGAGACGTTTCACATGGCAGTCATTTAGCAGATGCTCTTATCCAGTCGGGCTGTGGCACTAAACCACAAGACCACTGCAGGCCGCTCCAGAAAGACATTTCATTTTTCATTCTTATACAACTTTCATAGCAAAAGGATGTCATTTCTCAAATATTAAAAGGGCAATCTGGGAATAGTACACCCATTTATTTTACTTATAAATTAGACACACTCCAGCTAAAAAAATAAATAAAATAAAAATGTTACTTGTTGAAACAATATCTATCCCAATTAATGTACACCCACTTAAGGGTATAACATATATGTTTTGTGCAAATTAGTGGTTAGAGGACCAATAGAGAACAGAAGGGGAAAAGCCCCTCCCACTTGTGCCATGTCATGACTTACTTGAACCACCTATTGAGATGTGCCTTTTGTTAAATAAATAACGTGATAAATGAGATGAAAATGAGACTAAAGTGCATCTTTAATGATATATATAGCCATTAATTCTTCAAGAGTGTAACTTAAAATGTCTCATGAGCTTAGTGCTGTCCTACTTCACCACAAGCCAAAATATAAGCTTGTTTTAATATCTTTTTTATAAACAATGTAATTGTAAAAAAAAAAAACATTGTAAAGCTTACAAAACATGGTTAAAGCTATCAGACAGTCATTGTTTCCAAACCGCTGTCTATGAGTTTAAGAGATACATTTCTTCAGACTCTATTCCTAAGCTTTTTACAAAAACAATGTCAGGGTCACTGTTTGTTTGAATCCCATATTGCCCTTTTAATAAATAAGTAAATATATTTCAGGTTATCCATCTTCACAAATAAATCAAGACAACAGTAAGGCCCATTGAAAACAACACTCACTCAGCAAGATGTGCCCAGGGAAAAGTGAACACACAATATACCAGATAGGATATGCAGCAATAGGCTATCCAGGGAAAAGTGAACACACAATATACTAGATAGGATATGCAGCAATAGGCTATCCAGGGAAAAGTGAACACACAATATACTAGATAGGATATGCAGCAATAGGCTATCCAGGGAAAAGTGAACACACAATATACTAGATAGGATATGCAGCAATAGGCTATCTCCTTCCCAACTCATATCCTATCTCCTTCCCAACTCATATCCTATCTCCTTCCCAACTCTCTTTCTTCCAGAGCACGCCAGCCATTACTTTAAAAGATACATCTCCCGAACGAATAGCACTCAGACTGCCAATTAAACCTTGCCCTTGACTGCATCACGGAAAGAATTTAAATGGTAAGAAACATCAGAATGAACAAGGTGCTCAGCAAATAAAGGGAGCTGAACAAACTGTGCCCATGATCAAAAATGGAATCGCAAGGGTAGGGGTAAGGGTAGGGGTAAGGGTAGGGGTAAGGGTAGGGGTAAGGGTAAGGGTAGGCGTCGACAGTAGTTGTTGGGCCATCAGAACAGATGTAATCGCTGTCAGCATCTACCCCACTGGAGGTAAATTGGACAAAGCCTGGCTTGTCGGTCCTGATATGGGAGTCGATCCAGGACTGGTAACGGGACACTCTGGTGTAGATCCCAGGGAGATTGGGCCGAGCGCAGCCTTGACCCCAACTAACAACCCCAGACTGGACCCAGACAGAGTTCTGTTGGATCACCATTGGCCCTCCTGAGTCACCCTGAGAAGATGGAGCAAGGTCATTAAAAGAAGGATCTAGGAAATGAAATGGAACAGGGCCCAGTTTTTCAAAATTTATCAGATCAGATTTCTGCAATCTGATCGGATTAAAAGCATAGAAATAGAATGAGTAGAACAGGCGTAACATTGACCTGAATGGGGACGCCCGTTCTATTCATTCTATTTCTATGCATTTAAATCCTGTCCGCTTGCCGAAATCCGAATCGATAACTTTTGAAAAACTGGGCACTGTCGTAGAACAAGATGAGTTAGCGTGAACTTTACCTGACATGAGTCCTTGCCCCCTGCCAGATCACCAGCACAGAGCATGTTGTCTGTGATTGAGCCGGCCCCATTGAGGCAGTCACACTGTCTGTTCCCCACAACTGAAACCTCCACTTCTTGCAGATCTTGGGGGGATGAGAGGGGAACTGAAGGAAATAAAGGAAGACAAGTGATGGGAGATTAAAGATGGGAGGTAACAACTTTATGACAATTTACATCAGAATAAGAAGAAGAAGAAAAAATGCATGTGCACCTGCATTGTGACCACTGGGGGGCACTGCTTCCCATAAAACATCATCTCATCAACATCTCCTACAATGGATCATGAATGTGTCCTCACCTCCTTCATTGATGTTGCCCCAGCCGGTCACCCAGCTATCAGTACCATTGTTGAAAACACTATCACTTGCTGCCAGACAGACGGGTCGGATGTAGTTTGTGAAGATGACTGGTGAGGAGAGTCTGAGCAGAGCGATGTCGTTGTCCTTTGTTAAACCGTTGTAATCTGGATGTATAATGATCTCAGCCACAGTTCTGGACACTTCGTTGGGGTTAATCCCCTCCAGGGTCTGTTGACCAAGGCTAATGTTCCAACCATTTGGGTCTGAGCTTTGTTGGAAGAAAAATGTAATTCAATTAAGATGGATCAAAGTGATGAAATATAAGATTAACATGGAATTAATAGACAGTTACATTTTGGAAAAGTTATTTCAAGAGTTGCGCTCAGCTTCATCACAAATGACTGACATAATTATTGATTCGTAATACAACTTTTATGTCCCCTGTATCTCACACTAATATCTCACACTAACTCACCTAGAGAAGCAGTGGGCTGCAGACATCACCCACACCTTGTTGATGAGGGACCCACCGCAAACATGTCTGTCAGAAGTTTGGAGACTTGCCTGCCAGGGCCAACTTCCTGCAGGGGCATTTTCTCCTCCCACTATTTTGTTGTTGAGTGGAGGGGTGCCACACACTAACATAAAAATAGAGATTATTGGAATTAAATACTCCACATTTGCCATTGGTATTAATTAGATCAACAATTTATATTGGAAATCTATAGTGTGGTATCTGCACCGGGATTTCAGCCAAACTGACTTTAGATAAAAATACAACAATACATGTTTATCATTTGGAGGGTTCCACAAGGGTTCTGTAGGAAGGGTGATGGTTCTATGTGGAACCATACTGATCCAAAGAACCCTTTGAGCCTTTCAAAGGTTCTTTGCACTTTGCAGAAAATTATTATTTCCTCTTTTGAAGGGGCGGTGGCTCATTAGAATATTTTGGGGAGTGGTTTGCTCACAGCTGTTTTTGTGAATGTGTGAGTGAGTGTGTCATGCCAGTTTATCTAATCTGTTGTGTTATGCAATTACATGTTATAAATGTGACCTAAGGCCAGAAAACCACAGGAAGAGGCGACCTGGCACGCAGGCCGGGCTTGTCATTGTGGAAGCATGTCAACAGTGGGCGGCTCATTACTGAGTGTCACGAATTCCCACACACAGATGGAATTCTTGTCCGGGGCTCAGGTGAGCCAGAAAGTGGGGCGCAATATGCAAACAGACTGTGAAATATATACTTTCTCCTTTGAGTCAAGTAAAAGAGAGAAAAATGCATGTTACGCGTCTGAAAACCCGGAGCAGATGACGGATAGTGAATTTGAAATTGATCCTGACAAAAGTGAGTATGATTCGTGGAGAACGTGGATCCATGCCTTTTGGCCGATCCATTTGTGGTGAAGAAGTAGTTGTGTTCTGTCAATTCGATCAGAGTATCCAGAGGTGAACTTTTTGTGCTTTTCATACGCCATTTCAAGACTCAGGGACCAAAGCGGTGTCCTGCTTTTGTTTTCAGAACCCACTATGGTGTTTGGGGATAGTGGTATATAGAGTATGTTCCGAACCCACTATGGTGTTTGGGGATAGTGGTATATAGAGTATGTTCCGAACCCACTATGGTGTTTGGGGATAGTGGTATATAGAGTATGTTCGAACCCACGAGTATGTTCGAACCCACTATGGTGTTTGGGGATAGTGGTATATAGAGTATGTTCGAACCCACTATGGTGTTTGGGGATAGTGGTATATAGAGTATGTTCGAACCCACTATGGTGTTTGGGGATAGTGGTATATAGAGTATGTTCCGAACCCACTATGGTGTTTGGGGATAGTGGTATATAGAGTATGGAATCCACTATGGTGTTTGGGGATAGTGGTATATAGAGTATGTTCGAACCCACTATGGTGTTTGGGGATAGTGGTATATAGAGTATGTTCCCGAACCCACTATGGTGTTTGGGGATAGTGGTATATAGAGTATGTTCCGAACCCACTATGGTGTTTGGGGATAGTGGTATATAGAGTATGTTCCGAACCCACTATGGTGTTTGGGGATAGTGGTATATAGAGTATGTTCCGAACCCACTATGGTGTTTGGGGATAGTGGTATATAGAGTATGTTCCGAACCCACTATGGTGTTTGGGGATAGTGGTATATAGAGTATGTTCGAACCCACTATGGTGTTTGGGGATAGTGGTATATAGAGTATGTTCGAACCCACTATGGTGTTTGGGGATAGTGGTATATAGAGTATGTTCGAATCCACTATGGTGTTTGGGGATAGTGGTATATAGAGTATGTTCGAACCCACTATGGTGTTTGGGGATAGTGGTATATAGAGTATGTTCCGAACCCACTATGGTGTTTGGGGATAGTGGTATATAGTATGGTATATAGAGTATGTTCCGAACCCACTATGGTGTTTGGGGATAGTGGTATATAGAGTATGTTCATATGAGAACCCACTATGGTGTTTGGGGATTGGTATATAGAGGAACCCACTATGGTGTTTGGGGATAGTGGTATATAGAGTATGTTCCGAATCCACTATGGTGTTTGGGGATAGTGGTATATAGAGTATGTTCCGAACCCACTATGGTGTTTGGGGATAGTGGTATATAGAGTATGTTCCCGAACCCACTATGGTGTTTGGGGATAGTGGTATATAGAGTATGTTCCGAACCCACTATGGTGTTTGGGGATAGTGGTATATAGAGTATGTTCCGAACCCACTATGGTGTTTGGGGATAGTGGTATATAGAGTATGTTCCGAACCCACTATGGTGTTTGGGGATAGTGGTATATAGAGTATGTTCCGAATCCACTATGGTGTTTGGGGATAGTGGTATATAGAGTATGTTCCGAACCCACTATGGTGTTTGGGGATAGTGGTATATAGAGTATGTTCCCGAACCCACTATGGTGTTTGGGGATAGTGGTATATAGAGTATGTTCCGAACCCACTATGGTGTTTGGGGATAGTGGTATATAGAGTATGTTCCGAACCCACTATGGTGTTTGGGGATAGTGTTATATAGAGTATGTTCTGAACCCACTTTGGTGACTTTAATATTCACATGGAAAAGTCCACAGACCCACTCCAAAAGGCTTTCGGAGCCATCATCGACTCAGTGGGTTTTGTCCAACATGTCTCTGGACCCACTCACTGTCACAGTCATACGCTGGACCTAGTTTTGTCCCATGGAATAAATGTTGTGGATCTTAATGTTTTTCCTCATAATCCTGGACTATCGGACCACCATTTTATTATGTTTGCAATTGCAACAAATAATCTGCTCAGACCCCAACCAAGGAACATCAAAAGTCGTGCTATAAATCCACAGACAACACAAAGATTCCTTGATGTCCTTCCAGATTCCCTCTGTCTACCCAAGGACGCCATAGGACAAAAATCAGTTAACCACCTAACTGAGGATCTCAATTTAACCTTGCGCAATACCCTAGATGCAGTTGCACCCCTAAAAACTAAAAACATTTCTCATAAGAAACTAGCTCCCTGGTACACAGAAAATACCCGAGCTCTGAAGCAAGTTTACAGAAATTTGGAACGGAAATGGCGCCACACCAAACTGGAAGTCTTCCGACTAGTTTGGAAAGACGGTACCGTACAGTACCGAAGAGCCCTTACTGCTGCTCGATCATCCTATTTTTCTAACTTAATTGAGGAAAATAAGAACAATCCGAAATTACTTTTTGATACTGTCGCAAAGCTAACTAAAAAGCAGCATTCCCCAAGAGAGGATGACTCACTTTAGCAGTGATAAATTCATGAACTTCTTTGAGGAAAAGATTATGATCATTAGAAAGCAAATTACGGACTCCTCTTTAAACCTGCGTATTCCTCCAAACCTCAGTTGTCCTGAGTCTGCACAACTCTGCCAGGACCTAGGATACAGAGAGACGCTCAAGTGTTTTAGTACTATATCTCTTGACACAATGATGAAAATAATCATGGCCTCTAAACCTTCAAGCTGCATACTGGACCCTATTCCAACTAAACTACTGAAAGAGCTGCTTCCTGTGCTTGGCCCTCCTATGTTGAACATAATAAACGGCTCTCTATCCACCGGATGTGTACCAAACTCACTAAAAGTGGCAGTAATAAAGCCTCTCTTGAAAAAGCCAAACCTTGACCCAGAAAATATAAAAAACTATCGGCCTATATCGAATCTTCCATTCCTCTCAAAGATTTTAGAGAAGGCTGTTGCGCAGCAACTCACTGCCTTCCTGAAGACAAACAATGGTTTTAAATGGTTCTGGTTTTAGACCCCATCATAGCACCGAGACGGCACTTGTGAAGGTGGTAAATGACATTTTAATCGCATCGGACCGAGGCTCTGCATCTGTCCTCGTGCTCCTAGACCTTAGTGCTGCTTTTGATACCATCGATCACCACATTCTTTTGGAGAGATTGGAAACCCAAATTGGTCTACACGGACATGTTCTGGCCTGGTTAAGATCTTATCTGTCGGAAAGATATCAGTTTGTCTCTGTGAATGGTTTGTCCTCTGACAAATCAACTGTAAATTTCGGTGTTCCTCAAGGTTCCGTTTTAGGACCACTATTGTTTTCACTATATATTTTACCTCTTGGGGATGTTATTCGAAAACATAATATTAACTTTCACTGCTATGCGGATGACACACAGCTGTACATTTCAATGAAACATGGTGAAGCCCCAAAATTGCCCTCGCTAGAAGCATGTGTTTCAGACATAAGGAAGTGGATGGCTGCAAACTTTCTACTATTAAACTCGGACAAAACAGAGATGCTTGTTCTAGGTCCCAAGAAACAAAGAGATCTTCTGTTGAATCTGACAATTAATCTTAATGGTTGTACAGTCGTCTCAAATAAAACTGTGAAGGACCTCGGTGTTACTCTGGACCCTGATCTCTCTTTTGAAGAACATATCAAGACCATTTCGAGGACAGCTTTTTTCCATCTACGTAACATTGCAAAAATCAGAAACTTTCTGTCCAAAAATGATGCAGAAAAATTAATCCATGCTTTTGTCACTTCTAGGTTAGACTACTGCAATGCTCTACTTTCCGGCTACCCGGATAAAGCACTAAATAAACTTCAGTTAGTGCTAAATACGGCTGCTAGAATCCTGACTAGAACCAAAAAATTTGATCATATTACTCCAGTGCTAGCCTCTCTACACTGGCTTCCTGTCAAAGCAAGGGCTGATTTCAAGGTTTTACTGCTAACCTACAAAGCATTACATGGGCTTGCTCCTACCTATCTCTCTGATTTGGTCCTGCCGTACATACCTACACGTACGCTACGGTCACAAGACGCAGGCCTCCTAATTGTCCCTAGAATTTCTAAGCAAACAGCTGGAGGCAGGGCTTTCTCCTATAGAGCTCCATTTTTGCCTACCCATGTCAGAGACGCAAACTCGGTCTCAACCTTTAAGTCTTTACTGAAGACTCATCTCTTCAGTGGGTCATATGATTGAGTGTAGTCTGGCCCAGGAGTGGGAAGGTGAACGGAAAGGCTCTGGAGCAACGAACCGCCCTTGCTGTCTCTGCCTGGCCGATTCCCCTCTTTCCACTGGGATTCTCTGCCTCTACCCTGTTACGGGGGCTGAGTCACTGGCTTACTGGGGCTCTCTCATGCCGTCCCTGGGGGGGGTGCGTCACCTGGGTGGGTTGATTCACTGTTGTGGTCGGCCTGTCTGGGTTGGCGCCCCCCCCTTGGGTTGTGCCGTGGCGGAGATCTTTGTGGGCTATACTCGGCCTTGTCTCAGGATGGTAAGTTGGTGGTTGAAGATATCCCTCTAGTGGTGTGGGGGCTGTGCTTTGGCAAAGTGGGTGGGGTTATATCCTTCCTGTTTGGCCCTGTCCGGAGGTGTCCTCGGATGGGGCCACAGTGTCTCCTGACCCCTCCTGTCTCAGCCTCCAGTATTTATGCTGCAGTAGTTTATGTGTCGGGGGGCTAGGGTCAGTTTGTTATATCTGGAGTACTTCTCCTGTCCTATTCGGTGTCCTGTGTGAATCTAAGTGTGCGTTCTCTAATTCTCTCCTTCTATCTTTCTTTCTCTCTCTCTGAGGACTTGAGCCCTAGGACCATGCCCCAGGACTACCTGACATGATGACTCCTTGCTGTCCCCAGTCCACCTGGCCATGCTGCTGCTCCAGTTTCAACTGGCCTGGGCCCTAGGACCATGTCCCAGGACTACCTGACATGATGACTCCTTGCAGTCCCCAGTCCACCTGGCCATGCTGCTGCTCCGGTTTCAACTGTTCTGCCTTACTATTATTCGACCATGCTGGTCATTTATGAACATTTGAACATCTTGGCCATGTTCTGTTATAATCTCCACCCAGCACAGCCAGAAGAGGACTGGCCACCCCACATAGCCTGGTTCCTCTCTAGGTTTCTTCCTAGGTTTTGGCCTTTCTAGGGAGTTTTTCCTAGCCACCATGCTTTTACACCTGCATTGCTTGCTGTTTGGGGTTTTAGGCTGGATTTCTGTATAGCACTTTGAGATATCAGCTGATGTACGAAGGGCTATATAAATACATTTGATTTGATTTGATTTGAGGAGTGTTATTTGCTGATAATGGGCCTCTGTATGCCGATGTAGATATTCCATTAAAAAAATCTGCCGTTTCCAGCTAGAATAGTAATTTACAACATTAACAACGTCTACACTGTATCTCTGATCAATTTGATGTTATTTTAATGGACAAAAAATGTGCTTTTCTTTCAAAAACAAGGACATTTCTAATTGACCCAAAACTTTTGAACGGTAGTGTATATAACATACTATATGATTAAGATGAGAGATGGTTACAATTCAGTCAGTCAGAGAGGATTGAAAAATCCCTTATTGGACTTAATGTAAACTCACCAGTGGCTGATGAAGAGCCAACCGTTGAAGTGATGTCTGCAATAGTAGTAGTTTCTAGAAGGAATAGACAAAGAGGTTGAAAACCAAGCACGAGCACTTCCTGTAAAGCCCTGTAGCCCCAAAATATGAGATTTCCTTTTTTATTTAAACGCTTGTTTGTTGCGTTGTATCATGCGGCAACCACCAGTTGATTTTTAAAGTTATTTTGTGACATTTTAAGAGTAATGTGTTGCGTTGTACCATGCTGCAACCACTGGTAGATGTATATTATCTTGGGACATTTTGTTAGTAATTATAAACCAGACAGAAACTATGACTGCTACATAATAACAAAACAGGGTTTCAGCATTTATTTAACCAGCAAGTCAGTTAAGAACAAATTCTTATTTACAATGACGGCCTACCAGGGAACAGTGGGGTTAACTGCCTTGTTCAGAGGCAGATCGACAGATTTTTACCTTGTCAGCTCAGGGATTCAATCCAGCAACCTTTCGGTTACTGACTCAACGCTCTAACCACTAGGCTACCTGCTTACTTACAAGGCCTTAACCAACAATGCCATTCAATAAATAGAGTTAAGAAAATATTTCTAAATAAACTAAAGTTAAAGAAAAAAAAAATAATAAAAAACAATAACGAGACTATCCCGTCAGGATGTCGAAAATAAGTATTTGTTCTTAACTGACTTGCTTAGTTAAATAAAGGTAAAATAAAATACACAGAGGTACCGGTACCGAGTCAATGTGCTGGGTACAGGTTAGCCGAGGTCATTTGTACATGTAGGTAGGGATAAAGTGACTATGGATAGATAATAAACAGCGAGTAGCAGCAGTGTAAAATGTAAATAGTCCGGGTGCCCATTTCATTAATTGTTCAGGAGTCTTTTATCAAGGGGGTAGAAGCTGTTAAGGACCCTTTTGGACCTGGACTTGGCACTCCTGTACCGCTTGCCGTGCGGTAGCAGAGAGAACAGTCTATGACTTGGGTGGCTGGAGTCTTTGCCAATGTTTTAGGGCCTTCCTCGGACACGCCTAGTATTTAGGTCCTGGATGGCAGGAAGCTTGGCCCCAGTGATGTGCTGAGCCGTATGCACTACCCTCTGTAGGGCATACGGTCAGATGCCGAGCATTAGCCATACCAGGCGGTGATGCAACCGGTCAAGATGCTCTCAATGGTGCAGCTGTGGAACTTTTTGAGGATCTGGGGGGGACACATGCCAAATCTTTTCAGTCTCCCGGGGAGGAAAAGTTGTTGTCGTGCCCTCTTCATGACTGTCTTGGTGTGTCTGGACCATGTTACATCCTTAGTGACGGGGACACCGAGGAACTTGAAGCTCTCGACCCGATCCACTAAAGCCCAGGGGGCGTGGCTCGGCCCTTAATTACCTGTAGACCACGATCAGCTCCTTTCTCTGGCTGACGTTGAGGGAGAGGATGTTGTCATGGCACCACAGTGCCCTGTCACTGACCTCCTCCCTATAAGCTGTCTCATCGTTGTCAGGGATCAGGCCTAGCACAGTCGTGTCATCAGCTAACTTGATGATGGTGCTGGTGTCGGGCGCGGCCATGCAGTGAACTGGGAGTACATGAGGGGACTAAGCATGCACCCCTGAGGGGCCCCCGTGTTGACGGTCAACGTGGCAGATGTGTTGTTACCTACCCTTACCACCTAGGGGTGACCTGTCAGGATGTCGAAGATCCAGTTGCAGAGGGACGCAAATTCTCACATGGAATAGCCTTCATTTCTCAGAACAAAAATAGACTGATGAGTTTCAGAAGAAAGTTCTTTGTTTTTGGCCATTTTGAGCCTGTAATTGAACCCACAAATGCCGATGCTCCAAATACCTCAAAAGTCTGAAGAAGGACAGGTTTATTGCTTCTTTAACCAGAACAACAGTTTTCAGCTGTGCTAACATAATAGCAAAAGTGTTTTCTAATGATCAGATAACCTTTTAAAATGATTAACTTGGATTAGCGAACATAACGTGCCATTGGAACACAGGAGTGTTGTTTGCTGATAATGAGCCTCTGTATGCCGATGTAGATATTCCATAATAAAAATCTGCCGTTTCCAGCTAGAATAGTAATTTACAACATTAACAATGTCTACACTGTATCTCTGATCAATTTGATGTTATTTTAATGGACAAAAAAATGTGCTTTTCTTTCAAAAACAAGGACATTTCTAATTGACCCTAAACTTTTGAACGGTATTGTATATAACATACTATATGATTAAGATGAGAGATGGTTACAATTCAGTCAGTCAGAGAGGATTGAAAAATCCCTTATTGGAGTTCATGTAAACTCACCAGTGGCTGATGAAGAGCCAACCGTTGAAGTGATGTCTGCAATAGTAGTAGTTGCTGGAAGGAATAGACAAAGAAGTTGAAAACCAAGCACGAGCACTTCCTGTAAAGCCATGTAGCCCCAAAATATGAGATTTCCTTTTTTATTTAAACGCTTGTTTGTTGCGTTGTACCATGCTGCAACCACCAGTTTATTTTAAAGTTATTTTGTGACATTTTAAGAGTAATGTGTTGCGTTGTATCATGTTACAACCACTGGTAGATGTACATTTTGATAGTAATTATAAACCAGACAGAAACTATGACTGCTACATAATAACAAAACAGGGTTTCATAATTTAGACTTTTGCTAGTTGTTTGAAGGAGGAAGTGCTAAGCACCCCCAAAACCATTCTGCTCGTGGTCCACTCGAAATGCATCACCTAGCCAGGAGGTTAATAAATAAATTAGGCACATTTGGGCAGTCTTGATATGACATTTTTTAAACATAAATGCAATGGCTATTTGATCAGTCTAAAACTTTGCACATACACTGCTCCCATCTAGTGGCCAAAATCTAAATTGCACCTGGCCTTTCTCTTGCATTTCAAAGATGATGGTACAAAAAAAAATACAAAAGAACGGTTGTATTTTTCTTTGTATTATCTTTTACCAGATCTAGTGTGTTAAATTCTGCTACATTCATTTCACATTTCCACAAACTTCAAAGTGTTTCCTTTCAAATGGTATCAAGAAAATGCATATCCCTGCTTCAGGGCCTGAGCTACAGGCAGTTAGATTTGGATGTAATTTTAGGCGAAAATTTATAAAAAGGCGAGGATCCTTAAGAAGATTTAATATAATATCAGAAAATTATTCATGATACTTTTACTTTTATATTTTAGCAATTACATTTACTTTTGATACTTAAGTATATTTAAAACCAAATACTATTAGACTTTTACTCAAGTAATATTTTACTGGGTTTCACTTGTACTTTAGTCATTGTCTATTATTAAGGTATCTTTACTTTTACTCAAGTAATATTTTACTGGGTTTCACTTGTACTTTAGTCATTGTCTATTATTAAGGTATCTTTACTTTTACTCAAGTAATATTTTACTGGGTTTCACTTGTACTTTAGTCATTGTCTATTATTAAAGTATCTTTACTCAAGTATGATGATTTGGGTAGTTTTTCTACCACTGTTTATAAGTCATCTGACTAGGGATAGCTAATGTTAGCAATCATGGCTACTCAGGACCTATATATTGTATTTACTGAAGACAATACTTCTAGAGCGATTCAAAACACTTGACATCATCTAAGGTGCATCATGTGGTTTTAACCAACAACAAAGTAGATCATGATTAGCTAATTTACTAAATTAAACAATGCATGGAATGTGTGTATAGAAATTACACTAAAACACTATGAAAACCGTTGTGTTTTCAAATCTTTCATTCCAAATCACAGATCATCTCGAGTGATATTGTGGCAATATTAATTTAATTTAAGTGTGCATTCCCATGCAATCTTTCTGTAAAATAAAGAAGTAAATGGATTTATCTGTGCTAGTTCATCCACTACGAAGTGATCTGATCTCTGCCTGTTTCCTGTTATCTGTAAGTATCACATGAGGGTTTCAAGTCTTCTATAATTCGGTCAGAGTTGAAAAGTGGAATTGGACACCATGTAAACTCACCAGGAAGAGCAGTGGTCACCATACCTTGAGAAACAATAGGGTGGGATCAGCCAAATGAAATTCACTTGTAAAATAGTAGCACAATCATGATCAAAAAAAAGTGGATGAAGTACTTACCCATCATCAACAGAAGCAACACGGAAAGCGTTCTTTGACTCCCCATTATCAGAAGCTCCTTTTCTGCTCAAATCTAGGAGCAAACACGATTATCATTATCGTCATACCCACGAATATCATTATCCCCTTCTTCAAAACCGGCTTCATTCACAAATATGTTAGACGAGCTCACCTGTTTCTGTGCATTCACCCTTTCTTCTGTGTATTTCTGTTGGGTTGGCGATATACTCTTATATACTGTAGACAATGGGGGCTGAATCAATGACATCAATGAATAATCTCAAGGACATCTACTGTCGTTGTGACAAGTGCACTCACACGAATAGCTAACCTGTTTGTCTGGTTCTTTCCTTTATCCAGTCAGTTGGAATTAGGCATACAGTAAGTCTCTGAATGTTCTGGTAGCAAATACCTACCAAACCGGTTTGAATACATTTTCCACTGTTGGTGGGTCATCAGCAGGGCAATTAGGTACACTCTTTAGAAAAAAAGGGTTCCAAAATGGTTCTTCGACTGTCCCCATAGGAGAACACTTTTTGGGGTCTAGGTACAACCCTTTTTGGTTCCAGATAGAACCATTTTTTAGTTACATGTAGAGTCCTCTGCGGAAAGGGTTCTACATGGAACCCAAAAGGGTTCTTCCTGGAACCCAAAAGGATTTTCAAAGAGTTCTCCTATGGGGACAGCTGAAGAACACGTTTAGATTCTAGATAGCACCTTTTTTCCCTGAAGAGTGTATGCTGAGTTAAGGGTCTGTGAGAGGGTTTTGTACATGCAGTAATGTAATGCATTTTTTAAATGCAGAATAGTGTAGATTAACTGGAAGAACAAGCCAATATCTTGAAATGTCTTGCTCATATACAGTACCAGTCAAACGTTTGGACACACCTACTTACTCAAAGGTTTTTCTTCATTTTTTTCTATTTTCTACATTGTAGAATAATAGTGAAGGCATCACAATATGAAATAACATATGGAATCGTGTAGTAACAAAAGGTGTTAAACAAATCAAAAAGTATTTTAGATTCTTCAAACTAGCCACCCGTTGCCTTGATGACAGCTTTGACACTCTGGCGTTCTCTCAACCAGCTTCACCTGGAATGCTTTTCCAACAGTCTTGAAGGAGTTTCCACAAATTGCTGAGCACTTGTTGGCTGCTTTAGCTTCACTCTGCGGTCCAACTCATCCCAAACCATCTCAAATGGGTTGAGGTTGGGGGATTGTGGAGGCCAGGTCATCTGATGCAGCACTCCATCACTCTCCTTCTTGGTCAAATAGCCCTTACACAGCCTGGAGCTGTGTTGGGTCATTGTCCTGTTGAAAAACAAATGATTTTCCCCACTAAGTGAATGCTGAGGTAGACATGCTGGTTAAGTGTGCCTTGAATTCTAAATAAATCCCAGACAGTGTCACCATCAAAGCATCCCCACAACATCCCCCCTCCTCCTCCATGCTTCATGGTGGGAACCACACATGCAGAGATGATCTGTTCACCTACTCTGTCTCACAAAGACACGGTAGTTGGAACCAAAAATCTCAAATTTGGACTCATCAGACCAAAGGACAGATTTCCACCAGTCTAATGTCCATTGCTCTTGTTTCTTGGCCCAAGCAAGTCTCTTCTTATTATTGTTTTTTTTTGTAGCAATTCGACCATGAAGCCCTGATTCACACAGTCTCCTCTGAACAGTTGATGTTGAGATGTGTCTGTTACTTGAACATTGTGAAGCATTTATTTGGGCTGAAATCTGAGGTGCAGTTAACTCTAATGAACTTGTCTTCTGCAGCAGAGGTAAGTCTGGGTCTTCCTGTCCTGTGGCGGTCCTCATGAGAGGCAGTTTCATTGTAGCCCCTGATGGTTTTTGCAAAGTTCAAAGTTCTTGACTGACCTTCATGTCTTAAGTAATGATGGACTGTCATTTCTCTTTGCCTATTTGAGCTGTTCTTTCCATAATATGGACTTGATCTTTTACCAAATAGGGCTATCTTCTGTATACCACCCCTACCTTGTCACAACACAACTGATTGGCTAAAACGCATTAGGAAGGAAAGAAATTCCACAAATTAACTTTGAACAAGGCACACCTGTTAATTGAAATGTATTCCAGGTGACTACCTCACGAAGCTGGTTGAGAGAACGCCAAGAGTGTGCAAAGCTGTCATCAAGGCAAAGGGTGGCTTTCAATATCATAAGAATATCAATATTGGTGCTCTAGAAAATACACTAAAAGAAAAGCTTACATTCTCTACAGTCGCTTCATATAAAACATTTGTTCTTAAATAAAATAAAAAAATGCTGGAGTATAGAGGCAAATTAAACATCTTAGCCTCACTATACAAATACATATGGTGTTGAGTGTATATCAAATCAAAGTGTATTGGTCAGGTGCACAAGGCAGAGGGAAATGTTTGCATTGTTGAAGACAATGCAGTGCAATCCATCATTATTTATTTTTTTCATAGCTGTCATCCATGAATGTCAAGATTCTTAACATGAACAAACAAGGTCTTCTTAGTCATCGTAGCTACATTTACACCTTATTTACCTGGCTGTAGTACATATAATAGTTTGTACTATATTGTTCTTAGTCATATACAGCACATGTATACTGTATTCTAGTCATTGAACACTGGTCACTTAAACATTTTTTACGTAATGTTTTACCCACTTTACATGTATATATACTGTATTCATTGTTTGTTCATGTTAATAAGAATCTTGACATTCTTGGATAACAGTTTTGTGGAAAAAAAGAAGAACGATGGATTAGACGTTGCATGATGCGTGACAGTGGCTCTCGTTAAGCATGTTGAAGATTATTTTTATTAACCAGAATACAAACTGAAACACAGCTGTTGCCTAACAATAGGTAAATTAGAGGTGTGCGAGGACAAAGGATCAGCATGTTCGCTTGTAACCGCAGCGCCATGTTCAGGTGCAGAAGACTTGTAAACAGCTTCCTCCCCCCAGGCCGAGACTGCAGCACAGCTAATCAGATGGTTACCCGGACTATTTGCATTAACCCCCTCCCCTTTTTACGATGCTGCTACTCGCTATTTTTATTTTATCTATGCATAGTCACTTTACCCCTACCTACATGTACAGTATTACCTCGACTAACTTGTACCCCCGCACATTGAATCGGTACCCCTGTATAGCCTCCTTATTATTGTAGCGACCCGCACAGACAGCTGTGTGTTATGTGCTAGGCTAGGAGGTGGTTGTGTTGTACTGACCAGTACCCGGTGTTCGCGGGGTCCGACATGTCAATCAACCTGCTATCTGCCAATCACGGGAATGCCTGGAATGTTCTGATGCCGGGCATCCTGGTGGTTGGCGGAGTGGCGTGGAGGGAGGTTGGGCATTGGAAGTTAAGACCAGGTTCAGCCTTTGTTCTCTCTCTCTTACGTCTGGGCTTCACAAGAGAAGGTCACGATTGGCTTGTGGGTTATCTGTCATCTATTTGGCGTGTGCTACGGCCCAAACAGTAGCCTGTGTAAAGTTGGATCAATAAACCGTCAATTCGCAAACTCAAGCCTCTGTCTGGACAATTGTTCATTTATGATCTAGTCAGGTCATTACATTGGTGTCAGAAGTAAAAACGTTGATACAAGTTAGCCGGCTAGCTAGCTGACTTATGTGGCTAGCTACCGTAGGTGAGAACGGGGATTGAAAATGCTTCGAGGGAATCCGAAAGTGAAGGTGGAGGTAGGGGACAATTATGGCCAAGGAGGTGCGTGTGAATGGACGTCGGGGGTTCTGTCTGAGGAGATCGCCAGGGCGTCGGAGCGCAGAGGCCGCTTGAGGGAGGACGTTAGAGTGATGGCCGCTGAAGCGGGCATGAGTGCTTCGTCGAGTGTATTTCGCGCGGATTCTGGTGGGCGGACCAAAGTGGCGACGTCGACGCGGCGTGACGAGGAATCTGGGGCTCAGGATGTAAACAAACATGGCGGCGCCCAATTCCCGGCTGCGTCCGTATCTGTTAAGACCCTGAAGTATTCCGGTAAGGCGGATTGGGAAGCTTTTCATGCTCAGTTTGAACTGTTAGCTCATTTTAGGGGGTGGTCGGATGAAGAAAGGGCACTGCAGTTGGCTTTATGCCTCACGGATGAAGCTCTGGCCTGTTTGATATTGATTAGCCCCGAGGACAGGCATGATTATGGTGCTCTAGTGGGAGCACTGAGGAGGCGCTATGGACAGTGTGTACAGCCCGGGCTACTGCGCTCCGAACTGAGTAATAGACGCAGGCAGCCTGGAGAGCCTCTACGGGTGCTAGCTAATGACATTGAGAGCCTCTCTCGGCGGGCATATGCTCACATGCCCCCTCCGTGCAGAGCGAGCTAGCACGGGACCAGTTCATACAGGCGCTCTCCCTACGGAGCTGCGCATACAGACCCAGCTGGCTCATCCTGAGTCATTGCAGACAGCCTTGGAGATGGCTTTGGAGAGGGAGCTGGTGTGGGCTGGGGCTTCAGCTGGGGCTTTGGTGGGGGTGCAGGAGACACACCCTCTGTGCGAGCTGGGGGCAGAGCAGCCCGGAGCCGGAAAAGCCTGCTTGGGTGGCCGAAATGACAGAACTCATTCGGGCTGTGTCGCTACAGGCGGCACGAAACACAAGCCCTGGTCCCAGGGTCTGCTGGGGTTGTGGCCAGCCAGGCCATCTGCGCCGAGATTGCCCCATGTCCCCCAGAGCTCAGGGAAACGGCTCGGGGTCCGCATAGACCGGGTAGTGCGGACCCCTGGCTTTCTATCCCAACCACCATCATCTTCAGGAGGAGCCCACCGGCACAGACGGGAAGCAAAGCTCCACTTCCCCAGAAGCAGACGAGGGCAAGCGGATGGAGCCTGTTGTTGTGGTGGGCCGGACCTGTGTTGGGGACTTTGTCATGTCCCTGTCACTGTGGAGGGGGTGCCCTGCTCCGCCCTGGTGGACACTGGGTCCACAGTAACCCTGGTGAGGCCAGATATTGTGCCAGGTTGGACTCAGTGTGAGCCTACAACTGTGCAGCTCCGCACAGTCACAGGTGAGCTGGCACCCATGAAAGGGAAGGGAATAATGACTCTGACAGTAGGGGCAGGACTGTGCGTCATCCTGTGTGGGTGGCGGCTGTGCAGGACCCTTGTATCCTGGGGTTGGACTTTCTTAGGAGCACAGGCTGCCAGTTAGACCTAAATAGGGGCACACTGAGCTTCCAGGGAGGGACGGAAGTCACCATGGCCCCCCCTAATGTCACATTCACTCAACCCAACAAACCCTTTACTCCAACAGTTAAAGCAGCAGAGACTCATGGCTGCGCCCTCCCCACAGCTGTGTGTGCCTTTTCCCCAGTCCCCCTGTCACCTACGGCGGTGTGTTACATTCCCCCAGCTACCTCCATGACACAGCCCTCTGTGAGCCCGAGCCGCACCCCCCCAGCCCAGCTACCCCAGATGGGAGAGGAGAGGACACTGTCTGCAGTGAGGGAGATATGGGGGAGGAACTGTGTTGGTCTTGACCCCGAGCAGCAGGAACGGCTGTGGCAGTTGCTGTTTGAATTCAGAGACAGCTTTGCGTTGAGTGAGGAAGAGGTGGGTCAGACCCATCTGGTGCAGCATGAGATCGACACAGGTGATGCTCGACCCATCAAGATGCGTCCCCGCCGTATCCCGCTGGCACGCCAGGAGGCGGCAGACAAGGCTGTGTTGGAGATGCAGCGGGCAGACTTCATTGAGCCCTCAGACAGCCCCTGGGCGGCGCCAGTCGTCATGGTTCCGAAGAAGGGGGGCAAGCTGAGGTTCTGTGCGGACTACAGGCGGCTGAATGAGGTAACCAGGAAGGACTCATACCCCATACCACGTATCGATGAGTCGCTGGACCTGGTTAGGGGGTCCTCCTGGTTCTCCTCACTAGACCTCCGCAGCGGCTACTGGCAGGTGCCAAAACTGCGTTCTCCACTAACAGAGGACACTGGCAGTTCAAGGTCCTGTGCTTTGGCCTGTGCAACGCTCCAGCTACTTTTGAGCGTTTGATGGACAGGGTGCTGGATGGCATCCCCCGACAGCAGTGTCTGGTATACCTCGATGACATCCTGGCCCATGGCAGCTCCTTCCAGTCAGCCCTGGGGGCGCTACGGCGTGTGCTGGAGAGGGCGGCTGCCGCAGGTCTGAAGCTCCACCCCGAGAAGTGCCACTTCATGAGGAGAGAGGTGTCCTTCTTGGGCCACCGAGTGGGGAAGGAGGGGATCAGCACCATGGAGGACAAGGTAGGGGCTGTCAGAGACTGGCCCACCCCCACCGACCAGCGTCAGCTGAAGAGCTTCCTGGGCCTGGCCTCGTACTACAGGAGGTTTGTACGGGGCTTCTCAAGCGTTGCTGCTCCACTGAACCGCCTGCTGCCGAAGGACAAGGCTTTCACTTGGACAGTGGAGTGTGAGGAGGCGTTCAACACCCTCAAACGTGCACTGATCGAGGCCCCGTGCTCGCCCCCCTGACCTCACCTTGCCCTTTATCCTGGACACAGACGCGAGCAATGTGGGCATGGGTGGGGTGCTGGCCCAGGTGGGGCCAGAGGGGGAGAGAGTGGTGGCGTACTTCAGCAAAACATTTGACAAACACGAGCGCCGCTACTGTGTCACCCGGCGGGAGCTCTTGGCTGTTGTGGCTTCCGTCAAACACTTCAAGTACTACCTGGGTGGTCTGCCCTTTACTGTAAGGACTGACCACTCTGCTCTCCAGTGGCTCATGTCTTTCAGAGAGCCAGAGGGGCAGGTGGCACGCTGGTTGGAGGAGCTTCAGCCGTATGACTTCACGGTGGTGCACAGGGCAGGGGCACGCCACTCCAACGCCGACGCCATGTCCCGTCGGCCCTGTACTGCATACGGCTGCCGCCACTGTGAACGGAGAGAGGGACGGGAGAGAGAGCTGCGGGCAGAGGAGGGTGTCTGTGCCACAGTGTGTCGGGCGAGCGGGCCTGTCTGCTGTGAGCTGCAGACTGTCGACGTGGCTGAATGGCGGCAGCAGCAGGGACGGGACACAGACCTACAGCCAGTGCTACAGTGGGTAGAGGCGCAGGTGAGGCCACCATGGGAAGAGGTGACAGCGCTCTCACTCGCGACCAAAGGGTTGTGGTCGAAGTTTGAGAGACTGCGGCTGGCTGATGGCGTGCTACAGCGGGCATGGAAGGAGTCAGCTACGGGAGAGGAGAGGTGGCAGGTGGTGGTCCCAAAGCATTGCGGGAGGCTGTGCTCAGAGTACTCATGGGGGGTGGGGACTGGACACTTTGGGGTCACAAAAACACTGCGCCGTCTCCGTCAGGGCTTCTACTGGGGGCAGCACAAGAGGGATGTGGAGGACTTTTGTCGCCGCTGTGACAACTGCACAGCGAGAAAGGGCCCCCAGGCCGCTCTCATGCTCAGCTCCAACAGTTCCCAGTGGGGGCTCCCATGGAGAGGGTGGGAGTGGATGTAGTTGGGCCGTTCCCCACCACAGACAGTGGAAACCGCTGGGTGCTCACGGCCATGGACTATTTCACAAAATGGCCCGAGGCCTATGCTCTGCCTGACCAGGAGGCAGAGACCATCGTCGACGCCCTGACAGCGGGGATGTTCAGCAGGTTTGGAGCTGCAGAGTCCATCCACAGCGACCAAGGCAGAAACTTTGAGTCCCATGTGTTCGCCACCATGTGTGAGAGGCTGGGTATGCACAAGACCCGCACTACTCCTCTCCATCCTCAAAGTGATGGCCTTGTGGAGCGCTTCAACAAAACGCTTGGACAGCAGCTGGCCATCGTCTCTTCCAAACACCAGCGTGACTGGGACAAGCACCTGCCTATGGTCCTCATGGCATGCCGCTCCGCTGTCCAAGACTCCACCTCCTGCACGCCTGCCCTCCTCATGCTGGGGAGAGATCCGCACCCCTGCGGAGATGGCGTTTGGTCGGCCCCTGGATAGCCCTCATGTTCCTCCGGGGCCGGAGTATGCCCGGAGACTCCAGGACCGCCTGGAGACAGCCCACACCTTCGCCAGAGAGCAGCTGGTGAATGCAGGTGTGAGGCAGAAAAGGAACTATGACGTGCACACCCGGGAAGGCACTTTGTGGCTGGGGAGCTGGTCTGGGTCTACAGCCCCTAAGGAAAAAAGGCAGATGCCCCAAGTTGGACAGTCACTGGGTGGGACCCTGCAGTGTCCTGGAGAGGGTAGGGAGGTTGTGTACGGGTGCAGCTTCCTCCCAGGGGAGAAAGGTGGCACTGCACCGGGACAGGTTAGCCCCATACAGAGGGGCCTCTTCTCCCAAACCCCAGGAACCCCCACAATTCCCCTCTCTGGCAATGACATTCTCCAGGCACCCACCCTCAGGTGCCGCAGACAAGGCTCCAGACAGCCCACTCCCCCTGTCTCCCCCTGTGTCACCGCGTGGTTCCCCAGAACCACGGACTGTATTACCCGTTCCCGCTTCCTTGTCCCCCATATCCCTGCCTTCATCCCCTGGTTCCCAGAGGGCACTCTGCGACCATCACGGCCACACAGGCAAAGGAGACCTCCGGGTCGCTTCAGAGACTTTGTTTGTTCCTCGGGGACAAGGGACTTTGTGGTGGGGGGCTGTGTAGCGACCCGCACAGACAGCTGTGTGTTATGTGCTAGGCTAGGAGGTGGTTGTGTTGTACTGACCAGTACCCGGTGTTCGCGGGGTCCGACATGTCAATCAACCTGCTATCTGCCAATCACGGGAATGCCTGGAATGTTCTGATGCCGGGCATCCTGGTGGTTGGCGGAGTGGCGTGGAGGGGGGTTGGGCATTGGAAGTTAAGACCAGGTTCAGCCTTTGTTCTCTCTCTCTTACGTCTGGGCTTCACAAGAGAAGGTCACGATTGGCTTGTGGGTTATCTGTCATCTATTTGGCGTGTGCTACGGCCCAAACAGTAGCCTGTGTAAAGTTGGTTCAATAAACCGTCAATTCGCAAACTCAAGCCTCTGTCTGGACAATTGTTCATTTATGATCTAGTCAGGTCATTACATTATTATTTTATTGTTGCTCTTGTATGGTTTACTTTAGTTTATTTAGTCAATATTTTCTTAACTCTTATTTTTCTTTAAAAATCATTGTTGGTTAAAGGGCTTGTAAAGTAGGCATTTCACTGTAAGGTTTAAACCTGTTGTATTCGGTGCATGTGACATACAATTTTTATTTGTTACGCTTTAAGGCTAAGAATGAACAGCAAAATACACAAGAAAGGCTCGATCCTGATGCACTTTGATTTGTCGCTGTGTCATTCAGAGGCTGAGCTACGACATTCAGAAGTCAGTAGGCAGGTTCCCATTGACCCAGGTTCATTTGATAAAAGCAATGTCACTAAGAATGAATATGTCATGGGAATGTCAGATCTCGGAGAAATGTACTAAAGTTCGACAACAAAAAAAGATTGATCTGTTGGACATGGTGAATTTCTCTTTCGTCAACTTTGTGAGAAATTGTGATGGGAAACGGCGTTGTTCAAATAAATGATAATTGTTTACTATTTTTGAAGGTATGTCTTACCGAGTCTAGTTGATAGGTAATCGACTAGCTGGGCTGTTCCCAGGACTCCGTGTGTAGGCACTTGTACAATGCTTGAACAAGGCTATTGAACTTGACATTGTTGTCTGTCTTTATTATTTTATCTAACATATAATACTGAAACAGTATGCTGGCAACGTGTTGTCATCACATAACTATAAAGCTCCACATTTCACTCTACGTGCCTACTGCTTATGGGACAAATCGACACGGGGACTACCGCAAGATAAATGGATGAAGGTTAGACAACAAGGGGTTTCTTAGTTTGATTCGAGAACGAGACACGTTTCCCCAAACAACCCACGTGAAAAATACTATAGCATACTTTAATAAAATACTATAGCATACTATAAAAAAATACTATAGCATACTATAAAAAAATACTATAGCATACTATAAAAAAATACTATAGCATACTTTAATAAAATACTATAGCATACTATAAAAAAATACTATAGCATACTATAAAAAAATACTATAGCATACTTTAATAAAATACTACAGCATACTTTAATAAAATACTATAGCATACTTTAATAAAATACTATAGCATACTTTAATAAAATACTATAGCATACTATAAAAAAATACTATAGCATACTTTAATAAAATACTATAGCATACTATAAAAAAATACTACAGCATACTTTAATAAAATACTATAGCATACTTAAAAAACTACAGCATACTTTAAAATACTACAGCATACTTTAATAAAATACTATAGCATACTTTAATAAAATACTATAGCATACTTTAATACTTTAATAAAATACTATAGCATACTATAAAAAAAATACTACAGCATACTTTAATAAAATACTATAGCATACTTTAATAAAATACTATAGCATACTATAATAAAATACTATAGCATACTATAAAAACATACTATAGCATACAATAAAACATACTATAGTATTCACTGTAGTGTTTTTGCATGCTTTACTGTAGTAATTTCAGCTGGATGTACTCCATACAACTTATTTATGGGAAATTTCCGTTTTTTTTTTTTTTTTAAATACATTTGCAAAAAAGTCCCAAAAAATAATGACAAAGCAAAAACAGGTTAACTCAGGGAGTCGGGAAGCAGGTGCAGTTAGTGAGTTTAATAACAATGAAACAGGAACACAAAACAAGAACCGTGTATGATATAGAAACAAACAATACTACCTTGTAACTGATAACAAAAGAGTGCTATATAAAGGGTTGGACCTTAACAATTGGATGCCAACCCTATGAAAACTTCTGACCCACTGGGAATGTGATGAAAGAAATAAAATATGAAATAAATCATTCTCTCTACTCTTATTCTGACATTTCAAATATAGTGGTTATCCTAACTGGCCTAAGACAGGGAATTTTTACGAGGATTAAATGTCAGGAATTGTGAAAAACGGAGGTGTGTGGTGTATGTAAACTTTCGACTTCAACTGTATGTTGGCGTCAGTAACTGTGTGTGTTTAAGAGTGTCCGTGTGGGTAGACACACTGTGAATGTGTGGGTAGACACCTGTGAATGTGTGGGTAGACACCTGTGAATGTGTGGATAGACACCTGTGATTTTTTTTTTTTTACCTTTATTTAACTAGGCAAGTCAGTTAAGAACAAATTCTTATTTTCAATGACGGCCTAGGAACAGTGGGTTAACTGCCTGTTCAGGGGCAGAACGACAGATTTGTACCTTGTCAGCTCAGGGATTCAATCCAGCAACCTTTCGGTTACTGACTCAACGCTCTAACCACTAGGCTACCTGCTTACTTACAAGGCCTTAACCAACAATGCCATTCAATAAATAGAGTTAAGAAAATATTTCTAAATAAACTAAAGTTTAAAAAAATAAAATAATAAAAAACAATAACGAGACTATCCCGTCAGGATGTCGAAAATAAGCTCTAACCACTAGGCTACCCTCCCGAGCATAGGTGGTCATCTCCAGTTCTCGAGGGCCTGATTTGGTGTAACACTTTCCCCCCCATCCCTAGCAAACACAGCTGATTAAACTAATGGCATTCTAAACTGAACATCATGATTAGGTGATTATTGGAGTCAGGTGTGTTAGCTGGCAGAACTGAAAAAGCATGTGCGAGCAAGGAGGCCTACAATCCTGACTCAGTTACACCAGCTCTGTAAGGAGGAATGGGCAAAAATTCACCCAACTTATTGTGGGAAGCTTGTGGAAAGCTACCCAAAACGTTTTATCCAAGTTAAACAATTTAAAGGCAATGCTTCTAAATACTAATTGAGTGTATGTAAACGTCTGACCCACTGGGAATGTGATGAAAGAAATAAAAGCTGAAATAGATCATTCTCACTACTATTATTCTGACATTTCACATTAAAATAAAGTGGTGATCATAACTGACCTAAGAAAGGGAGTTTTTACTTGGATTACATGTCACAGATTGTGAAAACTGAGTTTAAATGTATTTGGCTAAAGGTGTATGTAAACTTCCGACTTCAACTGTACATACGGTTCAGGCACTCCAGTCTCCCTGCACATGGTATCTATTTATTTTTATTTAACCTTTATTTTACTAGGCAAGTCAGTTAAGAACAAATTCTTATTTTCAATGACGGCCTAGGAACAGTGGGTTAACTGCCTGTTCAGGGGCAGAACGACAGATTTGTACCTTGTCAGCTCGGGGATTCGAACTTGCAACCTTTCGGTTACTAGTCCAACGCTCTAACCACTAGGTTACCCTGCCGTGCTACTGGCACTGACCCTGTACTACATGGAAGGGATAGAGGTTTTACACTGTCTGTATCCTTTGCACGTCACAAATCATCTCTGAAACCGTATGTACAGTACTACAGCCAGGTAGATAAGGTGGAAATGTAGCTACCATGACAAACAATACATTGTTTTGTTCGTGTTAAGAATCTTGATCTTCTTGGATGACAGCTTTGACAAAAGAAAGAACGATGGATTAGACGGTACATGATGCGTGACCAATGCTGATGTATACATAGGTTAAATTCCCCTGAGAAATGAAACCAGAAGATTGGCTCATCATGAGGCTGTAGCCTACCTTGCTACTAACTTAACCCCCCCTCCTCCCTGGAGCATTTTTAAGATTTAGCTATCAAAAGAAAATGTACAGTAAAGCTCCAACGTTGTCAAATCAAAGTCACATTTGTCACGTGCGCCGAATACAACAGGTGTAGACCTTACAGTCAAATGCTTACTTACAGGCTCTAACCAATAGTGCAAGAAAAAAATTGGTGTGTGTGGTGTGTGTGTGTGTGTGTGTGTGTGTGTGTGTGTGTGTGTGTGTATGTGTGTTTGTAGGTAAGTAAAGAAATAAAACAACAGGAAAAAGACGTTGTCTCTATGAGGATCGAAATCGCGCACACCTGATTAATCGTCTAGCAGCTAATATAAAAATATATCAAATTGTATTTGCATTGCACCTTTAACAAATGCATTTTTTCCCTTCTAAATACAGCTTAAATCTAATTTAAAGCCCTAAACTCACAGTAGCCAACCATGGGTGATAGAGACGAGAGAAAGCTTCACACAGTAGCCAACCATGGGTGATAGAGACGAGAGAAAGCTTCACACAGTAGCCAACCATGGGTGATAGAGACGAGAGAAAGCTTCACACAGTAGCCAACCATGGGTGATAGAGACGAGAGAAAGCTTCACACAGTAGCCAACCATGGGTGATAGAGACGAGAGAAAGCTTCACACAGTAGCCAACCATGGGTGATAGAGATGGGTGATAGAGAGAAAGCTTCACACAGTAGCCAACCATGGGTGATAGAGACGAGAGAAAGCTTCACACAGTAGCCAACCATGGGTGATAGAGACGAGAGAAAGCTTCACACAGTAGCCAACCATGGGTGATAGAGACGAGAGAAAGCTTCACACAGTAGCCAACCATGGGTGATAGAGCCAACCATGGGTGATAGAGAGAGAAAGCTTCACACAATAGCCAACCATGGGTGATAGAGACGAGAGAAAGCTTCACACAGTAGCCAACCATGGGTGATAGAGACGAGAGAAAGCTTCACACAGTAGCCAACCATGGGTGATAGAGACGAGAGAAAGCTTCACACAGTAGCCAACCATGGGTGATAGAGACGAGAGAAAGCTTCACACAGTAGCCAGCATGCAAAAGACATAGGTTAGACTGAAGGGCAACGGCTGGGATGCAAGCTGAAAAACAATAGTTATGTACAATTCCTAACACCTCGTCATTAACTAGGTTTGAACGTTGTCTTGTTTTAGGGGAACATGTTTAAATGTTTAATTCACAAAATAAAAACAAATGATATCCAAAGAACTAGTATTTAATGGAATGTACAGATTAAATTAAAGCCTAGTTTCAATTACAATTCCAGAAGTCATACACCCATTGTTTGCTTGTCGAATTGATCTCTCAGCACACACATAACAACTGGTAAGTTTAGATTTACTGAAAGTATAGTTTCAAAGCACAAGTTTGGTTAAAAAGATGTACTTAAAAGTTCCATCTAATTGAAGTGACCGTGTGCTGAGAACCAACAGACACTTTTATTATTAACAATGCTTGTTATGCATCTTGTTAACGCTCAACCAAGGACATCGCCTTGACATGCAATACCTCACTGAACCAGAAATACAGCTACCCTGGATAACTGACTGATGATCGATGACGTCTGTGTGAATATGACTGTATGTTTTGGACTCACCACATTAAAACATGCTCGTCTTTAATACCAGGGTTATACGATCAGGATGTGCATTGACACAATCATTTGTGCACTGCTTATAAACACAAGTCTTAAATGTGAAGTTTCACCTTACCTCACACCGCAAAATGCTGAGTACCAAGCATGATTCAGGAGGGGAAGTCTAAGCAGCAAAGCAAAATGCTGAGTACCTAGCATGATTCAGGAGGGGAAGTCTAAGCAGCAAAGCCCCACATTCACTCCCAATCATTCTACACCTCTACCAGCCAAGGCCCCAGGGTTCTGGTCTGGAAGTATGCTTTCGACTGGAGAGGACAGCTTTAGTATTACAGTTTATCTAAAGTCTGGCCCAGAAAGACAATTCTCATAGACGGAGAGAAGTCAAATTTAAAAATTCCAAATAAGAGACTTTCGTTATCACTTTTGTCCCCAAAATATCCATTGAATGATTCAAGTAATTGTCTTCGAGACGGATGTTTTTGCCGAGTTTGACATCACCGGCACCGGGAGATCATTTATTGGAGTAAATGGAGAAGTGGAAAGTATTGTCTCTTATGGTCATATGAACAGAGTTGTGTATAGCATAAACCAGAGCTGTTCAGTTAGTTGCACTCAAACGATGTCCCAGGTTTGAGTCCCTGATTAAATGGAAAACCAGAAGGGTTTTGACCCTACATGATCGACATTGAACAGCCCTGGCCTAAACAAATTAATTAGACAGTGATGTATCAGTAGCTATCAAGCTACATATGTAACAGCATTGCTTCCTTGTACCAGCCTGGGCTCGAACCAGGCACCCGCTGAACACATCGACAACAGTCACCCACGGATCATCATTACCTATCTCTCCACAAAAGTGGGAAGGGAAACAGCTCATTCAAAATGTCTCAGATCGAGTGATGTTACCGATTGAAACACTACTAGCTTGCACCGCGAACTAGCCAACCATTTGACCGTGGTTACACTGGGAACATATAGGCTAGTTAGCTAGCATCGCGAACTAGCCAGCCATTTCCCCGTGGTTACACTGGGAACACATAGGCTAGTTAGCTAGCATCGCGAACTAGCCAGCCATTTCCCCGTGGTTACACTGGGAACACATAGGCTAGTTAGCCAGCATCGCGAACTAGCCAGCCATTTCCCTGTGGTTACACTGGGTACACATAGGCTAGTTAGCTAGCATCGCGAACTAGCCAGCCATTTCCCCGTGGTTACACTGGGAACACATAGGCTAGTTAGCTAGCATCGCGAACTAGCCAGCCATTTCCCCGTGGTTACACTGGGAACACATAGGCTAGTTAGCTAGCATCGCGAACTAGCCAGACATTTCCCCGTGGTTACACTGGGCACACATAGGCTAGTTAGCTAGCATCGCGAACTAGCCAGCCATTTCCCCGTGGTTACACTGGGAACACATAGGCTAGTTAGCCAGCATCGCGAACTAGCCAGCCATTTCCCTGTGGTTACACTGGGTACACATAGGCTAGTTAGCTAGCATCGCGAACTAGCCAGCCATTTCCCCGTGGTTACACTGGGAACACATAGGCTAGTTAGCTAGCATCGCGAACTAGCCAGCCATTTCCCCGTTGTTACACTGGGAACACATAGGCTAGTTAGCTAGCATCGCGAACTAGCCAGACATTTCCCCGTGGTTACACTGGGCACACATAGGCTAGTTAGCTAGCATCGCGAACTAGCCAACCATTTCCCGTGGTTACACTGGGAACACAACTAGCATCGCGAACTAGCCAGCCATTTCCCCGTGGTTACACTGGGAACACATAGGCTAGTTAGCTAGCATCGCGAACTAGCCAACCATTTCCCCGTGGTTACACTGGGAACACATAGGCTAGTTAGCTAGCATCGCGAACTAGCCAGCCATTTCCCCGTGGTTACACTGGGAACACATAGGCTAGTTAGCTAGCATCGCGAACTAGCCAGCCATTTCCCCGTGGTTACACTGGGTACACATAGGCTAGTTAGCTTGCATCGCGAACTAGCCAGCCATTTCCCCGTGGTTACACTGGGTACACATAGGCTAGTTAGCTAGCATCGCAAATGTTTAGGTTTAAGTTCTGACAGGCAGCTCATAGCTACGATGGGGTCTGAAATTATTGACATCCTTGATAAAGATCAGACAAAATTACTGTATAAAATAAACAATTCAAGTACGGAGTTATATGATATGCAAACAAAAAATGGAAAATTATATTATTTTATAATAGAGAAAGAGATTTTGTTTAATAAGGGCCAAAATCATTGACACCCCTGTATTCAATATCTTTCAATTGTCACATCCTGACCATAGAGAGACTTTATTTTCTATGGTAGAGTAGGTCAGGGAGTGACTGGGGGTTAGTCTAGTTTATATTTTCTATGTTGGGGTTTTGGTGTGATTCCCAATTAGAGGCAGCTGGCTATCATTGTCTCTAATTGGGGATTATACTTTTTTTCACCTGTGGGTTATGGGATATTGTTTATGTTTGGAGTTAGTGCACAAAGCAACTCAGGAGTCACGGTTTGTTCGTTTATTGTTTATTGTTTTGTTAAGTTTCACTTATATTCAAGTATGTGCAACTCATATCGAGCTGCGTCTTGGTCAGACCATTATTACGAACAAGGTGACATCAATACCTCACCCTGAGAGGATAATGGCACTGAGCCTTTTACAAAAATGTTTTATGAGATTGGAGAACACATTGGGAGGGATCTTAGACCATTCCTCCATACAGAATTTTTCCAGATCTCCTTCGTCTGCACTCATGGACTCTTCAATTCAAACAGGTTTCAAGTCTGGAGACTGAGAGCCATTGCAAAATGTAGATTTTGTGGCCATTAACAATTGTATATTGTGTATTTTGATGTGTGCTTGGGGTTATTGTCTTGCTGAAAGATCCACTTGCGGCCAAGATTCAGCCTCATGGCAGAGTCAACCAGGTTTTTGGCTAAAATGTCCTGGTACTGGATAAAGTTCATAATGTCGTCCCAGCTAGCACCTAATATTCTGAGAACCATATGTTTCTTAGAGTTTGGCGAGAGCGTGGTTGTCCTGTGGTTATTTCGTATACAACCTTCCCACAATGTTCTGGGAACGGTGCAGGATAGTTGCTTGGCTTTGGAACATTCTCAGTACATTTAAGGAATCTGACAAATATATATATTATTATTTCTTGGTATTTCATTTTTTTTTAAATAGGCAGAAGGGACATTCATTATGAACCTCAGAGAGACTGTGTGTGGGATAACAACAAGGTTGCGTTTAGCATCGCTTGTTCCCTCGACAACGTTACCATCATTTAAATCTCGTATAGGTGGGGTGTCAAACCCATTCCTTGGAGGGCCAAGTGTCTGCAGGTTTCAGTTTTTATTTTTCAACTAAGCCATAGACAACCAGGTGTGGGGAGTTCCTTACTGATTAGTGGCCTTAATTCATCAATCAAGTACAAGGAAGGAGCAAAAACCTGCAGCAACTCGGCCCTCCGTTGTCTGTGTTTGACACCTGTGGCCTATAGAGTCCATAACCTGAATCACTAGACACCCAAGAGACTGTTGCATGCACACATAGTGTGATGGTTTGGGGATGCTTTGCTGCCTCAGGACCTGGACCTCTGGCCTTAATAGAAGGAACCATGAATTCTGCTCTGTATCAGAGAATTGTACAGGAGAATGTCAGTGAGCTGTCCGTCTGTGAGCTGAAGCGCAGCTGAGTCATGAAGCAAGACAATGATCCAAAACACACAAGACTACATGAAAATGTCTCAAAAGCAACAAATGTGAAGTTTTGGAATGACCTAGTCGAAGTCCAGACCCTAATTCCAATTCAGATGTTGTGGCAGGACTTTAAACAAGCAGTTCATTCTTGAAAACCCACAAATGTTGCTGGAAGAGTGGCCTAAAATTCCTCCACAGCGACGTGAGAGACTAATCAACAACTACAGGAAGTGTTTGGTTTAAGTCATTGCAGCTAAAAAAAAGTGGAACAAAGTTATTACTCAATAAGAAATTACTTTTTCACACAGGGGAATTGGGTGTTGCATAACTTTGTTCATGAAATAAATAATTATGTAATTGTTGTGTTATTTGTTCACTCGGGTTCCCTTTATCTAATATTAGGTTTAGGTTGATGATCTGATAACATTCTGTATCAAAGATAAGCAAAAGCTGAGAAGATGAGAAAGCGGACAAATACTTTTTCACAGCACTGTGTGTATTATAGTTTTCACATGAAACCAACTTTCTGTAGTGTCGTATCTGGGATCTACATCTGTTTATATTAGTTACTGTTACTAAGCAGTAAGGCATTACGGCAGTGTTACGTTACTACACCTAATAGGAAATGCACATGTGCACTGGGGTGCCGGGAACTGTAGAGCACGAGGGGTTTTGACTAAACGAAAACTAACTGTACTCCCGTCTCCTGGCTGGTCATTTCTCCACAACACAAATATTACATATGTATTATACTGTTGCAAAAATAAATAAATTAAGCAACGCAGGTAGAACAATTCAAAGCATGAGAACATATTTTGATTCATTGATATGCAGCCCAACCTGTTTCCTATCATTTGTTCAGGGACTGAACGTGAATCTGACTTGACGTTGAGGTATTTACTCAGCGTTACCTCTAATCACAGCTTCTGAATGTGACAGAAGTCACCCGGAGAGGAGATGATTTAATGCCTTGTTGATAGATTGTCACCATCCAGGTATCCATCCAACCATTTGTTATGCAACAGCGAAACAAAAATCCCACCGGGTGTGAAGTAAACACCATTTAGTCTGTAAACTGTAAACACAAAAGACATGAGGGTGGAGCCTTTTTTGTTGTTGGTGTAATAAATTATGCGAAAAATGTTGAGAAACACTTTTGGTGAATAGCCTCCCACTCCTAGTCTACGACATGGTGATGCTTGTTCAGACAAGTGGAACAACTTCTAAGCTTTTATTAATTCAGAAACCTAATATTTACACGTAAAGCCGGGGGCGTAAAATACAGAGCATTCGGAAAAGTATTCAGACCCCTTGACATTTACAAATGTTGTTACGTTACAGCCTTATTCTAAAATGGATTAAAAATAACAAATTCCTCATCAATCTACACACAATACCCCATAATGACAAAACAAAAACAGGCTTTCAGAAATACCTTATTTACATAAGTATTCAGACCCTTTGCTATGAGACTCACAAATGAGCTCAGGTGCGTTCTGTTTCTATTGGTCATCCTTGAGATGTTTCCACAACTTTATTGGAGTCCACATGTGGTAAATTTAATTGAATGGACATGATTTGGAAAGGCACACACCTGTCTATATAAGGCCCCATAGTTGACTGTGCATGTCAGAGCAAATACCAAGCCATGAGGTCGAAGGAGTTGTCCGGGAAGATCAGAGACAGGATTGTGCCGAGGCACAGACCTAGGGAAGGTTACCAAAACATTTCTGCAGCATTGAAGGTCCCCAAGAACACAGAGGCCTCCATCATTCTTAAATGGCAGAAGTTTGTAATCACCAAGACTCTTCCTGGAGCTGGCCACCCGACCAAACTGAGCAATCCAGGGAGAAGGGCCTTGGTCAGGGAGGTGACCAAGAACCCGATGGTCACTTTGACAGAGCTCCTCTGTGGAGATGGGAGAACCTACGAGAAGGACAACCATCTCTGCAGCACTCCATCGTTCAGGCCTTTACGGCCAGACGGAAGCCACTCCTCAGTAAAAGGCACATGACAGCCCACTTGGATTTTGCCAAAAGGCACCTAAAGACCATGAAACCAAGATTGAACTCTTTGGCCTGAATGCCAAGCGTCACGTCTGGAGGAAACCAGACAGCACTCACCTGGCCAGTACCATCCCTACGGTGAAGCATGGTGGTGGCAGCATCATGCTGTGGGGATGTTTTTCAGCGGTAGAGACTGGGAGACTAGTCAGGATTGAGGGAAAGATTAACAGATCAAAGTACGGAGAGATCTTTGATGAAAAGCTGCCCCAGAGCGCTCAGGATCTCAGACTGGAGAGAAGATTTACCTTCCAACAGGACAAGCACACAGTCAAGATAACACAGGAGTGGCTTCAGGACAAGTTTCTGAATGTCCTTGAGTGGCCCAGCCAGTGCCCAGACTTGAACCTGATCGAACATCTCTGGAGAGACCTGAAATTAGCTGTGCATCAACTTTCCCCATCCAACCTGACAGCGCTTGAGAGGATCTGCAGAGAAGAATGGGAGAAACTTCCCAAATACAGGTATGTCAAGCTTGTAGCATCATACCCAAGAAGACGCTGCCAAAGCAGCTTCAACAAAGTACTGAGTAAAGAGTCTGAATACTTAGGTAAATGTGATATTTCATAATTGTTTTTGATAACATTTTTTTTTTAAACTGTTTTGCTTGTCATTATGGGGTATTGCGTGTAGATTGATGGGGGGGGGGGGACAACTTCATCCATTTTAGAACAAGGCTGTAATGTAACAAAATGTGGAAAAAGTCAAGGGGTCTGAATATTTTCCCGAAGGCACCGTATATAATTAGACTAAGACCAGCTCTTTGAAAGACAAAGTGAGAGATGTGTGTTTGTGTGTGGCGTATGTATACTGTAAATGTGTGTGTGTGTGGAGTATGTATACTGTATCAAATCAAATCTGTACATGTGTGTGGAGTATGTATACTGTACATGTGTGTGTAGTATGTACACTGTAAAGTGCCTATGCATCTATTGCAGCAGGAATTTAGAGGGACACTACCTCTCTGGGGCTGTCCCTGTCAGACAGGCAGAAGAGGGACAATACCTCTCTGGGGCTCTCCCTGACAGACAGGCAGAAGAGGGACACTACCTCTCTGGGGCTCTCCCTGTCAGACAGGCAGAAGAGGGACACTAACTCTCTGGGGCTGTCCCTGTCAGACAGGCAGAAGAGGGACACCATCTCTCTGGGACTCTCACCGTCAGACAGGCAGAAGAGGGACACTACCTCTCTGGGACTCTCACCGTCAGACAGGCAGAAGAGGGACACTACCTCTAGGAAGAAGGAGGTACATCAGCCTCGCCCTGATCTCTGGGACTCTCTCCATCAGACAGGCAGAAGAGGGACAATACCTCTAGGAAGAAGGAGTTACATGCCCCGATCTCCCTGGGACAGACAAGCACAACCTCTAGGAAGGACATCAGCCTGATCTCTGGGACTCTCCCTGTCAGACAGGCAGAAGAGGGACACTACCTCTAGGAAGAAGGAGTTACATCAGCCTCGCCTGATCTCTGGGACTCTCCCGTCAGACAGGCAGAAGAGGGACACCACCTCTAGGAAGAAGGAGTACATCAGCCTGATCTCTGGGACTCTCCCGTCAGACAAGAAGGGACACCACCTCTAGGAAGAAGGAGGTACATCAGCCTGATCTCTGGGACTCTCCCCGTCAGACAGGCAGAAGAGGGACACTACCTCTAGGAAGAAGGAGTTACATCAGCCTCGCCCTGATCTCTGGGACTCTCCCCGTCAGACAGGCAGAAGAGGGACACCACCTCTAGGAAGAAGGAGGTACATCAGCCTGATCTCTGGGACTCTCCCCATCAGACAGGCAGAAGAGGGACACCACCTCTAGGAAGAAGGAGGACATCAGCCTCGGATCTCTGGGGCTCTCCCCTGTCAGACAGGCAGAAGAGGGACACCACCTCTAGGAAGAAGGAGGTACATCAGCCTGATCTCTGGGGCTCTCCCTGTCAGACATGCAGAAGAGGGACACCACCTCTAGGAAGAAGGAGTTACATCCGCCTCGCCCTGATCTCTGGGACTCTCCCCGTCAGACAGGCAGAAGAGGGACACCACCTCTAGGAAGAAGGAGGTACGTCAGCCTGATCTCTGGGGCTCTCCCTGTCAGACAGGCAGAAGAGGGACACCACCTCTAGGAAGAAGGAGGTACATCAGCCTGATCTCTGGGGCTCTCCCTGTCAGACAGGCAGAAGAGGGACACCACCTCTAGGAAGAAGGAGTTACATCAGCCTGATCTCTGGGACTCTCCCTGTCAGACAGGCAGAAGAGGGACACCACCTCTAGGAAGAAGGAGTTACATCAGCCTGATCTCTGGGACTCTCCCCGTCAGACAGGCAGAAGAGGGACACTACCTCTAGGAAGAAGGAGTTACATCAGCCTGATCTCTGGGACTCTCCCCGTCAGACAGGCAGAAGAGGGACACCACCTCTAGGAAGAAGGAGTTACATCAGCCTGATCTCTGGGACTCTCCCCGTCAGACAGGCAGAAGAGGGACACTACCTCTAGGAAGAAGGAGTTACATCAGCCTGATCTCTGGGACTCTCCCCGTCAGACAGGCAGAAGAGGGACACTACCTCTAGGAAGAAGGAGTTACATCAGCCTGATCTCTGGGACTCTCCCCGTCAGACAGGCAGAAGAGGGACACTACCTCTAGGAAGAAGGAGTTACATCAGCCTCGCCCTGATCTCTGGGACTCTCCCCGTCAGACAGGCAGAAGAGGGACACCACCTCTAGGAAGAAGGAGTTACATCCGCCTGATCTCTGGGACTCTCCCCGTCAGACAGGCAGAAGAGGGACACCACCTCTAGGAAGAAGGAGTTACATCAGCCCTGATCTCTGGGACTCTCCCCGTCAGACAGGCAGAAGAGGGACACCACCTCTAGGAAGAAGGAGTTACATCAGCCTCGCCCTGATCTCTGGGACTCTCCCCGTCAGACAGGCAGAAGAGGGACACCACCTCTAGGAAGAAGGAGTTACATCAGCCTTGCCCTGATCTCTGGGACTCTCCCCGTCAGACAGGCAGAAGAGGGACACCACCTCTAGGAAGAAGGAGTTACATCCGCCTGATCTCTGGGACTCTCCCCGTCAGACAGGCAGAAGAGGGACACCACCTCTAGGAAGAAGGAGTTACATCAGCCTGATCTCTGGGACTCTCCCCGTCAGACAGGCAGAAGAGGGACACCACCTCTAGGAAGAAGGAGTTACATCAGCCTCGCCCTGATCTCTGGGACTCTCCCGTCAGACAGGCAGAAGAGGGACATCACCTCTAGGAAGAAGGAGTTACATCAGCCTCGCCTGATCTCTGGGACTCTCCCCGTCAGACAGGCAGAAGAGGGACATCACCTCTAGGAAGAAGGAGTTACATCAGCCTGATCTCTGGGACTCTCCCCGTCAGACAGGCAGAAGAGGGACACCACCTCTAGGAAGAAGGAGTTACATCAGCCTCGCCCTGATCTCTGGGACTCTCCCCGTCAGACAGGCAGAAGAGGGACACCACCTCTAGGAAGAAGGAGTTACATCAGCCTCGCCCTGATCTCTGGGACTCTCCCCGTCAGACAGGCAGAAGAGGGACACTACCTCTAGGAAGAAGGAGTTACATCAGCCTGATCTCTGGGACTCTCCCCGTCAGACAGGCAGAAGAGGGACACTACCTCTAGGAAGAAGGAGTTACATCAGCCTCGCCCTGATCTCTGGGACTCTCCCCGTCAGACAGGCAGAAGAGGGACACCACCTCTAGGAAGAAGGAGGTACATCAGCCTGATCTCTGGGACTCTCCCCGTCAGACAGGCAGAAGAGGGACACCACCTCTAGGAAGAAGGAGGTACATCAGCCGGATCTCTGGGGCTCTCCCTGTCAGACAGGCAGAAGAGGGACACCACCTCTAGGAAGAAGGAGGTACATCAGCCTGATCTCTGGGGCTCTCCCTGTCAGACATGCAGAAGAGGGACACCACCTCTAGGAAGAAGGAGTTACATCCGCCTCGCCCTGATCTCTGGGACTCTCCCCGTCAGACAGGCAGAAGAGGGACACCACCTCTAGGAAGAAGGAGTTACATCAGCCTGATCTCTGGGACTCTCCCCGTCAGACAGGCAGAAGAGGGACACCACCTCTAGGAAGAAGGAGTTACATCAGCCTGATCTCTGGGACTCTCCCCGTCAGACAGGCAGAAGAGGGACACTACCTCTAGGAAGAAGGAGTTACATCAGCCTGATCTCTGGGACTCTCCCCATGTCAGACAGGCAGAAGAGGGACACCACCTCTAGGAAGAAGGAGTTACATCAGCCTGATCTCTGGGACTCTCCCGTCAGACAGGCAGAAGAGGGACACTACCTCTAGGAAGAAGGAGTTACATCAGCCTCGCCTGATCTCTGGGACTCTCCCCGTCAGACAGGCAGAAGAGGGACACCACCTCTAGGAAGAAAGTTACATCAGCCTCGCCTGATCTCTGGGACTCTCCCCGTCAGACAGGCAGAAGAGGGACATCACCTCTAGGAAGAAGGAGTTACATCAGCCTCGCCCTGATCTCTGGGACTCTCCCCGTCAGACAGGCAGAAGAGGGACATCACCTCTAGGAAGAAGGAGTTACATCAGCCTCGCCCTGATCTCTGGGACTCTCCCCGTCAGACAGGCAGAAGAGGGACACCACCTCTAGGAAGAAGGAGTTACATCAGCCTCGCCCTGATCTCTGGGACTCTCCCCGTCAGACAGGCAGAAGAGGGACACCACCTCTAGGAAGAAGGAGTTACATCAGCCTCGCCCTGATCTCTGGGACTCTCCCCGTCAGACAGGCAGAAGAGGGACACCACCTCTAGGAAGAAGGAGTTACATCCGCCTGATCTCTGGGACTCTCCCCGTCAGACAGGCAGAAGAGGGACACACCTCTAGGAAGAAGGAGTTACATCAGCCTGATCTCTGGGACTCTCCCCGTCAGACAGGCAGAAGAGGGACACCACCTCTAGGAAGAAGGAGTTACATCCGCCTGATCTCTGGGACTCTCCCCGTCAGACAGGCAGAAGAGGGACACTACCTCTAGGAAGAAGGAGTTACATCAGCCTGATCTCTGGGACTCTCCCCGTCAGACAGGCAGAAGAGGGACACTACCTCTAGGAAGAAGGAGTTACATCAGCCTCGCCCTGATCTCTGGGACTCTCCCCGTCAGACAGGCAGAAGAGGGACATCACCTCTAGGAAGAAGGAGTTACATCAGCCTCGCCCTGATCTCTGGGACTCTCCCCGTCAGACAGGCAGAAGAGGGACACCACCTCTAGGAAGAAGGAGTTACATCAGCCTCGCCCTGATCTCTGGGACTCTCCCCGTCAGACAGGCAGAAGAGGGACACCACCTCTAGGAAGAAGGAGTTACATCCGCCTGATCTCTGGGACTCTCCCCGTCAGACAGGCAGAAGAGGGACACTACCTCTAGGAAGAAGGAGTTACATCAGCCTGATCTCTGGGACTCTCCCCGTCAGACAGGCAGAAGAGGGACACTACCTCTAGGAAGAAGGAGTTACATCAGCCTCGCCCTGATCTCTGGGACTCTCCCCGTCAGACAGGCAGAAGAGGGACATCACCTCTAGGAAGAAGGAGTTACATCAGCCTCGCCCTGATCTCTGGGACTCTCCCCGTCAGACAGGCAGAAGAGGGACACCACCTCTAGGAAGAAGGAGTTACATCAGCCTCGCCCTGATCTCTGGGACTCTCCCCGTCAGACAGGCAGAAGAGGGACACCACCTCTAGGAAGAAGGAGTTACATCAGCCTCGCCCTGATCTCTGGGACTCTCCCCGTCAGACAGGCAGAAGAGGGACACCACCTCTAGGAAGAAGGAGTTACATCAGCCTCGCCCTGATCTCTGGGACTCTCCCCGTCAGACAGGCAGAAGAGGGACACTACCTCTAGGAAGAAGGAGTTACATCAGCCTCGCCCTGATCTCTGGGACTCTCCCCGTCAGACAGGCAGAAGAGGGACACCACCTCTAGGAAGAAGGAGGTACATCAGCCTGATCTCTGGGACTCTCCCCGTCAGACAGGCAGAAGAGGGACACCACCTCTAGGAAGAAGGAGTTACATCAGCCTGATCTCTGGGACTCTCCCTGTCAGACAGGCAGAAGAGGGACACCACCTCTAGGAAGAAGGAGGTACATCAGCCTGATCTCTGGGACTCTCCCCGTCAGACAGGCAGAAGAGGGACACCACCTCTAGGAAGAAGGAGGTACATCAGCCTGATCTCTGGGACTCTCCCCGTCAGACAGGCAGAAGAGGGACACCACCTCTAGGAAGAAGGAGGTACGTCAGCCTGATCTCTGGGGCTCTCCCTGTCAGACAGGCAGAAGAGGGACACCACCTCTAGGAAGAAGGAGGTACATCAGCCTGATCTCTGGGGCTCTCCCTGTCAGACAGGCAGAAGAGGGACACCACCTCTAGGAAGAAGGAGTTACATCAGCCTGATCTCTGGGACTCTCCCCGTCAGACAGGCAGAAGAGGGACACTACCTCTAGGAAGAAGGAGGTACATCAGCCTGATCTCTGGGACTCTCCCCGTCAGACAGGCAGAAGAGGGACACCACCTCTAGGAAGAAGGAGTTACATCAGCCTGATCTCTGGGGCTCTCCCCTGTCAGACAGGCAGAAGAGGGACACCACCTCTAGGAAGAAGGAGTTACATCCGCCTGATCTCTGGGACTCTCCCCGTCAGACAGGCAGAAGAGGGACACCACCTCTAGGAAGAAGGAGTTACATCAGCCTGATCTCTGGGACTCTCCCCGTCAGACAGGCAGAAGAGGGACACCACCTCTAGGAAGAAGGAGTTACATCAGCCTGATCTCTGGGGCTCTCCCCGTCAGACAGGCAGAAGAGGGACATCACCTCTAGGAAGAAGGAGTTACATCAGCCTCGCCCTGATCTCTGGGACTCTCCCCGTCAGACAGGCAGAAGAGGGACACCACCTCTAGGAAGAAGGAGTTACATCAGCCTGATCTCTGGGACTCTCCCCGTCAGACAGGCAGAGGAGGGACACTACCTCTAGGAAGAAGGAGTTACATCAGCCTCGCCCCTGATCTCTGGGACTCTCCCCGTCAGACAGGCAGAAGAGGGACACCACCTCTAGGAAGAAGGAGTTACATCAGCCTCGCCTGATCTCTGGGACTCTCCCGTCAGACAGGCAGAAGAGGGACACCACCTCTAGGAAAGAAGGAGTTACATCAGCCTCGCCCTGATCTCTGGGACTCTCCCCGTCAGACAGGCAGAAGAGGGACACCACCTCTAGGAAGAAGGAGTTACATCAGCCTCGCCCTGATCTCTGGGACTCTCCCCGTCAGACAGGCAGAAGAGGGACACCACCTCTAGGAAGAAGGAGTTACATCAGCCATCGCCCTGATCTCTGGGACTCTCCCCGTCAGACAGGCAGAAGAGGGACACCACCTCTAGGAAGAAGGAGTTACATCAGCCTCGCCTGATCTCTGGGACTCTCCCCGTCAGACAGGCAGAAGAGGGACACCACCTCTAGGAAGAAGGAGTTACATCAGCCTCGCCTGATCTCTGGGACTCTCCCCGTCAGACAGGCAGAAGAGGGACACCACCTCTAGGAAGAAGGAGTTACATCAGCCTCGCCCTGATCTCTGGGACTCTCCCCGTCAGACAGGCAGAAGAGGGACACCACCTCTAGGAAGAAGGAGTTACATCAGCCCACCTGATCTCTGGGACTCTCCCCGTCAGACAGGCAGAAGAGGGACACCACCTCTAGGAAGAAGGAGTTACATCAGCCTGATCTCTGGGACTCTCCCCGTCAGACAGGCAGAAGAGGGACACCACCTCTAGGAAGAAGGAGTTACATCAGCCTCGCCCCCTGATCTCTGGGACTCTCCCCGTCAGACAGGCAGAAGAGGGACATCACCTCTAGGAAGAAGGAGTTACATCAGCCTCGCCCTGATCTCTGGGACTCTCCCCGTCAGACAGGCAGAAGAGGGACATCACCTCTAGGAAGAAGGAGTTACATCAGCCTCGCCCTGATCTCTGGGACTCTCCCCGTCAGACAGGCAGAAGAGGGACACCACCTCTAGGAAGAAGGAGTTACATCAGCCTCGCCCTGATCTCTGGGACTCTCCCCGTCAGACAGGCAGAAGAGGGACACCACCTTTAGGAAGAAGGAGTTACATCAGCCTCGCCCTGATCTCTGGGACTCTCCCCGTCAGACAGGCAGAAGAGGGACACCACCTCTAGGAAGAAGGAGTTACATCAGCCTCGCCCTGATCTCTGGGACTCTCCCCGTCAGACAGGCAGAAGAGGGACACCACCTCTAGGAAGAAGGAGTTACATCAGCCTCGCCCTGATCTCTGGGACTCTCCCCGTCAGACAGGCAGAAGAGGGACACCACCTCTAGGAAGAAGGAGTTACATCCGCCTCGCCCTGATCTCTGCATGCTGCTGCAGAGCTGCCCTGAGAGAGGTGATAACAGATAGAGGAGTACATACCGGGGTCAACGCATTCACTGAATGCGTTTTTTATTTTTTTATTGACGTAACTGATGACACAACCTAACTGTAAATCAGACATTTCATTCAATCTATCACATTCACAATAATCTTTACTACAATTCATATGAAGTTAGTGCTGTGTGAAGAGGTAAAGACAAACATCAGCTTCAGAGCAAAGATCACTGAAGTAGAATGGCGCATGTCGAAGGACGTTTCTGAACTCATCTGATGGTCTGAGACACAGACAGGTTGGAAGTCTGGCTGCAGATCTTCCCTGGCAATTAGGAGAGTACTTCCTGTCTGAAGGCTGGTCTGCAGGCAGGACAGACAGAAGACGTGTCCACAGGGCAGGGCGGATGGCTCTTCAATCTCTGATAGGCACACTGGGCAATGAATGCCAAACCTGGATGGTCGAAAATATCAGTAAAAACAAATAATCCAACTACGCCTCAATACACTGTGGCAAATATCAAGTTTCCTAAAACAGTGTCAGTATGTGAAGCTGAAATCACTAAGATATTAGTGTAATACAAAGCCAAGCACGTCCATTATGATGTAGAATGAAGAGTCTTACCATAGGTCTCTGTTGATGACACAGATCAGCTGAAGCAGGAGAATCCTGAGAGGAAGAAATACATGGAAAATACATAGAAAATACATGGAAAATTCATAAATACATGGAAAATTCATGGAAAATACATGGAAAATACATAGAAAATTCATAGAAAATACATGGAAAATACATGGAAAATTCATAGAAAATTCATGGAAAATGGAAAATACATGGAAAATACATGGAAAAGCTGCAAACTGATCCATCATTTTAGTCCAACATGTTGAATAGGCCTTGCATAGCTGTCTTTAAACATGACATTGTCTGAGCCCAACTGCTCACTAACGTTTTAGAGAATGTTGCAGTGTTTCAGAGCCAGCTCCTCCAGCCTCCTCTGATTCCCCCGAACATCACTTGCTGGATGAATGATGTTACTACAAGTAGACCTGGCGGACAGAAGAAGTTGAAATCAAATCAAATTTTATTTTATTAGTCACATGCGCCAAATACAACAGTGAAATGCTTACTTATGAGCCCCCAACCAACAATGCAATTTCAAAAAGTACGGACAGGTATTAAGAGATAAAAGTAACAAGTAATTAAAGAGCAGCAGTAAAACAACAATAGTGAGACTAAATACAGGGGGTGCCGATACAGAGTCAATGTGCGGTGGCACCGGTTAGCATGTACATGTAGGTAGAGTTATTAAAGTGACTATGCATAGATGACAACAACAGAGAGTAGCAGTGGTGCAAAGAGGAGGGAGGGGGGCAATGCAAATAGTCTGGGTAACCATTTGACTAGATGTTACGAAGTCTTATGGTTTGTGGGTAGAAGTTGTTTAGAAGCCTCTTGGACCTAGACTTGGTGCTCCAGTACCGCTTGCCGTGCGGTAGCAGTGAGAACAGTCTATGACTAGAGTGGCTGGAGTCTTTGACTCTAGCCACCCTTAATGACTCCAACCTAACTGTATGTAAACTTCCGACTTCAACTGTACTACACCCCTAATGATATAGTGTAGTCTCGTTATATTCTAGGATCTCTGAGGAATACATACGAATGTGATTTGTCTGGTTGAAACAACGTTTACTGTGAGATTTTCACAGATTTCTTTCTTTACAAATTGAACGAGTGGAAATACAAAATTGATCGTGCATGCTATTTGGACCTTTTTAGGACATGAAAAATGATTTTATCTAACAAAACAACACTTCATGTTATCTCTGGGACCCTTTGGATGATAAATCAGAGCAAGATTTCAGAATGTAAGTACACATTTCACCTTCAGATGTGAATTTATCAAACCTATCGAGGTGAAAGTGTTTTGTTGTTAGCTCTCCTCAAACAATAGCATGGCATTTTTTTGCAGGAATAGCAAACCAGGCAGCACAATGTTCTTGTTTTTATTTTATTTATGGATTTCCAGGGGCACACTCAGACACTCAGACAGTTTACAAAGGAAGCTTGAGCTTTGTGAGTCCTCCAGATCAGAGGCAGCAGGGATGGCCAGGGATGTTCTTTTGATACGTGTGTGAATTAGACCATTTTATTGTCCTGCTATGCATTCAAAATGTAATGAGTACTTTTGGGTGTCAGGGAAAATGTATGGAGTAAAAAATACATAATTTACTTTGGGAATGTAGTGAAGTAAAAGTTGTCAAAAATATAAAATAGTAAAGTACAGATGCCCCAAAAAACAACAAGTAATACTTTCAAGTATTTTTTACTTAAGTACTTTACACCACTGCCTAAACCTATCGCTGTTACATTTAACTGGGTGAATGGAATATGAATGACAGTCATCCAATATGCTATATTAGAAACAAGGCCATGCTCATGAAAAAAATAATAATAATTGGCCTCCCTAATCTGGAAAGGCAGACTCCCACTGCTGGGTAGTGCTATGGCAAAAACCAAAATGTGCACCCAGTGGGGGCCCCAGGACCAAGTTTTCGAAACCCTGCTCTTGTTTTGCCACAAACTGAAATTAGGCAAACTATTAGAATTCTAGCAACCAGGAAATGTTGGAGCATTTTCTGCATATTGTGCCTTTAAATACTTAGATACCATTCTCTAGTAGAAACATGGCTTGATTGCCAGAATCTCGCACTATCCCTTTAATTGTATACTTTAGGTGGATTTATAATGCATCAATAAGTGACATTGACTTGCATTGGATTTGTGCCACAACTGCTAAAATGTTAGCATTTTTAAACAGTAGCCAGATGGGCAGAGCTCCCACTTAGGACCAGTGGAGTGGACAAAACAATCACCAGGGGGCGCCAGACGAGTAGAGCTATTGTCTTTCACCTCAAAATGAGTAGGCCTATCGTCTTTCCAATCTCAATTGTCTAACCTAAAAACCTTTAGGCTACAGATTTTTTACCTGCAGTATATTACTAGTTATAATATATATATATATTATTATATATAATAACTAGTAATATACTGCAGGTTAAAAAAATATATATATATATCCCTTACTTGACGATTTACTGTTCTTTGAGGAATGGCACACAGGCATATTGCTCCGGGCCAGTCACTATTCAAAAGGAGGCAATACGCTGGTCTGATTCAAGATGTTTGTGCTCCCACAGTTTTAGGCTAATGATCCCGCAAATAGTGTCAGGTCACATCATACATAATAAAAACAACATATTGAATCTGAAAATATCAGATTGAATAAACTCTGACAAAAATATAGGCCTTTAAAGGAATACGTCGGGATTTTGGCAATGAGGCCTTTAATGTACTACCCCAGTGTATACCATTTTCATGTCTCTGCGTGCAGACTGAAGGAAGTGGCTAACTAGCGCTATATCTATCTAGAGTTAGCACAATGACTGGAAGGCTGCCAGTCATTGCGTTAAAGCACGTTAGCATTGTCTCTCAAAGCTACCTCTAACTTCCTTCATACTGGACACAGAAAATAATAAAAAGTGAGTTCATCTGACTCTGGGGAAAGTAGATGAAGGACCTTATTGCCAAAATCCCGACGTATCCCTTTAAGGTAACTCTGGAAATCAAGTAGCACTAGGCCTACTGTGATAGATATTTTCAGAATAACTCTTGGGTTGTCGACACATCTAATTTTAATAGTTTTATGTATACTCCCTTTAAAAAGAAGTTACAATAGGAAATGATCAAACACTTTCCATGCAGTAAATTTAATACATTTTATAATAAGGCTAAGGTAACAAAATGTGGAGAAATTCAAGGTGTCTGAATACATTTTCCAAAGACAATGCAAAGAGTACCATGTTACCAACAGGGATTTCTTCACCTACTGCTATACAGAGAGTCAATAAGAATATATTTTATAAAGATACACATTATATTGTTATATTAAAACTCGTAACTCGTAACCTCGGCGGGCCTAAAACATTCTTCCTCACCTCAAGTTCTGCTTTCTACTGTAGCTAAACCAAATAACATCTCTGCCAGACCAAACCTTCACGGAAGTTGCTTCACTTTATTAAGGTAATATCAATCCTGGTCAAGTCCATGTTCACAGGTAAAATATGAACAGGTTATGATATTGCGGCGTTAAATTAATTACCAACAGAGGCGATTGCCAACCATATAGCCCTACCCAACAAATGACAGCAATAGGCTAATGCTAAGAAATGTATTTTCACAACAGGCCTACATTTTAACCTTCAACTAAACACAGAGCACAAAATTAAAGACATTTCATTTTCATTGGCTAAATTAAGTTATGTCTCCACAAAATGAAAAACACTTCATATGCTATTTAAATAGCTGGTTTAGATCCTTAAATAGGCCTAATGACTAAACAAATGATTAAAAAAATACAAAAATAAATAAATGAAAGGTAGAAAATGGCGTCAAACCTGGATAGGGAGGTGCACACAGTCCATGTGGCCACCAACGTTCTTCTCACCTTGGTCCACTACGATGTTAAAACGATCCTGGGGACATTCCCTTTGTCAGCTTCTTTTACTCTCTTCTAACTTGAGTTTTACATCAATGAAAAAGGACTCCACCTTTGCCACTCAACAGTAGCCTTTGCACTCAACAGTAGCCTTTGCACTCAACAGTAGCCTTTGCACTCAACAGTAGCCTTTGCACTCAACAGTAGCATTTGCCACTCAACAGTAGCCTTTGCCACTCAACAGTAACCTTTGCACTCAACAGTAGCCTTTGCACTCAACAGTAGCCTTTGCCACTCAACAGTAGCCTTTGCCACTCAACAGTAGCCTTTGCCACTCAACAGTAGCCTTTGCACTCAACAGTAACCTTTGCACTCAACAGTAACCTTTGCACTCAACAGTAACCTTTGCACTCAACAGTAACCTTTGCACTCAACAGTAACCTTTGCACTCAACAGTAGCCTTTGCACTCAACAGTAGCCTTTGCACTCAACAGTAACCTTTGCACTCAACAGTAGCCTTTGCCACTCAACAGTTGCCTTTGCCATTCAACAGTAGCCTTTGCCACTCAACAGTAACCTTTGCACTCAACAGTAGCCTTTGCCACTCAACAGTAGCCTTTGCACTCAACAGTAGCCTTTGCCACTCAACAGTAGCCTTTGCCACTCAACAGTAGCCTTTGCCACTCAACAGTAGCCTTTGCCACTCAACAGTAGCCTTTGCCACTCAACAGTAGCCTTTGCACTCAACAGTAACCTTTGCACTCAACAGTAACCTTTGCACTCAACAGTAACCTTTGCACTCAACAGTAACCTTTGCACTCAACAGTAGCCTTTGCACTCAACAGTAGCCTTTGCACTCAACAGTAACCTTTGCACTCAACAGTAGCCTTTGCACTCAACAGTAACCTTGGTCCAGAACTGTACAGCTGACGCTCTCAATTCAATTTAAGGCGGTTTATATTATTCTCTCTCTCGTCAGAAGCAGGAGCACTTGAGGTGAGCAGCCAGAACCAGTTTCAGCTAGATATAAACTATATATGTTTCAATGAATTTCATTTGGCTTACACGGTGATAACAAGCTTGCGTGGGTCTCATCACACAAATACTAAATTAACAGAGGACAGATAAAGTTGGTGAATACAGTTTAACTAAACATCCCTGAGACCCGTGGCAGTTACAGTTGAAGTCAGAAGTTTACATACACCTTTAGCCAAATACATTTCAACTCAGTTTTTCACAATTCCTGACATTCAAACCTAGTAAAAAATTCCCTGTCTTAGGTCAGTTAGGATCACCATTTTGTTTTAATGTGTGAAATGGTGTAACTGAGTCAGGTTTGTAGTCCTCCTTGCTCGCACACGCTTTTTCAGTTCTGCCCACAAATGTTCTATGGGATTGAGGTCAGGGCTTTGTGATGGCCACTCCAATACCTTGACTTTGTTGTCCTTAACCCATTTTGCCACAACTTTGGAAGTATGCTTGGGGTCATTGTCCATTTGGAAGACCCATTTGCGACCAAGCTTTAACTAACTGATGTCTTGAGATGTTGCTTCAATATATTCACATACTTTTCTTTCCTCAAGATGCCCTCTATTTTGTGAAGTGCACCAGTCCCTCCTGCAGCCCCACAACATGTTGCTGCCACCCCCATGCTTCGCAGTTGGGATGGTGTTCTTCAGCTTGCAAGCCTCCCCCTTTTTCCTCCAAACATAACAATGGTCATTATGGTTAAACAGTTCTATTTTTGTTTCATCAGACCAGAGGACATTTCTCCATAAAGTACGATCTTTGTCCCCATCTGCAGTCCCCGTGTGCAGTTGCAAACCGTAGTCTGGCTTTTTTATGGCGGTTTTGGAGCAGTGGCTTCTTCCTTGCTGAGCGGCCTTTCAGGTTATGTCGATATAGGACTTGTTTCACTGTGGATATAGATACTTTTATACCGGTTTCCTCCAGCATCTTCACAAGGTCCTTTACAGATGAACATGGTACCTTCAGACATTTGGAAATTGCTCCCAAAGAAGAACCAGACTTGTGGAGTTTCTTTTATTTTCACATGATGTCAAGCAAAGAGGCACTGAGGTTGAAGGTAGGCCTTGAAATACATCGAAAGGTACACCTCCAATTGACTCAAATGATGTCAATTAGCCTATCAGAAGCTTCTAAAGCCATGACATCATTTTCTGGAATCTTCCAAGCTGTTTAAAGGCACAGTCAACTTAGTGTATGTAAACTTCTGACTCATTGGAATTGTGATACAGGCAAATTATATGTGAAATAATCTGTTTGTAAACAATTGTTGGAAAAATTACTTGAGTCATGCACAAAGTAGATGTCCTAACCGACTTGCCAAAAGTAGTTTGTTAACAAGAAATTTGTGGAGTGGTTGAAAAACAAGCTTTAATGACTCCAACCTAAGTGTATGTAAACTAGTTTTAATGACTCCAACCTAAGTGTATGTAAACTAGTTTTAATGACTCCAACCTAAGTGTATGTAAACTAGTTTTAATGACTCCAACCTAAGTGTATGTAAACTAGTTTTAATGACTCCAACCTAAGTGTATGTAAACTAGTTTTAATGACTCCAACCTAAGTGTATGTAAACAAGTTTTAATGACTCCAACCTAAGTGTATGTAAACTAGTTTTAATGACTCCAACCTAAGTGTATGTAAACTAGTTTTAATGACTCCAACCTAAGTGTATGTAAACTAGTTTTAATGACTCCAACCTAAGTGTATGTAAACTAGTTTTAATGACTCCAACCTAAGTGTATGTAAACATCCGACTTCAACTGTAAATTGTAAAGTAAAGCTTAAGTAGTACAAAAAAAACTTAAGTTGTACTTTAACGTTTTTACGGGTCGGTTGAGCTAACGTAGGCTAATGCGATTGTAAACTTCTGACTTAAACTGTATATCAGATCTGAGACAAGTCAGAATTTTGGACCGGGATCCACTTGGGTTTCCAAAAATATTTTTTAGGCAATAGATGAATGTATTAATGTAAAAACAATATATACCGGTATATTAACTGCCACAATTTATTCTATTACATTCACCTTAATGCATACTCATGATATAAATGTGAGTTTAACACAAAAACTGGAAAAATATATACAAATATTTTCCTTAAAATATAATTTTCTTAGATTACTAATGTTACTTGCCCCACTACAACAACAAAATCTTTATATAATAATATGTAATTTTGTTCTTGAAACGTGTAATGGAAATACTGTAGAATTCCATTCATTCCTATGGAGGACTGCTTCTACTGGGGAGTACCAATATGGCCGACCGGTGGCGGCAAAGGCCTGCTACATAGCATCAACAATCCAGGGTTTATATACATCATTGGTAACAACAAAGTGAGAACGAAGCAGTCAGTTTTCAGGGGAAGTGACTCATGTTCCAAAAGAGGTCTTTTCAAAATAAAAATCTCGTTTTTCTAAATAAAAGTCTTGTGGGGGAGGGGGGGGGGGTATTGTTCATGTGTTGTAATAACTGTGATGCCGATAATTAGATAAACATCACATGACAAATAATTACATTGTAAAATTTCAAATACTCAATCAAATCCTCACAGGGAACTAAAGGAACAACCCACAAACATGTGGCGCCACCTATTGACAACAAGGTTATCAGATTCTTCCACAGGTTCACACGCTCATAAAACATTGTGTAAAACATTTGGAATAGCAAAACAATATTTACAACTAGTCTTCCACAATATGTGTTTTGAAATCAAATGTGATTCGAGTCCATTGAAGGAAAGGGCAAAGCAATACATGTCTACTGTATGTTGCTTTTACAACTAATTGAAGGACATGCAATGTAGTCTCGAGTGCTTAGAGGGAATGATATTGTCATTGTCACCACTGAGTTTTAGATGGAGACAGTATGGACGGTTGTGGACACAGTCCAACCTCTTAGACCTGGGCACCATTAGCAGGTATCTTGACTCTCCGGACCACCACCCGGTATCTGCGTCCCTGTGGTCTGGTACTGGTTCCCTCTCCGGTTCCGGTGAGTGTAGTGTTCTGATTCTCTTCCTCTGGTGTGTGTGTGGGCGGGGCTCTGGGAGGGGAGGGGCTTCTTCCTGCCCTCATGTCATCCACAGAGCTCTCAACGCCCTCAAACATGGTGGTCAGCTCCCCCAGATGCTCCTTCAGAGCATTAAACTCCTTGTAGAAATCCTGGTGGAGGAGGGATCCTGGTGGAGGAGGGATCCTGATAGAGGAGGGATCCTGGTGGAGGAGGGATCCTGGTGGAGGAGGGATCCTGGTGGAGGAGGGATCCTGGTGGAGGAGGGATCCTGATAGAGGAGGGATCCTGGTGGAGGAGGGATCCTGGTGGAGGAGGGATCCTGGTAGAGGAGGGATCCTGGTGGAGGAGGGATCCTGGTGGAGGAGGGATCCTGGTGGAGGAGGGATCCTGGTAGAGGAGGGATCCTGAGAGGAGGGATCCTGGTGGAGGAGGGATCCTGGTGGAGGAGGGATCCTGGTGGAGGAGGGATCCTGAGAGGAGGGATCCTGAGAGGAGGGATCCTGATAGAGGAGGGATCCTGAGAGGAGGGATCCTGGTGGAGGAGGGATCCTTATAGAGGAGGGATCCTTATAGAGGAGGGATCCTGGTGGAGGAGACAAGTACAATCCATTACAGTGCAACAACAAGCTACGTTATAATAAATTCTTCTTGGGATCTAACTAAAACTAAAGGTATAATAGTGTAACACTGTGAAATATCTGTTTATTCTATGTATCCAATCATACACTATTGTTAAAATGTCTGATCTCACCAATTAAATTCTCAAATCTAAAAACCAACTAAGACGCATCTGAACAGGATATACCCACCTCCGTAGTCAGGCAGCACAGAGCTGTGGTCGTTGAGGAGAAGGTCTTTGACTTGGTTCATGATAGTAAAACCTCTAGGTTGTCCAACACCAAGGTGAGGTTGACGCAGCCTCTAGTGTTCACCTTCTCTGCTGCAGAGCCATGATCAGAAGAGGGGGGGGGATCATTTAGTCAAAGTTGTATTGATCGTGTTTGGCATCACAAGCTGTACTTCTCCTTCCAGCACCAGCCCTATGCTGATTTCTGTCAACCTTGTTCAAGTCTAAAGAACACCTCAGGAATGCAAGAGCACATCCTGACTGAGGATGATTCCCAGTGATGTCGTGGAGGGTAAACAAGCCCTTTTTTCTTTATTATTATTATTTTTTTTACATTTTAGAAGACACTCTTCCCCAGAGCGACTTAAGAGTAGTGATTGGATACATTTTCATATTAGTTTGTACTGCTGCCCTGTGGGAATCAACCCACAACCCTGGCTTTGCAAGTGCCATGCTCTACCAACTAAGCCACGCTCACACACAACGCAGTTTCTGCACCTTTTTAAAAATGTTGAACAAGGAGCATTACTTTATTCTTTATTCACCGTGAACCGCAATCAGAGTTTACCTACATAAAAATGTACTTTGTGAAATAAATGTAATTCTGAAATGAAAACAGCCCAGGGCAGCTACTCACCCTCCGTTCTGTAGTCCCATTCTGAGTTCTGTTCTCTTCCTCTTCCGTGCTGCACACAGAGCAGCGAGCCACCGCAGTCATCATCCTTAAGTCAGAACAAATATGTTATACTTAAGCAATAAGGCACAAGGGGGTGTGGTATATGGCCAATATACCATGGCTAAGGGCTTAGCTTAGGCACGACGCATCGCAGAGTGCCTGGATACAGCCCTTAGCTGTGGTATATTGGCCATATACCACACCCCCTTGTGCCTTATTGATATTATAAACTGGTTACTAAAGTAATTAGAGCAGTAAAAATAAACGTTTTGTCATACCTGTGGCTGTCAGCCAATCAGCATTCAGGGCTGGAGCCACGCAATTTATACTAAACATTATACCTGAAGTCACATGATATAATCATAGCAGTTTGATTTGCTCTGCAGACATCCATTCTATTATAAGGAATGTCTAATAACCTGATTATTTTCACTGTGTTTGCTGAGAATACATGTGGTGGTAAACATAAGTAGGCAATACGTACCTGCTCGCACTCAAAAGCTCCTGTACAGTTCGTCAGTGTGTTTGATAATCCCACCGTAGTGCAGCGGTGTAGAGTGTCTCGACACACAGTCACTATGACATCACACTGAGAAGGGTGTGTCCTCCATGTCTCCACCCACTAAGAAAAAAAAAAAACTTGCACAGGGCCATCCACGTTATTTTTCATTGTCCATTGCTCATAATAGGGCAGCAGGTAGCCTACTGGTTAGGAGCGTTTGGCTAGTAACCCGTTGTTGGTTCAAATACCCAAGCCAACAAGGTAAAACAATCTGTCCTTGGGCAAAGCACGTAACCATAATTTGCTCCAGGTTGGGTTCCATGCATAGTAGAAACAGCTGCTAGTGCATTCAGAAAGTATTCATACCCCTTAACGTATTTCCCTTATTCATAGCCTGAATTCAAAATGGATATAATAACATTCTCAGACATCTCTCTATACACAATACCCCATAATGACAAAATGAACACACTTTTTTGTTGTTGTTGACATTTTCACAAATGTATTGAAAATGAAAAGTAAATCTCGAATTGACGTAAGTATTCACACCCCTTTGCTATGACTCTCCAAATGGAGCTCAGGTGCATCTGTTGATCATCCTTGAGACGTCACTGCAACTTGATTGAAGTCCACATGTGGCTCAAACTCAATTGTTTGGACATGATTTTTTAGAAAGAAACACACCTTTCAATTAAAAAGGTACAACAGTTGACAGAGAAGAAAGTATACCTTGAAGTCCAAGGAAGTGTCTGTAGATCTCAGAGATAGAACTGTGATGAGGCATCTGGGATAGAACTGTGATGAGGCATCTGGGATAGAACTGTGATGAGGCATCTGGGATAGAACTGTGATGAGGCATCTGGGATAGAACTGTGATGAGGCATCTGGGATAGAACTGTGATGAGGCATCTGGGATAGAACTGTGATGAGGCATCTGGGATAGAACTGTGATGAGGCATCTGGGATAGAACTGTGATGAGGCATCTGGGATAGAACTTGTGATGAGGCATCTGGGATAGAACTGTGATGAGGCATCTGGGATAGAACTGTGATGAGGCATCTGGGATAGAACTGTGATGAGGCATCTGGGATAGAACTGTGATGAGGCATCTGGGATAGAACTGTGATGAGGCATCTGGGATAGAACTGTGATGAGGCATCTGGGATAGAACTGTGATGAGGCATCTGGGATAGAACTGTGATGAGGCATCTGGGATAGAACTTGTGATGAGGCATCTGGGATAGAACTGTGATGAGGCATCTGGGATAGAACTGTGATGAGGCATCTGGGATAGAACTGTGATGAGGCATCTGGGATAGAACTGTGATGAGGCATCTGGGATAGAACTGTGATGAGGCATCTGGGATAGAACTGTGATGAGGCATCTGGGATAGAACTGTGATGAGGCATCTGGGATAGAACTGTGATGAGGCATCTGGGAAGGTATACAACACTTTCTAGAGCACAGTGGTCTCCATCATTGGGAAATGGTTAAAATAAATAATAATACCCAGACAGCCTAGAGCTGGCCACCAAACTGATCAACCGGGCAAGAAGGTATACAACACTTTCTAGAGCACAGTGGTCTCCATCATTGGGAAATGGTCGTTGTCGGTGATCAGGCCTACCACTGTTGTGTCATCGGCAAACTTGATGATGGCATTGGAGTCGTGCCTGGCCATGCAGTCATGAGTGAACAGGGAGTACAGGAGGGGGCTGAGCAAGCACACCTGAGGGGCCCCTGTGTTGAGGATCAGCATGGCAGATGTGTTGTTCCCCCCCCCCAGGTGGTATCAGGAAGTCCAGGATCCAGTTTCAGAGGGAGGAGTTTAGTCCCAGGGTCCTTAGCTTAGTGATGAGCTTTGAGCGCACTATGGTGTTGAACGCTGAGCTGTAGTCAATGAATAGCATTCTCACGTAGGCGTTCCTTTTGTCCAGATGGGAAAGGGCAGTGTTGAGTGCAATAGAGATTGCATCATCTGTGGATCTGTTGGGGTGGGATGCAAATTGGAGTGGGTCTATTGTTTCTGGGATAATGGTGTTGATGTGAGCCATGACTAGCCTTTCAAAGCACTTCATGGCTACAGACGTGAGTGCTACGGGTCGGTAGTCATTTAGGCAGGTTTCCTTTGTGTTCTTGGGCACAGGGAGTACAGGGACACATGTTGGTATTAAAGACTCAGTCAGGGACTGGTTGAAAATGTCAGTGAAGACACTTGCTAGTTGGTCAGCACATGCTCGTTGTACACGTCCTGGTAATCCATCTGTCCCTGCGGCCTTGTGAATGTTGACCTGCTTAAAGGTCTTACTCACATCGGCTACGGAGAGCGTGATCACACAGTCTTCCGGAATAGCTGGTGCTCTCACGCATGTTTCAGTGTTACTTGCCTCGAAGCAAGCATAGAAGTAATTTAGCTCGTCTGGTAGGTTCGTGTCACTGGGCAGCTCGCGGCTGTGCTTCCCTTTTGTATTCTGTAATACTTTGCAAGCCCTGCCACATCTGACGAGCGTCGGAGCCGGTGCAGTACGATTCAATCTTAGTCCTGTATTGACGTTTTGCCTGTTTGATGGTTTGTTGGAGGGTATAGCAGGATTTCTAGTCCCACTCCTTGAAAGCAGCAGTTCTACCCATTAGCTCTTATTGCCTGTAATCCATGGCTTCTGGTTGGGGTATGTACTTATTGATGAAGCCAGTGACCGGTGCTCCTCAATGCCATTGGAAGAATCCCGGAACATATTCCAGCCTTTTCTAGCAAAACAGTCCTGTAGCATCTGCTTCATCTGACCACTTTCTTATTGACAGAGTCACTGGTGCTTCCTGCTTTAGTTTTTGCTTGTAAGCAGGCATCAGTAGCATAGAATTATGGTCAGATTTGCCAAATGGAAGGCGAGGGAGAGCTTTGTACACGTCTCTGTGTGTGGAGTAAAGGTAGGCTAGGGTTTTTTCCCCCTCTGGTTGCACATTTAACATGCCGGCAGAGGTAGAACGGATGAGTTTTCCTGCATTAAAGTCCCCAGCCACGAGGAGCGCCGACCTCTCGATGAGCATTTTCCTGTTTGCTAATGGCCTTGTACAGCTAATTGAGTGCGGTCTTAGTGCTAGCATCGATCTGCGGTGGTATACAGACAGCTACGAAAAATATAGATGTAAACTCTTCGTAAATACTGTGGTCTAGAGCTTATCATGAGATGCTCTACCTCAGACGAGCAGAACCTCGAGACTTCCTTAGATTTCGTGCAGCAGCTGTTTACAACTATACATCGGTTGACGCCCCTTGTCTTACCAGAAGCCGCTGTTCTATTCTGCCGAAAAAGCTTAAAACCCGGCAGCTGCATGTTAATCATGTCATCGTTCAGCCACGACTCGGTGAAACATTACAGTTTTTAATGTCCCATTGGTAGGATATGTGCTCGTAGTTAGTCTACTTTATTATTGATTGATTGTACGTTAGTTAATAGGACTGATGGTAAAAAGTAGATTACCCTCTCGGCGACGGATCCTTATAAGGCACCCGGACCGTCTTCCACGATATCTCCTGCTTTTCCTTCTGCGAATGATAGGGATCAGGGCCCTGTCGGGCGTCTGAAGTAAATCCCGTCCGACTTGTTGAAGAAGAATTCCTCCAGTACATGGTGAGTAATCGCTGCCCTGATATCAAGAATCTATTTTCAGTCATAAGACACGGTGGCAGAAATAATGTACAAAATAAGTTACAAATAACGCGAAAAAAAACATACACAATAGGTTAGGGGATCGTAAAACAGCAGCCATCTCCTTCGGCGCCATTATTCAATTATCTTTATGGGAGAATAGCCATACGGAATTTACTCCTGTGAAAAAGGCACATGACAGCACGCCTGGAGTCGACTACAAGGCACGTGATGGACTCAGAGCATAGGGCCTCCCGAGTGGCGCAGTGGTCTACTAAGGCACTGCACCGCAGTTCTAGCTGTGCCCCTCGAGATTCTGGGTTTGAGGCTCTGGCGCAGCCGGCCGCGACACCAATGGGGTGGCGCAAAATTGGCCCAGCGTCGTCCGGGTGAGGGGAGGGTTTAGCCCAGCGTCGTCCGGGTGAGGGGAGGGTTTAGCCCAGCGTCGTCCGGGTGAGGGGAGGGTTTAGCCCAACGTCGTCCGGGTGAGGGGAGGGGAGGGTTTAGCCCAGCGTCGTCCGGGTGAGGGAGGGGAGGGTTTAGCCCAGCGTCGTCCGGGTGAGGGGAGGGTTTAGCCCAGCGTCGTCCGGGTGAGGGGAGGGGGGTTTAGCCCAGCGTCGTCCGGGTGAGGGGAGGGTTTAGCCCAGCGTCGTCCGGGTGAGGGGAGGGTTTAGCCCAGCGTCGTCCGGGTGAGGGGAGGGTTTAGCCCAGCGTCGTCCGGGTGAGGGGAGGGTTTAGCCCAGCGTCGTCCGGGTGAGGGGAGGGTTTAGCCCAGCGTCGTCCGGGTGAGGGGAGGGTTTAGCCCAGCGTCGTCCGGGTGAGGGGAGGGAGCGTCGTCCGGGTTTAGCCCAGCGTCCGGGTGAGGGGAGGGTTTAGTCCGGGTGAGGGGAGGGTTTAGCCCAGCGTCGTCCGGGTGAGGGGAGGGTTTAGCCCAGCGTCGTCCGGGTGAGGGGAGGCCCAGCGTCGTCCGGGTGAGGGGAGGGTTTAGCCCAGCGTCGTCCGGGTGAGGGGAGGGTTTAGCCCAGCGTCCGGGTGAGGGGGAGGGTTTAGCCCGGGTGGGGTGGGGGAGGGTTTAGCCCTGCGTCGTCCGGGTGAGGGGAGGGTTTAGGCCCAGCGTCGTCCGGGTGAGGGGAGGGTTTAGCCCAGCGTCGTCCGGGTGAGGGGAGGGTTTAGCCCAGCGTCGTCCGGGTGAGGGGAGGGTTTAGCCCAGCGTCGTCCGGGTGAGGGGAGGGTTTAGCCGGCAGGAAGTCCTTGTCCCATGGTGCTCTAGCGACTCCTGTGGCGGGCCGGGCGCAGTGCACGCTGACACGGTCGCCAGGCGCACAGTGTTCCCTCTGACACATTGGTGCGACTGGCTTCCGGGTTAAGTGGGCTTTGTGTCAAGAAGCAGTGCAGCTTGGTTGGGTTGTGTTTCAGTGGATGCGTGGCTCTTGACCTTCGCCTCTCCCAAGTCCATACGGGAGTTCCAGCGATGAGACAAGACTAACTACCAATTGGATGCAACAAAATTGGGGAGAAAAAAAGGGCTTAAAAAGCGCCAAGTCTGGAGAAAAGCAGCTCATCACCAGTCTAACACCGTGCGGCAGGGACTGGTAACAATGAATGGAGCTAAACACAAACAAACCCTTGATAATAACCTGCTTCAGATGACCTTCAGAGTGCAAATGACCTTAAACTGGGGGACAAATACTTACGTTCCAACAGGACAATGACCCCAAGCAAGCAGCCAAAGCTACTCTGTAATTGTTTCATAACAAGAATGTAAAAGTCCTTGAGTAGCTTAGCCAAAGCCCAGACTTGAAAATTGCTGTTGACTGCTGCTCCCCTTCTAATTTAAGAGTTTGAGAAAATCTGCAAAGGACAATGGGAGAAAATCCCCAAATCCAGATGTGCAAAGCTGTTAAGACATACCCAAGACAACTCAACACTGTAAATCACTGCCAAAGGTACTTCTACAAAGTATGGACTCGGGTGTAAATACTTAGGTAAATTAGATCTGTATTTAATTTTGAATACATTGATTGGCCCAAAATCAAAATTTCTAAACATGTTTTCACTTTGTCATTATGGGGTTTCATGTGTAGATGGGTGAGAGAGACCATTTAATATGTTTTGAATTCAGGCTGTAACAACAAAATGTGGTATGAATACTTTCTCTAGGCACTGTAAATTGACATTTTAATAAGTGTTCAAAATAGTGATAACTAATCAGATATGCTAGCATCAAAGTTAAAACACGTAATACTGGGTCTGGTCAAGCGCATGGATAGAAAAGAAAAGGACTCATATCAGATAAATAATCTATAAAAGAGCTTCAAAACTAAATGAAGGGAAATACTGTGTGTTGGTGTTGCTTCAAAAAGGACCCAGTGGTTGAAAATTCAGAGTACACATGCAATTTGCATTTGAGTTATTTAGCAGATGCGCTTATCCAGAGTGACTTACAGGAGCAATTAGGGTTAAGTGCCTCGCCCTAGGGCACAGACATTGTTCACCTAGTCAGCTTGGGGATTTGAACAAGCAACCTTTCAGTTACTGCGCCAACACTCCTAACCGCTAGGTTACCTGCCCGCGGTTAGAGGCCAGACTTTAACTACTCCGTTAACCTGTTTGGGATATGGGGCAGTATTTTCACGTTCGGATGAAAAGCGCGCCCAGAGTAAACTGCCTGCTACTCAGACCCAGACGCTAATATATGCATATTAGTATATTTGGATAGAAAACACTCTTAAGTTTCTAAAACGTTTTGAATGATGTCTGTGAGTATAACAGAACTCATATGGCAGGCGAAAACCTAGATGTCAACAGTCTTTAGAACCTTGTGTCAGGCTTCTACTATGAAGGGGGAGCGAATGAGAGCTGCTTGACTAAGAGGTCTGGCAGAAGGCCATGAGCTAAATCATGCGCGTGGCTGTTTCATTTCTAAAGACAAAGGAATTGTCCGGTTGAAACATTATTGAAGATTTATGATAAAAACATCCTAAAGATTGATTCTTTACATCGTTTGACATGTTTCTATTAACTGTAATAGAACTGTTTTGACCTTTCGTCTGGACTTGTTCGTGCCTTGTGAATTTCGATTGGTGAACTAAACACACTAACAAAAAGGAGGTATTTGGACATAAAGATGAACTTTAGCGAACATTTGTGGAACTGGGATTCCTGGGAGTGCATTCTGATGAAGATCATCAAAAGTGAATATTTATAACGCTATTTCTGACTTTACAACATGGCGGGTATCTGTATGGCTTGTTTTTGTGTCTGAGCGCTGTACTCAGATTATTGCATGGTGTGCTTTTTACGTAAATCTTTTTTTAAATCTGACACAGCGGTTGCATTGAGAAGTATATATTTAATTCTGTGCATAACACTTGTATCTTTTATCAAAGTTTATGATGAGTATTTCTGTAAATTTATGTGGCTCTCTGCAAATTCGCCAGATGTTTGAGGCACAACATTACTGAACATAACACGCCAATGTAAACTGAGATTTTTGGATATAAATATGAACTTTATCAAACAAAACATACATGTATTGTGTAACATGAAGTCCTATGAGTGCCATCTGATGAAGATCATCAAAGGTTAGTGGTTCATTTTATCTCTCTATTCCTGCTTTTTGTGACTCCTCTCTGACTGGAAAATGGCTGTATGTTTTTCTGTGACTAGGTGCTGACCTAACATAATCGTATGGTGTGCTTTTGCTGTAAAGCTTCTTTTAAAAAAAAATTGGACACGATGGGTAGATTAACAAGAAGTTAAGCTTTAATTTGGTGTATTGCACTTGTGAATGTATGGAAGTTAAATATTTCAACAACAAAAAAAATGAATTTCACGCTCTGCCATTTCAGCGGATGTTGTCGAGGCGGAACCCCAAGCCTTAACAGGTTTTAAGAAGACAAAAATCAGCCAAAACAAACACGGTGCTTCATTGATAGGAATTGTTTATTGTTTTACTGGTATTTCTGATATTAAATTAAAATCCAGGTCTACAGCATCATACAACTTTCTTTCAGGGTCCAGTTCTTCAGCGCAGAGTGGGAAGTTAGGATTTATGTAGCTCTGGTCCAAGGCGTTGTGTATGGCTGAAACTCAGCATCAACAAGCCCCACACGTAACTCCCTGGACCAGATCGGGGACTTATTTTATGCATTTTAAGATAATCGTTCTCAACAACTCACACAGGGGGAAGTGGATATAAAATGGGCAAAATAACCTTAAACCATTCTCAAATAAAATCTACAAAATAAAAACTCAAACTTTTTCAATGGAAATGACTCCAGAGCGCTTACAAAAAAAACAACTAATCTGGGATTTAAAAAAAAGTATAATGTGAAACCCATGACCCCTCTTCTCCATTCAACTGACAAGGATCATTTACTGATATCAGCCCCAAAATGGAGGAAAACCTCAAGTGACGACAGGCTCAACCGCTTGGACATGTGCTCGCTACATATATCCCTCTCCAGGAAATACCTGAAGGGTGGAAAAAGTTGAGGTATCGGTTAGACTAAATCTGACTGCTACAGTGTCAAATTAGGGAGTAAATATAAAAAAAATCAAATCGAAAACTTCATTGAATGCCATCAAAATAGCAGTGTCAAGGTTTGGCCACTTTATAAGAATATAAAGCTGAATTAATTCAATCAGCGTTCTGTGTGAAATAACACAGACACCTCCCCTGTGCTGACCAAGAGACACTGTGGAATAGGTACTTGTTCATGCTAACCACTAACCCATTCATATTCTCAGACATTAATGATGTACCTAGATCATTGTAATCTGTATCTAAAAAGGGGACATGAGAAGAGAAAACATTCCCTACTGAATTGATTGTGCTGTGGGGACATAAGTCATTTGACGTCAAATAATTACTGTTGGAATGAGTTCAGTTTTACAGCTTTTTAGTGTGGAGAGAAAATATTGGTTCTCCGTAACAGAAGCAAACACACCATGAGCTCTTTAGCCCTGCCTGGTCACCACCTTTCCCAGTTCCTTCACAATCCCTCTTTTTTCCCCCTCCCCCTGCTTCCCTTGCCAGCTTTCTTCCTCTCTCCATCCCAGGTGCAGAGCACATTGGCCTGCCAAGAGGCATGGGACCATTAAGGCATCTTTCTCTCTCCTCTATGTTGACCTGTGACCTATAGTGTCTTTGAAGGCAGAGTGAGAGAGATCCATAGGGAACGTCGGAGGAATAAAAAGCATTCCATACCTCTCTGGCCCCTCCTAGACGGGCGCCAGTCGAAAGAGGAGAACCGATGCAAGACAGGGAAGGAGAGAAAGAGAGAGATGCCGTGTTGGTAGCTAACCCAGTAAGCAAGCATCTCAAAGCTGTCAACAAAAGAAACATGGCGTACTATAAGCTTCAAAACTTTATCAAACTTACCAAATAACCCAAAATTGAATGGTTTCATTAAATGCTAGGACCATCACTCCAAACTCACTCCTGAGGGCAGGGCATCAACTTAGGGGAAAGTGCCTGAGCAACCGAGAACGCATCACTACTGCAATACAAAAACACTCAAATAAAACAGCTAGGTTTATGATAGTGCCTGATAGGTTAATTGTATAACTCTGTGAAGAGGTTTGGGCCAATCAAGAGATCTTCTGGATAGACCGTCAGTGTCTGATAACTCTTGGGAGAAATGAGAAAAAAAAACACACCCGATATCTACTGTAGCTACAATCAGGAAAACAAAATGCTTCATGTGCAATTAAATAAAACAGCAATCAATCCTTCCTCAAGGAATGTATATTATTTACACAGACTTTCCAGAATAAGTCGCGAGAGCGAGAGGGTGCACCGGTCGGTGTGAGTGACATATAACTTAAAATGATTGAGTCTTTCCTTTGCTGTTGTCCCTGAAGCACAGCAACATTTATTGGCGCCAGGTCATGGAGGAACGTGAGGAAGAGGGAAGAAGCCTTGTTGCCTAAGTGCTTTCAGCTAAACATGTCCCAGCCAGTCTCAGTCAGGGGCCACGGCAGAGAGCGCGTGAGAGAGATGAGAGCACAGTCATTATTTGTTAAATCATTTGATTTGGTGTAAACAAATGCCATCGTTTTGCGCTTGTCAACCCCACAGCAGTCTGAGATTGAATGGACAAGGGGGGGGGCAAGAGGAGACATCCAATCACGCAGCTGTTTGCAGTATCCAATCCCGGTGCGAAGTCGTTGGTGGATAAGGGAAGCGGGTGGGTAGAGGTGTTCGGGAAACATGGGGGCCAGGGCAGGGGTGGGGTTTAACCCCTCGGCAGGCTGCACATCTCACAGAGCTCTGTGCCTGGTTGGTTCATAAAGGTGCAGTGGAGACAAGACCACATCGCCGAGGAGGATGCTGGGGTAGAGGGGCCCCCGCCCATGGCCCCGTACTCCTGAGGGCCCGATGACTGCCCTCCCACCGTGCCTGAGGAGAGGAGGGAGAGAGGGGTCAGGGACTCTTACCAGGAAGGACTTTTCAGACTTCCTTTTTATATGTAGGGATGATACATGAAAGGAGCTCCAACCAAATGTATCTTTGTGGTCAATAAAGTTCTACTGAATTGAATGCAAGACAAGTTTAACTCAATCACTTTAAAATCAGATCCAAAATCAAATGTTATTGGTCGCATACACATAATTAGCAGATGTTATTGCGGGTGTAATGAAATGCTTGTGTTCCTAACTCCAACAGTGCAGTAATATCTAACTAAATGCTTGTGTTCCTAACTCCAACAGTGCAGTAATATCTAACAATTCACACAAATCTAAAAGTAAAATAATGGAATTAAGAAAAACAAAACAATTCATTACTCTTCAACAGTGACAGAAATGTAATCATTTCAACTAAGGCATGTCATCTGGATGGCCAGAGGTACTTACTGCACAACTGCTCGATAGTGGCCCACTGCTCAGACTTCTTCCAGGTCTGAGCCAGCTCCTCGTCTTTCGTCTTCACAGCGTCCAACAGCAGACCAATGCTGTCCTGGGAACAAATAATGAGAACATATTTGGGTATAAAAAATAAAAAACATTACTTAAGTCTTTTCTGGCCACACCAAGATAATGCAGGGAAACATTGTGATTTTTAACGATTGTTAACGATAGATGACATCAATCAAGGATTTAGAGCCAAGTTGCCATGAACAAAGAGATAAGGGGGGGGGGAGAGTACTGTTGACAAATACACAATCATTTCCACATTGAACAAACGTGTGGTGATAATCTGAACCTTTTGTAGCGTGACAAAACAAAACATAGTGCTCGAACGTTTTTGGTTTGAGAGTGTGTGAGGGTGTGTGGATGTGTGTGCGCGCGATACGGTTGGACGATGTCTGGAAGGAAATATTGTCCCATCTTCCTGTAAAAACAGTTGTTCACAGTATACTGAAACTTTGGTCGTTTTTTTTATACTAGAACACATTTTTAGTTTGATAGGTAAAAGGCATATCCTAATAGGCCTATTAGTTTAACTTGATAACAGATCTTCAATGATAGACACATTACAGTATGGCTTTTCAATCGTTACAGTAACAGAAAGTTACCCAACAGTATGGCTGAGCTAAGCTAACAATGTCAATTAAATCTATAAAACAATTACTGTAATGTTATAAATGATCATTTGTTTAAACTTACTATTCCAAAAGTATATTTAGCAATTGTTTTGTTCTCTCTTGTCGATAAAACGCAATTGTAAATTCGCCCAACCCTAGTGTACAAGTCTGTATGTGAGTGGCATGACCAACCCTAGTGTACAAGTCTGTATGTGAGTGAGTGACTACGTACCTGTCCCACTGGGTGTGTGATTTGAGTGTGTCTGTGCAGAACTTACTCTGAGAGGCATGACCTCGTTGGTGACCAGGAAGAGGAGCAGGTGGAAGTCAGACACCATGTCCAGGAATACAGTCGAGGTGCCCTGGGACAGGTACGTAGCTAAACTGTGGAAATCCTGTCTCACACACACACAGGAAAGGGGAAACATGGAATATGATAACTTCCTATGACCCCCATAGCCCAGGGACTCTTAGGATGAATTGGCAGACAATCCTGTGATCAGGTCAGATCGAGACTTTTATCTCCCTCACCAACTTCAAACATCAGCTATCTGAGCAGCTAACCGATCGCTGCAGCTGTACATAGTCTATTGGTAAATAGCCCACCCATTTTCACCTACCTCATCCCCATACCGTTTTATTTATTTACTTTTCTGCTCTTTTGTACACCAATATCTCTACCTGTACATGACTATCTGATCATTTATCACTCCAGTGTTAATCTGCAAAATTGTATTATTCGCCTACCTCCTCATGCCTTTTGCACACATTGTATATAGACTACCCATTTTTTTTTCTACTGTGTTATTGACTTGTTAATTGTTTACTCCATGTGTAACTCTGTGTTGTCTGTTCACACTGCTATGCTTTATCTTGGCCAGGTCGCAGTTGCAAATGAGAACTTGTTCTCAACTAGCCTATCTGGTTAAATAAAGGTGAAAAAAATAAAAAATATATAAAAAAACAGAAATAATGGCTGTTGACAAAGTAGGTTAAAAAAAAGGTCAGAAAAACACTTTTCAGAGCCTTCTGTATGTAGGTCATTCTTTAACCACTGAAAGAAAACAAAATACCAAACCTCACACATCAGAACAACCAATTTAGCTGTAGTGTGTGTGTCAATGTGTACCTGTGTCTCTCCCAGGATGTCTCTGTTCTCTATGGGAAAGCGTGGTGTGGAGCTGAAGGTATACTGGGGGTCCTTGGGGAAGGTGGTGGTTATCTGCATAGAAGGAGTGACAAACAAAGTTAACTGACTGGAACCTCTCGTCTCTTGGCCCTCCACACCTCTCCCGCTGAGCCAAGTTATAACGTCTCTGTCCTGGCATAACAATGGTGGAACCAGCTTTCCCCTGAAGATGGGACAGCCGAGTCCCTCTGCTCATTTTCCGAAAACATTTGAAACCATAACTCAAAGAATATCTTAAATTAATCCCATAGCGCAGTCTGCTAGTTAGAGAAGAGTTAACAGACTGGAAAGACAGTTCCATCTTGGAGAGTCCCTTTGACATCAGCGAGATGTCGAGCCAAGACAACAGATGTCAGTTGAATATGAAAACAGAGGACCACGAGACGACAACAGAGCGGAACACGAGACGACAACAGAGGAATACAAGAGAAGTAACAAAATGCTCTCAGCTGGTGCCAGTAGTCCATCTAGTTCTTTATTTTCTTAGGCTCATCATTGGACAGAACAACCTCATGATAGGTGGGTAGAGTGGTGATTTGGATATTTCTGTATGGCGTGGAGCTGCCAATATTTTACAACATTATTGTGGAAGGAGAAAGACATCGTTACAGCGTCGGGCAAACCTTCAGTTGTTCGCAAAACACACACAGCAACTAGAAATGTGAAACACTTGCTAGTTAGATGGAGAATGTTAATGAACTAATATTAAAAACGGTCAGAAGCGTTGACTCCGTTGACTTGCCCTGCTATGGATCCTAAACTCTAAAACCTGCCCTACCACTCCTCATGTCATTGGTTGATACCCTTCTTTTAAATCTGCATAAAAACGGCAAATGTACACACCCACATTCTTTCATACTTACATCTATGATAAGGTACTCCACAGGAAGGGGCCGGGCTAAATATGTGATGTCATTGCCAAATTTATCTTTGTCCTGTTGAGGGGGGATGAAGAAAAATGACAATCAATGGAGAGAAATACGACAGCTGTAACTGCTCCAATAGTTATTTGGTATTTTATTAGGATGCCCATTAGCTGTTTCTGTGGTCCACACAGTACATGAAGCATGACACAATACAGAACATTAATAGACAAGGACAGAACTACATACAATGGCACATCAATACATACACTAAATATCTAGGTCAAATAGGGGAGAGACGTTGTGCTGCGAGGCTTTGCTTTCTGTTTTCTGAAACCAGGTTTGCAGTTCATTTGAGCAATAGGAGACGGCAGAGAGTTCCATGGCTCTAATACCTACTGCGTCCTTGAATTTGTTTTGAATGAGGACAGTGAAAAGACCTCTGGTGGGGTAAGTGTGAGCGTGTCAGAGCTGTGTCTGGCCCTAGGGACAGTGAAAAGACCCCTGGTGGCATGTCTGGTGGGGTAAGTGTGAGCGTGTCAGAGCTGTGTGTGTACGTGTCAAGAGCTGTGTGTGTGTACGTGTCAAGAGCTGTGTGTGTGTACGTAGACTACGCAAACCATTTGGAATTTCACAACATTGTTTCTCATTAAAAAAAACTGGAAATTATATTTCAATTAGCCTTCTGATTACAATGAAGAGCCAGATGTGCCGCTCTGTTCTGGGCAGCTTAACTAGATCTTTCCCTGCACCACACGCCTGGTAAGACAAAACTAGAACCTGCAGGACTTGCTTTTGAAGTGTGGTGTCCAAAAAAAAACAGAGCATCTTTACAACTATTGAATCTACAGTACCAGTCAAAAGTTGACACACCTACTCATATTTTAAAAAAAATATTTTCTACATTGTAGAATAATAGTGAAGACATCAAAACTATGATAGAACGCATATGGAATCAGGTAGTCACCCCAAAAAAAGTGTGTGTATGTATATACATGTTGATTTGTTTGAGATTCTTCAAAGTAGTCACCCTTTGCCTTGATGACAGCTTTGCACACTCTTGGCGTTCTCAACCAGCTTCACCTGGAATGCATTTCAATTACCAGGTGTGCATTGTTCAAAGTTTATTAGTGGAATTTCTTTCCTTCTTAATGCGTTTGAGACAATCAGTTGTCTTGTGACAAGGTATGGGTGGTATACAGAAGATGACCCTCTTTGCTAAAAGTCCATATTTAGGCAAAAACAGCTCAAATAAGCAAAGAGAAACGATAGTCCATCATTACTTTAAGACATGAAGGTCAATACAGAATATTTCAAGAACTTAATATTAAGTGCAGTTGCAAAAACCATCAAGCGCTATGATGAAGCTGGCTCTCATGAAGACCGCCACAGGAAAGGAAGACCCAGAGTTACCTCTGCTGTAGAGGACAAGTTCATTAGAGTTAACTACAGCCCAAATAAATGCTTCAGAGTTCAAGTAACAGACACATCAACTGTTCAGAGGAGACTGTGAATCAGACCGTCACGGTGTAATTTCTGCAAAGAAATCACTACTGAAGGACACCAATTCGAAGAAGAGACTTGCTTGGGCCAAGAAACACAAGCAATGGACATTAGACCGGTGGAAATCTGTCCTTTCGTCTGATGAGTCCAAATTTGAGGTTTTTGGTTCCAACCGCCGTGTCTATGTGAGACGCAGAGTAGGTGAACGGACGATCTGTGGTTCCCACCGTGAAGCATGGAGGAGGTGGTGTGCTGGTGTGTGTGGGGGCTTTGTTGGTGACACGGTCTGTGATTTATTTAGAATTCAAGGCACACTTAACCAGCATGTCTATCACAGCATTCTGCAGCAATACGGCATCCTTGTTTGCGCTTAGTGGGACAATCATTTGTTTTCCAACAGGACAATGACCCAAACAACTCCAGGCTGTGTAAGGGCTATTTGACCAAAGAGAGTGATGGAGTGCTGCATCAGATGACCTGGCCTCCACAATCACAACCCAATTGAGATGGTTTGTGGATGAGTTGGACCGCAGAGTGAAGGAAAAGCAGCCAACAAGCGCTCAGCATGTGGGAAATCCTTCAAGACTGTTGGAAAAGCATTCCTCGTGAAACTGGTTGAGAGAATGCCAAGAGTGTGAAAACTGTCAAGGCATAGGGTGGATTACTCTGAAAAACCTCAACATATTTTGATTGGTTAACCCTGTTTTGGTTACTACATGATTCCATGTGTTATTTCATAGTTTTGATGTCTTCACTATCATCCTACAATGTAGAAAATAGTGAAAATAAAAACCCTTGAATGAATAGGTGTGTACAAACTTCACGGGTACTGTATATGTTTGGACCATGACAGTTTACAATCTAAGGAAACGCCAAGTAATTTTGTCTCCTCAACTTGTTCAACAGCCACACCACTCATTACCAGATCCAGCTGAGGTCTAGAGCGTCAGGAATGATTTGTACCAGATATAATGCTCTTGGTTTTAGAGATGTTCAGGACCAGTTTATTACTGGCCACCCATTCCAAAACAGACTGAGACTCCTTGTTAAGGGTTTCAGTGACTTCATTAGCTGTGGTTGCTGACAAGTATATGGTTGAATCAGCATACATGGACACACAGGGTTTGTTAAATAGCAGTGGCAGGTCATTGATAAACATAGTAACGAGGGCCTAGAGAGCTGCCATGGTACACGGTACATGGTAGGATAGGATAAAGTAATCCTTCTCACCCCCCCTTAAAAGATTTAGATGCACTATTGTAAAGTGGCTGTTCCACTGGATGTCTTAAGGTGAACGCACCAATTTGTAAGTCGCTCTGGATAAGAGCGTCTGCTAAATGACTTAAATGTAATGTAATGTAAATGTACACCACACATTTGACATTAGAGAAGCTTCTATTAAAGAAAAGTTATATTCAATCGATAGATCTTTAGCCACAATATGCCATTGGTTGAAAAGCCATAAAAATAAAAAATTAAACATACGTTTTCAACAGGTTATGGTCAATAATATCGAAGGCGTCACTTAAATCGAACAGTACAGCTCCCACAACCTTCTAAATATCAATTTATTTCAACCAATCAGTCATTAGTGTCAGTGCAGTACATGTTGAGTGCCCTTCTCTATGAACATGCTGAAAGTCTGTTGTCAATTTGTTTACAGAGAAATAGCATTGTATTTGGTCAATAACAACAAAAATCCTACATTTAATTTTTTAAAGAGCTGGCAGCAAGCTGATCGGTCTGCTGTTAGAACTGGTAAAACCCACTTTGCCACTCTTGGGTAGCGGAATGACTTTGGCTTCCCTCCAGGCCAGATAACTAACAACCTTCCTCTAGACTCAGATTATAGATATGACAGATAGCTGACTTTATGGCCACTCCTACCATCCTCAGTAGCTTTCCAAGCTGTCAATGCCAGGTATAAGTATTGATCAATAATAATTCTCACCTCTCCCACACTAACTTAACAAAATTCAAAACTTACAATGCTTTTCTCTTTTTTGATGCATGAATACGATCGCTCACTGTTAGTTGTTGGCATTTCCTGCCTAAGTTTGTCACCTTCGCCAATGAAGGAATCATAATCATTGAAGGAATCAAAATGAAGGAATCAATGAAGGAATCATAATCATTGAAGGAATCATAAGGAACCAATGAAGGAATCAATGAACCAATGAAGGAATCATAATCAATGAAGGAATCAATGAACCAATGAAGGAATCATAATCATTGAAGGAATCAAAATGAAGGAATCAATGAACCAACAAAGGAATAAAAATAACACCAAATGGTTGTGTGAGGAATAGATGATTCAATGAAAGATGAATTTGTCTTTCTGCCCATAATTTTAAAAAGTACTCCTAAGATTTTTTTCCCCCATCATTCATCTTGGCTTCATAATACAGTTATTTTTGTTGAGTTTAGTCATCATTTCTCAATTTGTAGTAAGTCAGCCAGTCAGATGTGCAGCCCACCAAAATCTCTTTCCCATCTCTTTCAAACATAGCGTCTCAATTTCCCATCAATCCACAGACCCTTAAGAGACTGACTGTTAGAACTGTTAACAGGTGAATGTTTATCAATAATTAGAAGCAGCACATTTGTCAAGTGCAGCGTCTGGAAACTCCTTATGAATCACATCAGACACAAGAGTCAGAAACTTATGTATGATCTCTTACACACCATTCTAGGCCCAGCTTTTGGAACATTGGCTCTCCTAGATAGATCACTGCATCTAATAGGTACAAAAGAATATTCTTCCTCTTGAGCAGACAGTTTGATTAATCAATATTCTCTGGTTCCCAAGAAAGTATACCTCTCCGTTTACATCACATACCCTATCAAGCATTTCACACATTATTTAGATACTGACTGTTAGCACTTGGTCTGTAGTAACACCTCATAATTAAAGGCTTTAGATGTGCCAAGTGAACCTGCAACCACAACACTCCAATAACACTTGACATAAGATCTTCTCTAAGCATTTCAGGGATTTGGCTCTGAATATATACTGAACAAATATATGAAAGCAACATGTTAAGTGTTTGTTTCCTGAGCTGAAATAAAAAGGGACCAAGATATGTTCCATACGCACCAAAAGCTTATTTCGCGCAAATGTTGTGCACAAAATTTTGGTTCCGTTGGACTAGTAACCAAAAGGTTGCAAGTACGAATCCCCAAGCTGACAAGGTACAAATCTGTCGTTCTGCCCCCGAACAAGGCAGTTAACCCACTGTTCCTAGGCCTTAATTGAAAATAAGAATGTGTTATTAACTGACTTGCCTAGTTAAATAAAGGTCAAATAAAAAAATAAATGCTCTAAAAACAGAGAGATTAAGATCTTCGGGTTGCATTCATTCCGTCATTCTCACATTCTTGGAAAGATGTCATGTGATGAAAACGTTTTGTTAGTTCTATAAAGCAGTAATCCATTCGGTTTACCTCAGGTCCAAGCTAGCACCATTTATTCACACAGAGTTCCCTTTCGGCTAACTCAATCTACTGGAAGACATTTTTTTGTCTTTGTTTGTTTAAATCAACATTTTGTTCCTGCCATTTTAGCCCCCCAAAAAAGAAACATTAGGAGCAGTAAAATTAGTGAAGTGGTGAGAGATTTTAGTGACTGTCTCCTTGTAACCGTACCTTGTAGAAGACATCTGGTACGTACTGCTCTGTGCTGGACTCTTTAGCGTAGCCCAGCTCAGGGGCGTCTCGGCAGGGCAGTAGACACTCATCTCTGACCAGGGCCATGCACTGGTTAGACACCTGGTAACCCTCAAAGTGCACCTGGTTATCAGGACCACCTGCAGGGAGAGGAAGTGAGGCACACAGTCACCCTCACAGAACATCTGGAAAAATCACAAGACAGGAAGCCATCATCAAGTAAGCATGATTGATCCGTTATACAATAGTGCAGACCTGGGATAGCCACATTATATTCATTGAATCATGGCCATGGTGAAATATCCACATCTCATTAATCCATGGGACAACATTTCATTCACACCCAAGTTCACATCCCAAACTTGAAGTGAGCCGTTAGGAGAATGCGGGCTAGAGGTTTGTTCTTATTACACATTAACGAAATGAGTCGGCCGGTGCAAACACTCGTCATTAGAACACCCAGGTTCGAGTCCCAGCGCACAATTGGCCCGGCGTCGTCCGGGTTAGGGTTGGCGGGGTAGGCAGTCATTGTAGATTAAGAATTTGTTCTTAACTGACTTGCTTAGCTAAATACAAAAAGGTTTTGAAAAATTTAAAGTATTGTAATTGTGCTGTTTTTACTATCCTCAAAGCAAAGTCCACCATGTACAGTTGAAGTCAAAGTTTACATACAACTTAGCCAAATACATTTAAACTCAGTTTTTCACAATTCCTGACAGTTAATCCTAGGGAAAATTCCCCGTTTTAGGTTAGTTAGAATCACCACTTTATTTTAAGAATGTGAAATGTCAGAATAATAGTAGAGAATGATTTATTTATTTCATCACATTCCCAGTGGGTCAGAAGTTTACATACACTCAATTAGTATTTGGTAGCATTGCCTTTAAATTGTTTAACTTGGGTCAAACGTTTCAGGTAGCCTTCTACAAGCTGCCCACAACATGTTGGATGAATTTTGGCCCATTCTTCCAGACAGAGCTGGTGTAACTGAGTCAGGTTTGTAGGCCTCCTTGCTCAGAAACGCTTTTTCAGTTCTGCCCACACATTTTCTATAGGATTGAGGTCAGGGCTTTGTGATGGCCACTCCAATACCTTGACTTTGTTGTCCTTAAGCCATTCTGCCACAACTTTGGAAGTATGCTTGGGGTTATTGTTCATTTGGAAGACCCATTTGCGACCAAGCTTTAACTTCCTGACTGATGTCTTGAGATGTTGCTTCAATATATCCACATAATTTTCCTACCTCATGATGCCATCTATTTTGTGAAGTGCACCAGTCCCTCCTGCAGCCCCACAACATGATGCTGCCACCCCCGCGCTTCATGGTTGGGATGGTGTTCTTCAGCTTGCAAGCCTCCCCATTATTCCTCCAAACATAACGATGGTCATTATGGCCAAACAGTTCTATTTTTGTTTCATCAGACCAGAGGACATTTCACCAAAAAGTACGATCTTTGTCCCCGTGTGCAGTTGCAAATGGTAGCCTGGCTTTTTTTAATGGCGATTTGGATAGTGGCTTCTTCCTTGCTGAGCGGCCTTTCAGGTTGTCAATATAAGACTTGTTTCACTGTGGATATAGATACTTTTGTACCCATTTCCTCCAGCATCTTCACAAGGTCCTTTGCTGTTGTTCTGGAATTGATTTGCACTTTTCGCCCTAAAGTTCATCTGTAAGAGACAGAACGCATCTCCTTCCTGAGCGGTATGACGGCCGCGGGGTCCCATGGTGTTTATACTTGCGTACTATTGTTTGTACAGATGAACGTGGTACCTTCAGGCGTTTGGAAATTGCTCCCAAGGATGAACCAGACTTGTGGAGGACTACAAATTTTTTCCTGAGGTCTTGGCTGATATTTTTTAAAATTTTCCCGTGATGTCAAGCAAAGAGGCACTGAGTTTGAAGGTAGGCCTTGAAATACATCCACAGGTACACCTCCAATTGACTCAAATTATGTCAATTAGCCTGTCAGAAGCTTCTAAAGCCATGAGATAATTTTCTGGAATTTTCCAAGCTGTTTAAAGGCAAAGTCAACTTAGCGTATGTAAACTTCTGACCCACTGGAATTGCGATAGTGAATTATAAGTGAAATAATCGGTCTATAAACAATCGTTGGAAAAATAACTTGTGCCTAACAGACTTGCCAAAACTATAGTTTGTTAAACAAGAAATTTGTGGCGTGGTTGGAAAAACGAGTTTTAATGACCTAAGTGTTTGTAAACTTCTGACTTCAACTGTACCTACTGCTTGGAGCGAGTCAGACAACTAGGACACATCTACACCTGCTTCTGGTCTGGTAGGATTCTGTTGTAGAAGTCATTTGGGGCGGCAGGGTAGCCTAGTGGGTAGAGTGTTGGACTAGTAACCGGAAGGTTGCAAGTTCAAATCCCCGAGCTGACAAGGTACAGATCTGTCGTTCTGCCCCTGAACAGGCAGTTAACCCACTGTTCCTAGGCAGTCATTGAAAATAAGATTTTGTTCTTAACTGACTTGCCTAGTTAAATAAAGGTAAAATAAATAAATAAAAAATGGCTTTGTTAGGTCCGTGTACCTGTGGCCACCACAGTGATGAACTTGGACCCAAAGTGTCCGTCGGGTGAGAGTCTGCAGGGGTTACACTGTTGGTTCTGGAAGTGTCCAGCCGTGATGCACTCCTCCGCACTTAGGAAGTACGAGTCCTTGTTCCTGGTGTATTTGACCGTGCCTATCCTGGTGTCCTCAGAGAGAAGGTCAGTGAAGATCCACCCCACCTTCAGTAAAGACCACATAGGAAAACTACGGTCAGCAAAGTCAAGCTATAGTAACATACACTGCATTCAGGAAGCATTTAGACCCCCCCCCCCCCAATCTACAGACAATACTCCATAACGACAAAGCAAACATTTTTTTTTTATTATTAATTTATACACATTTATAAAACACAAAACAGAAATATCAAATTTACATAAGTATTCAGACACTTTACTCAGTACTTTGTTGAAACACCTTTGGTAAGTACAGCCTAGAGTCTTCTTGGGTATGACACTAAAAGCTTGGCACGCCTATATTTGGGGAGTTTCTCCCATTCTTTGAAGATCCTCTCAAGCGCTGCCAGGTTGGATGGGGAGCGTCTCTCCAGAGATGTTCGATCGGGTTGAAGTCCGGGCTCTGGCTGGACCACTCAAGGACATTCAGAGACTTGTCCAAGGCCACTCCTGCGTTATCTTGGCTGTATGCTTAGGGTCGTTGTCCTGTTGGAAGGTGAACCTTCGCCCTAGTTTAAGGTCCTGCACTGGAGCAGGTTTTCATCAAGGATCTCGCTGTCCTTTGCAGCAATCATCTTTGCCTCCATCCTGACTAGTCTCCCAGTCCCTGAAAAACATGCCCACAGCATGATGCTGCCACCACCACGCTTCACCGTAGGGATGGTGCCAGGTTTCCTTCCTCTGTCTGGCCACTACCATAGAGGCCTGATTGGTGGAGTGCTGCAGAGATGGTTGCCGTTCTGGACGGTTCTCCCATCTCTACAGATAAACTCCGGAGTTCTGTCAGAGTGACCACCGGGTTCTTGGTCACCTCCCTGACCAAGGTCCTTCTCTCACGATTGCTCAGTTTTGGCCAGGCAGCTGTGTTATTGCGGAACTTCAATGCTGCAGAAATGTTATGGTACCCTTCCCCAGATCTGTGTCTCGACACAAATCCTGTCTCAGAGCTCTACGGACAACTCCTAAGACCTCATGGCTTGGATTGTCAACTGCGGGACATTATATCGACAGGTGTGTGCCTTTCCAAATCATGTCCAATCAATTGAATTAACCACAGAGGGACTCCAATCACGTTGTAGAAACATCAAGGATGATTAATGGAAACAGGATGCACCAGAACTCAATTTTGACTCTCATAGCATAGAGTCAGGAATACTTATGTAAATAAGGTATCACGTATTTAATAAATCAGCAAACATTTCTAGAAACCTGTTTTCGCTTTGTCATTATGGGGTATTGTGTGTAGATTGATGAGGGATTTTTTTTTTGTATCCCTTTTAGAATAACTAATATATATATATATAAAATAACAAAACATGGGAAAAGGGAAAGGGTCTGAATACTTCTCGAATGCACTGATTGGGCGTCTTTCTAAAAATCCATGATGGATGTTTAAAAACTTTCTACACATTACATACACTATGGCCTGAGGGCATATGGAAGCTGTTTAAAGCCCCTACCCTGTAAAGACTGAGGAATCTAGGGAACGCCCCATATTGATGAGTGCCTCATGACCCCAGTGGTCTATAATGATGGGCCAGTCAGACTGGACAGTAGCTGTCCTTAAATCAAATTTATTTGTCACAGACATGGTTAGCAGATGTTAATGCCAGTGTAGTGAAATGCTTGTGCTTCTGGTTACGACAGTGCAGTAATATCTAACAAGTAATCTAACAATTTCCCAACAACTACCTAATACACAACCATCTAAAAGGGGTGAATGAGAATATGTACATATAAATATATGGATGAGTGATGGCCGAGAGGCACAGGTAAGGTGCAATAGATGGTATAAAATACAGTAAATACATATGAGTAATGTAAGATATGTACACATGATTAAAGTGACATTGTTTAAAGTGACCAATGATCCATTTGTTAAAGTGGCCAGTGATTAGTTCTCCTTGTAGGCAGCAGCCTCCGAGTTGGTGATTGCTGTTTAGCAGTCTAATGGCCTTGAGATAGAAGCTGTTCTCCTACACCCGTTTCCCCCCTCCCCCCGAGAGACTGGGTACGGCCCTACACCCCCCCCGAGAGACGGGTACGGCCCTACACCGAGAGACGGGGTACGGTACACACCCCCCGAGAGACCCCCCGAGAGACGGGGTACGGCCCTACACCCGCCCTACACCCCCCGAGAGACGGGGTACGGCCCTACACCCGTTCCCCCCGAGAGACGGGGTACGACCCTACACCCGTCCCCCCCGAGAGACGGGGTACGACCCTACACCCGTCCCCGAGAGACGGGGTACGGCCCTACACCCCCCGAGAGACGGGGTACGACCCTACACCCGTACACCCCCCGAGAGACGGGGAGTTCTCCTCGAGAGACGGGGTAACGGCCCTACACCCGTTCCCCGAGAGACGGGGTACGACCCTACACCCGTTCCCCGAGAGACGGGGTACGACCCTACACCCGTTCCCCCGAGAGACGGGTACGGCCCTACACCCGTTTCCCCGAGAGACGGGGTACGGCCCTACACCCGAGAGACGGGGTACGACCCTACACCCGTTCCCCCGAGAGACGGGGTACGACCCTACACCCGTTTCCCCGAGAGACGGGGTACGGCCCTACACCCGTTCCCCCGAGAGACTGGGTACGACCCTACACCCGTTCCCCGAGAGAGACTGGGTACGACCCTACCCCCGAGAGACACCCGTTCCCCCGAGAGACGGGGTACACCCGTTCCCCGAGAGACCCTACACCCGTTCCCCCCGAGAGACGGGGTACGACCCTACACCCGTTCCCCCGAGAGACGGGGTACGACCCTACACCCGTTCCCCCGAGAGACGGGTACGACCCTACACCCGTTCCCCCGAGAGACGGGGTACGACCCTACACACCCGTTCCCCCGAGAGACGGGGTACGACCCTACACCCCCCGAGAGACGGGGTACGACCCTACACCCGTTCCCCCGAGAGACGGGGTACGACCCTACACCCGTTCCCCGAGAGACGGGGTACGACCCTACACCCGTTCCCCGAGAGACGGGGTACGACCCTACACCCGTTCCCCCGAGAGACGGGTACGACCCTACACCCGTTCCCCCCGAGAGACGGGGTACGACCCTACACCCGTTCCCCCCTGAGAGACGGGGTACGACCCTAGATGTTCCTCATACCTGTTCCCTGTGAGTGAAGGGGGTACGACCCAGATGAAGGGTTGTACATGGAAAAGGATACTACACCTCCAATGCTGTGATACATTGTGACATCAAAATAGAAATGTGGCACTAAGTCAGCTGGACACATATTGAAGAGCACAATAGTTTAGAGAGATGAGGGTACTAGGCAGAATTAAAATCTGGATCAGGGAAAGGATATGGGAATAAAGTCCATATTTTTAGCTTGTGGTGTCGTCTAACCTTGCGCAGGCCCAGCTTGGCTGCGATCTCCTCCACGGCTGCAGCTTTAGGGTCGTCTACCAGCTCAAGACTGTTCTGGGTGGCAATCTGATGGACAGAGGAATTCACAAGAGCTCAAATTCAACCAACTAAATCAAACACATCTAGGATACACATTTCGAAGAAAAAAAAAAGTACACAAGCTTAATGTAGTTTCCAATAGCCTAAGAATATATATATCACAGGCACACATTCAAAAGTGTGGGGTCAATTAGAAATGTGCTTTATTTTCAAAAACAAGGACATTTTTTTGTCCATTTAAAATAACATCAAATAGATCAGCAATACAATGTAGACATTGTTAATGTTGTAAATGACTATTGTAGCTGGAAACGGCTGATTAATTAGGGAATATCTACATAGGCGCCCAGAGGCCCATTATCAGCAACCATCATTCCTGTATTCCAATGGCACGTTGTGTTTGACTTTTAAAATGATAAACTTGGATTAGCCAACTGATCATTAGAAAACCCTTTTGCAATTACGTTAGCACAACTGAAAACTGTTGTCCTGATTAAAGAAGCAATAAAACTGGCCATCTTTAGACTAGTTAAGTGTCTGGAGCGTCAGCATTTGTGGGTTCGATTACAGGCAGAAGCAAAGACCTTTCTTCTGAAACTCAGTCTATTCTTGTTCTGAGAAATGAAGGCTATTCCATGCAAGAAATTGCCAAGAAACTGAAGATCGCGTACAATGCTGTGACCTACTCCCTTCACAGAACTGCACAAACTGGCTCTAACCAGAATATAAAGAGGAGTGGGAGGCCCCGGTGCACAACTGAGCAAGAGGACAAGTACATTAGAGTGTCTAGTTTGAGAATCAGACGCCTCAAGTCCTCAACTGGCAGTTTCATTAAATAGTACCCGTAAAACACCAGTCTCAACGTCAACAGCGAAGAGGAGACTCCAGGATGCTGGCCTTCTAGGCAGAGTTCCTCTGTCCAGTGTCTGTTCTTTTGCCCATCTTAATCTTTTATTTTTTGATTGGCCAGTCTGATGTATTGCTTTTTCATTGCAACTCCGCCGTATCCCCACCATAGGGGCTGTTCACAACGTTAACCGCCATACACGTGGTCAGCGGTTGTGAGGCCGGTTGGAAGAACTGCCATTTTCATTCAATTATCTGGCAACAGTTCTGGTGGACATTCCTGCAGTAATCATGCCAATTGCACACGCTCCTAAACCTTCAGACAACTGTGGTATTGTGTCGTGTGACAAAACTGCACATTTTAGTGGCCTTTTACTGTACCCAAGTACAAGGTGCACCTGTGTAATGATAATGCTGTTTAATCTTGATATGCCACATCTGTCAGGTGGATGGATTATCTTGGCAAAGGAGAAATGCTCACCAACAGGGATGTAAACACACATGTGCACAACATTTGAGATGATGAAGCTTTGTGTGTGTGTGTGTGTGTGTAACATTTCTGGAATCTTTTATTTCAGCTCATGAAACCAACAGTTTACACGTTACGCTTGTATTTTTGTTCAGTGTAGATACAATGATCTGATTACTTAAGTCTGTGATAAATACTGCTCCTGCAACAGCAGCACTTGGTCAATACCCATTACCCATTGAAAGTGAACCTACTGCCACCCTGTGGCGAATTAATCTTACTACATCTACAAATCACTAACAAACCATTGGACTGAGTCCAGAGCTCTGAACACTCACCTGCGGGGGTTCGTAGATGGCAGCAACCTCTGCTCTGATGGCCAGAGGGATGTCTTTGTGCTCCGTGTACCTGCCGTACAGGTAGCCCATCCTCTGGCTGCCCGTCTTCCTCCAGAAGTCCAGGAAACGGTCTGCGATGGTGTGGTTCTCAAACATGATGTTGTCTATATGTCTGTATTTCTGTTGGCGGGGATGAGGCGGGTTATTAAATCAACATCTCCACTAGGAAATGAGTAGAGGTTGAGAAACCTCTTTGAGGTGCATTTCAATGGGTTACAGTGGATTCCTCTCCTCGTGTCCTTTTCTAATCTGAAGTGATGTGACAGAAGTAGACAGGTGAAAAAGTGAAAACAAATGGCCTTGTAAGCACCAATCCACCATATTTCCTTGTTATCACCCATCCTGTGAAACCCAATGACTAAATGAAGCCAAGAAATCCAGGAGGAGCTACTCTAGAAAAGGGTATGCCAAACTCGGTCCTGCCCCACCCCCCTCTAGGTGCACATTTTGTTTTTTACCCTAGCACTACCACAGAGCATTCAAATAATCAAAGCTCGATGGTTATTTTAACATCAGCTGTATAATGCTAGTGCAAAAAACAAATACAAATGTAAACATGTGCCCAGGGGGGGCCCCAGGACCAAATTTGGGAATCCCTGCTTTAGACTTCCCGAGATGGACCCTTGGCAGTAAAGAGGAGTATTGAGATGGGCCCTTGGCAGTAAAGTGGAGTATTGAGATGGGCCCTTGGCAGTAAAGAGGAGTATTGAGATGGACCCTTGGCAGTAAAGAGGAGTATTGAGATGGACCCTTGGCAGTAAAGAGGAGTATTGAGATGGACCCTTGGCAGTAAAGAGGAGTATTGAGATGGACCCTTGGCAGTAAAGTGGAGTATTGAGATGGACCCTTGGCAGTAAAGAGGAGTATTGAGATGGACCCTTGGCAGTAAAGAGGAGTATTGAGATGGGCCCTTGGCAGTAAAGAGGAGAGAGTTATAGGGTGTACTTGTCTATTGAGGGTGATGGCACTGGGCTGGCACTTGGTGCAGATCCCCTCTGGCCAGGGAGGGTGGCCCTCGCAGCCCGACTTGATCTTACAGCTGATGTTCTCCAGGGCCACAAACTTCCCTCTGTAGAGGAAAAAAAGGATTTGAATAAAGACAAAGAGCTTGTGGATGTGACCAATCCTCCTGCTGGAGAAGAGCAGAGAATACAGAGTATATTCTTTTGATATCGTCATGGCAAACATGTTGCCAAGACAATACAGACAGATCTAGAACCAGGCTACAGGCTAGAGCCACTCACTTGTCAGCGCCTCCTGTCAGCTTGCGGATGTAGGCATGGAATGACATGTGTTTGACAGGTGGCTCTAGATGACTCAGGTACTCTTCGTCAAAAGGCTGGCAGATAGAAAACAATTCAAATTCACAGCAAAGTTGACACGTAAAACAAATGAAAAGCATCACAGTCAATAATTGTTGGACGAATGAAGGAGGAAAGAGCACTTACCTCGAGGGGCACACAGTGCACGCACTTTCCCATCGATCCATGTCGACACCTGAAACAAGAACTGAATCAATACACTGATACAATTGAATGGCTTAATACAATTACATATCTAGCTGGCAACAGTCTCTCTTATGTCTGTAGATCTCTGCTCCTATAGATGATAAATATATTACAGCTGTGTATCTCTGCTCCTATAGATCTTTATGTATATAAATATCTCTGCTCCTATAAATATATTACAGCTGTGTATCTCTGCTCCTATAGATCTTTATGTATATAAATCTCTCTGCTCCTATAAATATATTACAGCTGTGTATCTCTGCTCCTATAGATCTTTATGTATATAAATCTCTCTGCTCCTATAGATCTTTATGTATATAAATATCTCTGCTCCTATAGATCTTTATGTATATAAATATCTCTGCTCCTATAGATCTCTATGTATATAAATATCTTAGTTGTAGGATCGATGCTCCTGTTATGGGTGTGAACGTTTAAACTGAATTCATTCCTCAAAGTTAAGTCAAAAATGTATCTCCACAAAATTCAAATCACAATGCAGTTATGAATAAGAAAACTAACAGCTGCCGATCATCATGAAAATAAAAGGGAAAACCTTGAACAAATAAGCCACCGGGGCCTTGCAAAGTTTGGGGTCCATTAAAACATCAAATTGATCAGAAATACAGTGTAGACATTGTTAAATGACCACTGTAGCTGGAAACGGATTATTTTTTTATGGAATATCTACATAGTCGTACAGAGGCCCATCATCAGCAACCATCAGTCCGGTGTTCCAATGGCACATTGTGCAAACCCTTTACAATTATGTTAGCACAGCTGAAAACTGTTGTCCGCATTCAAGAAGCAATAAAACTGGCCTTCTTTAGACTAATTGAGTATTTGGAGCATCGGCATTTGTGGGTTTGATTACAGGCTCAAAATGGCCAGAAACAAAGAAATTGTCTCTAACCAGAATAGAAAGAGTGGGAGGCCCCGGTGCACAACTGAGCAAGAGTGCAAGTACATTGGAGTGTCTAGTGAGAGAAACAGACGCCTCACAAGTTCTCAACTGGCAGCTTCGTTAAATAGTTCCCTGCAAAACACCAGTCTCAATGTCAACAGTGAAGAGGCAACTCCGGGATGCTGGCTTTCTGGGCAGAGTTGCAAAGAAAAAGCCATATCTCAGACTGGCCAATAAAAAGATGGGCAAAAGTACAGACACTGGACAGAGGAACTCTGCCTAGAAGGACAGCATCCCGGAGTTGCCTCTTCACTGTTGACGTTGAGACCGGCGAGATCTATATTGACATCAAGTGTTTAAAAAATAAATAATAATAAAGATAGTAGAATGGGAGCTAAAATCTCTCTGCTTTTATCTTCTCCCACTACCATATTTGGTAGTGAGTGGAAACGCCAGGCGGATGGTTCACATTTCTACATCCGGTGAAATATCTGTCTCATTGTTCTAGCTGTGCCTCCAGTTAACAGCATTAGAACACTCAAATGCCTCCCCTTTTAACCAGTAGGCCTAAAATCCCGGATTTGGTGCGTTTTCTTCTTCCCTGATTGATTAGTGAGCTTAAAACTAGATGGGCAGGCTTTTGTTAAAACAAGAAACCAAACTAGGCCCCTTGGCTAATGAATAAGCAACTTGCCTTCTTCAAAACAATGTTATTGTTGCATATTTCAGTCTGGAACCTGGGGCAGTGTAACCTTTTCTGCTACACTGTAGCAGTTCGTAAAAAAAAAAAGCCTAATCTATTACTCCAAAACGGCAGCTTGTGGTTGGAACACACACTTCGCTACTTTAATCAACCAGTCCATTTTGAATGTGTGATCAAGCGGACTTTATTTGGCAAGGAATGTAGCTCTTTTACAGATTCTGTTAGTGTATCCCATCAGTCATTTCTGTAGGCAGGAGCAGAGCTTGGATGTGTGTAGAAAGAGTGTCAGATTGAAGATGAGTGAGCGACACGTAACAGAGGGAAAAGGAGAAATGTAAGGAGAATAACTGATCACATGGCTAGGTATCTTTTTTTTGTTTTGAGTCCCTAAACACAATTAACACACGAGTCCAATGTGAATTAACAGTAGTCATCGGGACAAAAATGTCACTCGCCCAAAGCAGATTCCAGATGCCTAATGATACTATATATATATATAGTGACTGTGGAAGGCTTGGGCGAAATACCGCTTATACCGGGGCATTTTGAAATACCGACAGCCACTGCTTTTAACTATATGTATACCTAAATTATATCCAGCTCATGATAAGTGGCTAGATGTCAAGATCAAGATATTTTTGGTTAGAGCAGAGACCCCTATCCTGGATTAAAATCCCTGTTGCGTAAAATAGCACCTGCTATATTTTATATTTGAGATTCTTCAAAGTAGCCACCCTTGGCATTGACAGCTTTGCACACTCTTGGCATTCTCTTAACCAACTTCACCTGGAATGCTTTTCCAAAAGTCTTGAAGGAGTTCCCACATATGCTGAGCACTTGTTGGCTGCATTTCCTTCACTATGCGGTCAAACTCATCCCAAACCATCTCAATTGGGTTGAGGTCAGATGATTGTGGAGGACAGGTCATCTGACAGGTCATCTTTCTCTATCTCGGAGGACCTGAGCCCTAGGACCATGCCCCAGGACTACCTGACATGACTCCTTGCTGTCTCCAGTCCACCTGGCCGTGCTGCTGCTCCAGTTTCAACTGTTCTGCCTTATTATTATTCGACCATGCTGGTCATTTATGAACATTTTAACATCTTGGCCATGTTCTGTTATAATCTCCACCCGGCACAGCCAGAAAAGGACTGGCCACCCCACATAGCCTGGTTCCTCTCTAGGTTTCTTCCTAGGTTTTGGCCTTTCTGGGGAGTTTTTCCTAGCCACCGTGCTTCTACACCTGCATTGCTTGCTGTTTGGGGTTTTAGGCTGGGTTTCTGTACAGCACTTTGAGATATCAGCTGATGTACGAAGGGCTATATAAATAAATTTGATTTGATCTGATGCAGCACTCAATCACTCTCCTTCTTTGTCAAATAGCCCTTACTCAGCCTGGAGGTGTTGGGTCATTGTCCTGTTGAAAAACAAATGATAGTCCCACTAAGCGCAAACCAGATGGGATGACGTACCGCTGCAGAATGCTGTGGTATCCATGCTGGTTAAGTGTGACCTTGAATTAAAAAATAAAAGCAAAGCCCCCCCCACCATCAGGCCTCCTCCTCCATGCTTCACAGTGGGAACCACAGATGCAGAGATCATCCGTTCACCTGCTCTACGTCTCACAAAGTCATGGAGGTTGGAACCAAAATTGTCTAATTTGGACTCATCAGACCAAAGGACAGATTTCCACCAGTCTATTGTCCATTGCTCAAGTTTCTTGGCCCAAGCAAGTCTTCTTTTTGGTGTCCTTTAGTGGTTTCTTTGCAGCAAATCAACCATGAAGGCCTGATTCACACAGTCTCCTCTGAACAGTAGATGTTGAGGTGTGTCTGTTACTTGAACTCTGAAGCATTTATTTGGCATGCAATTTCTGAAGCTGGTAACTCTAATGAACTTATCCTTTGCAGCAGAGTTAACTCTGGGCAATCCTTATGGAGAGGGAGTGTCATCATAACGCTTGATGGTTTTTGCAACTGCACTCGAAGAAACTTTCAAAGTTCTTGACGTTTTTTGGATTGAATGACCTTCATGTTTTGAAGTAATGATGGACTGTTCTTGCAATAATATGGACTTGGCCCTATTTGGTAAAAGACCATCTTCTGTATACCACCCATACCTTGTCACAACACAACCGATTGGCTCATAACGCATTATTAAGGAAAGAAATTCCACAAAATGAAGAAGGGACACCTGTTAATTGAAATGCATTACTGACTACCTCATGAAGCTGGTTATCCAAAGCTGTCATCAAGGCAAAGGGTGGCTACTTTGAAGAATCTCAAATATATTTTGATTTGTTTAACACTTTTTTGGTTACTACATGATTCCATATGTGTTATTTCATAGTTGTGACGTCTTCACTATAATTCTACAACGTAGAAAATATTTAAAACCCTGGAATGAGTAGGTGTGTCCAAACTTGTGACTGGTATTGTATATAAATCTTACAGCTGTGGATCACTGTTCCTCTAGATCTTTGCTTAAATACAACATACAGGAAGTATATAAAGCTCTTACAGCTGTGGATCTTTATTCCTGTAGATCTTTGCTTAAATACAACATAAAGGAAGTATATAAAGCTCTTACAGCTGTGGATCTTTATTCCTGTAGATCTTTCCCTCCTGCTTGGCCAGGTACTGGTCGATCTCATCCTCGGAGATTTGGGGCGCCGAGTGGGAGCGTGACATCATGGACGATGAAGAAGAGGACGAATGGGAGGTAGAGGGTAGTGATGACGAGTGAGGCGTGGCCAGGTCCATGGTCTCTCCTGCCGGTCCCGGGGAGCCCGAGGGGTATAGGTAGAGCATGTCTCCATGTCTAGAGGGAGGGAAGAATTAGACACATTTAATTCACCCACACAATGAGCATAATGACAATCCAAGATAAAAATGCTGAAGTGACGATATTGATGACAACATGTGTAGCTAGCTAAATGGAGCGGTCTAACGACATTACATTTAACATTTACATTTAAGTCATTTAGCAGACGCTCTTATCCAGAGCGACTTACAAATTGGTGCATTCACCTTATGACATCCAGTGGAGCAGCCACTTTACAATAGTGCATCTAAATCTTTTAAGGGGGGGGGTGAGAAGGATTACTTTATCCTATCCTAGGTATTCGACTAGTGATGCATGTAATAGGTCTAATAGTAACAACTCAATGTTGCTCCTAACTCACTTGATCTTCAGCAGGCTGAGGGTCTTATTCTGGGACTGGATCTCGTCAGTCTTGTTACGGTTCAGGAAGATGGTGAAGCCGTTGGAGGGGAATCCAAACTCTTTGCCCACCTGACAGTAGAAACAGAGTAATGACAATTAGTCCTGTCTCGCTTGCCAGACTCATGGCACGGCTGTGGGAAGAGACTAGATAAGGATGAGCTTTAGTTGAGGGTTAAGTAGGGCCACTTGTCTCCTGGAGCATGGCACATCATGAGTGTAGTATAAAGTAAAGTGTCTAATTGTCTATTAAAAGCCCATGAAATAAGAAAAAAAAGGGGAAAACAAAGATTGTAAGAAATCTGGTTGTGAAGATCGCTCATGTCTCGCTAATCCTTCTATCAACTGTGTGTTTAACAAAGAGTGTTCACTCCACTTAATTTCACTACCCATTAAACTGTCAAAGCGGATTCCCAAACAACAGGCTGACAGAGGAGAAAGTAAGACTGTCAGAGTTGCCTGGTCATTATCGCAGAGACATCCAAGATCTATCCAAGTCCTCTAAGCACTTCTGCTGAGCCTAAGTGGGCTTTCTTGCATTTAATCAAATCCATAATGCTTTAGTGGTGCAAAGAGAGTCAACTCTGTTGTACTGTTGGTCACATCTCACCAACAAAAGGATAAGTCACAATTCCAAGAGATCAGCAGGAAAAACATTAATGACTGAGGATGTCCATGTAGTCAAACTGGAAGGTTAAAGCAAAGGTGTCACTAAGGCAGGTTTCAATCCAACTTCATTTGAGTAAAGTGTGCACACACAAAAGTATGTGGACACCCCTTCAAAATGAGTGGTTCAGTTATTTCAGCCCCACACATCGCTATAGACAAACATTGGCAGTAGAATGGCCTTAGAGAAGTGCTCAGTGAATTGGTGGAGGAGGAATCCTTGTTTGGGGCTGTTTTTCATGGTTCAGGCTGGGCCCCTTAGTTCTAGCGAAGGGAAATCTTAATGCTACAGCATACAATGACATTCTAGACAATTCTGTGCTTCCAACTTTGTGGCAACAGTTTGGGGCAATTCCACAAATTAACTTTTAAGAAGGCACACCGGTTAATTGAAATGCATTCCAGGTGACTACCTCATGAAGCTGGTTAAGAGAATGTCAAGCGAGTACATATCTGTCAAGGCAAAGGGTGGCTACTTGGAAGAATCTCAAATATATTTTTGATTTGTTTAACCCTTTTTTGGTTAATACATGACTTCATATGTGTTAATTCATAGTTTTGATGTCTTCACTATCATTATACAATGTTTGAAATAGTAAAAATAAAGAAAACCCCTTTAATGAGTAGGTGTTCTAAAACTTTTGACCGGTTGTGTGTGTATGTGTGTATTTCCTGATATTTCTTATATCTCCCAGATATAGAGGACAGACACTTCAGAACCAACTTCCTTTAGATTTTTTTGTTGTTGGGGGGGGCAGCCATCTGTTGTTCCATGTAGTGAATATGTTATTAGATGCAATAATAGCAGAAAGGCCCCCCCCAAAAAGAATTCAGAAAAATACCAAGCAAAAAGATACCACGAGTGGTCTTAAAATTCTAAATCAAATAGCAAAATGATCCTTGGTATAACCTTCTCACACAATTCCACATAGCTTCCTAGACCCACACCCTTCCCACCCAGCTTAGACTCTTATGGGTTAATTAATGCCTCTCTGAGCTCTTCATGCAACTCTCCATTTCCATCTCTCCCCCATCACTGACTGAGTGACTATACATCTGAGACCAGGGAATTTAAAAAAATACCCTCATTGATCTGCCACACATTTCTTTTTTTTTAACTCAGACATGCATTTTTAATAAGGCACTGCCGCAGGCAACCCTTCTCCACGGTGACCGAACAGCCGGCCACTCCTGATTCAGCCATTTGATGTGGAAATTTGACTCCCACTTAAGATTTCCTACCCAATACTGTCTCGCAGTCACTGAGGTCCATTTGTGCCCAAGGCGTTGCCCATATTTCACTGTCATTATCTAAATGCTGCTAAGCCACAGTTAGACATTCATATCCATTTCATCCAAACACAATCTGGCTAGATGAAGTGGATTTGGAATGGAAAACCCTTACTGGAAGGTAGCTAGGTACTCCCAAGGGGTTTTATCCTGGCAGGATAGAAAGCAGCTGCTGTGGTGAATCTATTGATAGCATGCTGTTTAAAAACATTGCATTGCACACCATTCTCTCTCCACATAACTCACAGCGTTCCCTACACACACACAGATCTCTGCTGAGCCATGCATCAGATCCATCAACAGTGGATGCCATTAACTGCACAAGCAAGGGGGGGGGGGTAAACACTGAAATATCTTCGCTTTCCTGCAGAGCTGCCTGCTTCATACATAAATTAACAGAGGTTGAGCACAGGCTAGGCACAGGGAGATAAAGACATAAATGTCCATCTTCTGATGCTAGCTGGTCAATAGCACAGTTGGAAAGAATGTGCTATGAATATGACAACAGAATGACAGAAAGAACCACACGTTTCCCATGTGTTTGTGGGAAGTACTGTTTGTTGTACACGGCCCAACCATATAGCCTAGAGTACCACTGAGAGCCAATGTTTGTCTTCATATCATGCATCCATACTTAAATACCTTATTGAGGAAAGCGGCTGCTGTCTCCTTCTTGGTGGCAGGGATCTTCTTCATCCCGTTCGGGGACTGAACCCTGATGATCTGCAAATTAGTTAGGAAAAACATTACATTCTCCACATCATATTGTTGTTTCCTTGAATTTAGATTGCTTTGCCAAACCAAATACATCCATTGGGGAAACCATATTGGTCATGACTCATTAGCTAATTTGATTAACCATGAGCTGGTTACCGGCAACCCACTGAAAACATGACACTGCTGTAGCTAGTTAGATTGTTCAGCTAGTCTCTTTCAGTGTGTGGACAATGACAGTGCATAAATATGGGCGGAGGGTCGTTGACACCATTGTCGTTCATCTTTATCATGACACACGGGGTCATTATTCACAAGCAATAACGTGGTTGTGATATTAAATGAACAGTAACTAGTTTAGTTAGTTGGGAATTTTAAATGACATGAGCAGCTTATATCATGCCATGTGCAAGCTAAAATACCAGTGACTGGTTTCCAGGTCCTAAGCTAACTTAGTTGGATTGTTTTACCTCGAATGATTAAAGATAACAACACTAGCTAAAGTTAGCTAGCCGATATTGTGGCTAACTAAGTTCATGTTTGCTAGTCATTTTTTTCTGCCACAAGTTGAATACAAGCTATGAACACTGACTAGCTTTTATTTATAACTGTTGCTTCTTTCTTGCAACAACAAAAAAAGTAGAGGCCAGGGTTATGTTGATAAAACCAGTTAGCTTGCTAACCACAGGTACTGTATGTAGCTAACTAGCTAGTTAACAAAGTCAACAATGTGCCCTTTCTCAAAGTGAACGTCCACGCATTTTTTTTTATCCAACAACGTTACAAAGATAACGTTATTAAGTTAATATACTACGACCTTGTTAATTAAATAAGATAGTTTTAACTAAAAACAACAGTACATACGGGCACATTTTAATTCAAAACATTTCTGACCAGTTAAGCTTGCTAACAGTGAGTTAGCAGTTATCAGGCCTTGTCATTCTAGTACTGATGCTAGCAAGTGGCTAATTCTGCTGCCTCATCACTCCGACAATCAGACTACGGTAACGTTAGCTAGCGAAGTTAGCTACCTAGCCGGCTAACAATACACAATGTTTTATCAATAACTGCAATGTGTTGTCACACTTACCATATTTTCTGCCATTGATGTTCGGGTTTTGTGCTCCCGATGTATTTCGCTGTTTAACAAAATAGACCGATGTCAGAGATTAAAAATTGACTGACTGGACAAGTCAACAAAACTCCATCCCACAATTCAAACACCGGGCGTTACACGCTAACAAGTCCGTACCCTAGTGTCCCTCCTCATCAATCCCCCGAGTGAAACAATCAATATAAAATAATTCCGCCACTTTATTTTTAGCAAGATTTGCAGGTTATTACACCCTCGATAAAGTAACCACATTTAATTGAAATGAAGGGATAACAACAACAAAAATACCAGTAATTTGCTGGCTGTTGTTCAAATTGACAAGCCCTAAACTTTTTGTAGGAGCCATTTCGGCCTGCTTTTACTGTGCAAAACCCCGCCTATTTCTACAATGTATCTTTTTTTTAATCAGATTTTAAATCTAACCCTGAACTGTAAAGTAATCACACTGCTAACATTATGTCAAATTAAATGTTATTGGTCACATGTTTAGCAGATGTTGCGAAATGCTTGTGTTTCTCGCTCCAACAGTGCAGTACTATCTAATAAGTAATATCTAACAATTTCACAACAATACACACAATACACACAAATTGAAAGTAAATGAATGGAGTTAAGAATATATAAATATTTGGACAAGCGATGTCAGAGTGGCATAGACAAAAAATACAGTAGAATATAATATAATACAGTATATACAGTGGGGCAAAAAAGTATTTAGTCAGCCACCAATTGTGCAAGTTCTCCCACTTAAAAATATGAGAGAGGCCTATAATTTTCATCATAGGCACACTTCAACTATGACAGACAAAATTAGAAGAAAAAAAATCCAGAAAATCACATTGTAGGATTTTTTAAGAATTTATTTGCAAATTATGGTGGAAAATAAGTATTTAGTCACCTACAAACAAGCAAGATTTCTGGCTCTGACAGACCTGTAACTTCTTCTTTAAGAGGCCCCTCTGTCCTCCACTCGTTACCTGAACTTGAACTTGTTATCAGTATAAAAGACACCTGTCCACAACCTCAAACAGTCACACTCCAAACTCCACTATGGCCAAGACCAAAGAGCTGTCAAAGGACACCAGAAACAAAATTGTAGACCAGCACCAGGCTGGGAAGACTGAATCTGCAATAGGTAAGCAGCTTGGTTTGAAGAAATCAACTGTGGGAGCAATTATTAGGAAATGGAAGACATACAAGACCACTGATAATCTCCCTCGATCTGGGGCTCCACGCAAGATCTCACCCCGTGGGGTCAAAATGATCACAAGAACGGTGAGCAAAAATCCCAGAACCACACGGGGGGACCTAGTGAATGACCTGCAGAGAGCTGGGACCAAAGTAACAAAGCCTACCATGAGTAACACACTACACCGCCAGGGACTCAAATCCTGCAGTGCCAGACGTGTCCCCGTGCTTAAGCCAGTACATGTCCAGGTCCATTTGAAGTTTGCTAGAGAGCATTTGGATGATCCAGAAGAAGATTGGGAGAATGTCATATGGTCAGATGAAACCAAAATATAACTTTTTGGTAAAAACTCAACTCGTCGTGTTTGGAGGACAAAGAATGCTGAGTTGCATCCAACGAACACCATACCTACTGTGAAGCATGGTGGTGGAAACATCATGCTTTGGGGCTGTTTTTCTGCAAAGGGACCAGGACGACTGATCCGTGTAAAGGAAATAATGAATGGGGCCATGTATCGTGAGATTTTGAGTGAAAACATCCTTCCATCAGCAAGGGCATTGAAGATTAAACGTGGCTGGGTCTTTCAGCATGACAATGATCCCAAACACACCGCCCGGGCAACGAAGGAGTGGCTTCGTAAGAAGCATTTCAAGGTCCTGGAGTGGCCTAGCCAGTCTCCAGATCTCAACCCCATAGAAAATCTTTGGAGGGAGTTGAAAGTCCGTGTTGCCCAGCAACAGAACCAAAACATCACTGCTCTAGAGGAGATCTGCATGGAGGAATCTGCCAAAATACCAGCAACAGAGTGTGAAAACCTTGTGAAGACTTACAGAAAACATTTGACCTCTGTCATTGCCAACAAAGGGTATATAACAAAGTATTGAGATAAACTTTTGTTATTGACCAAATACTTATTTTCCACCATAATTTGCAAATAAATTCATTAAAAATCCTACAATGTGATTTTCTGGATTTTTTTCTTCTCATTTTGTCTGTCATAGTTGAAGTGTACCTATGATGAAAATTACAGGCCTCTCTCATCTTTTTAATTGGGAGAACTTGCACAATTGGTGGCTGACTAAATACTTTTTTGCACCACTGTATATAGGCAGCCGCCTCTAAAGTGCTAGTGATGACTATTTAACAGTCTTGAAATAGAAGCTTTTTTTCAGTCTCTCTGTCCCAGCTTTGATGCACTTGTATTGACCTCACTTTCTGGATCATGTTTCTTTTTTCTTTTATTTAAAAGTCAGTTAAGAATAAATTCTTATTTACAATGACGGCCTACCCCGGCCAAACCCGGACGACGCTGGGCCAATAGTGTGCCGCCCTGTGGGACTCCCAATCACGTCCGGATGTGATGCAGCTTGGATTCGAACCAGGTACTGCAGTGACGCCTCTTGCACTAAGATGCAGTGCAATAATAGTGGGGTGAACAGACAGTGGCTCGGGTGGTTGTTGTCAGAAGAGGACTGGCCACCCCTCATAGTCTGGTTCCTCACTAGGTTTCTTCCTAGGTTCTGACCTTTCTAGGGAGTTTTTCCTAGCCACCATACTTCTACACCTGCATTGCTTGCTGTTTTGGGGTTTTAGGCTGGGTTTCTGAACAGCACTTTGAGATATCAGCTGATGTAAGAAGGGCTTTATAAATAAATTTGATTTGTCCTTGATTATCTTTTTGGCCTTTTTACCCACTACGAATGATTGATATTATGAGATGATGCAGAGATAATGAAGAGGAAAGATAGTCTTTTACATGAGTACACAACTACAAACTGCAGTGAACATAATGAAAAGACAAGCATGCAGCATAAACACAATACACACAGGACACAATGCCAACATGCGGTGGACAAAGTATAAGACAGAGAACATGCAATCATATAATACCTACATCTATGAATGATATATGCTATTAAAATGGAACTGGCCATACGGGTACATTGATCTCTGGAAATATGATTCAATGAAATATACAATTGAAATTGATATGAAACTACAATGAACCAAAAGAAAACAAAATGATGGTAAGCATGATAATGAAAATAATGAGATGAATGAAATAGAGATTACACGCCCAACTATATAATATGTCAAAGAGACATGAGCATTGGGGAAGATGAAAAACCTACACAAAAGAAGCACAACAACAACACGAGACATCACCAACTACTACTGGCCAATCACAGCATGGTAGATTATCAGGTGACAATCACATTTGGAATTGAGTTTGACATCTGAGATTTGTGGGTAATCTGTGCAGTGGCTGTCAGTGCCATCTACATCCATTGTAGTAATGTTGCATTAATCTCCAATCCGTGTCAGTGGAGACTGGCGGGAGAAGCTATAGGAAGATGGGCTCATTGTAAATGAATGGAACGATATCAACCACATCAAACATATGGAAACCACATGTTTCGACTCTGTTTCATTTATTCCATTCCAGGCATGACAATGAGCCTGTCCTCCTACAGCTCATCCCACCAGCCTCCACTGTCCCATGTATATCGTGCTGCTTGGGATAAAACTAAAGGCAGCAGAAGTCAAAATTCCAAATGACAAGGTGTTTTTTCCAAGCCATTAAACAAGCTTCTATCCCGGAGAATACTAAGTTAGAATATATAGTACCAGTCAAAAGTTTGGACACACCTACTCATTTATGGGGTTTTCTTTATTTTTTCTATTTTCTATATAATAATAGTGAAGACATCAAAACTATGAAATAGCACATATGGAAGCATGAAGTAATCACAAAAGTATTTGAACAAATCAAAATGTATTTTATATTTCAGATTCTTCAAAATAACAACCCTTTGCCTTGATGACAGCTTTGCACTCTCTTGTTATTTCATAGTTTTGATGTCTTCGCTATTATTCTACAATGTAGAAAATAGTAAGAAAATAAAGAAAAACCCTGGAATGAGTAAGTGTGTCCAAACTTTTGACTGGTACTGTATATGATATATAATAAAGATAGTCATAAATCATTTATTATAAAAAGAATATATAGAAAATCAGTATAAGAAAAGGAGAAGTAAAGAGTATGCCAGTGTTAAACAGGATGGAATGTTATAGTCCTGCTTCTGTTAAAGTTGTGTGTGTGTGTGTGTGTGTGCGTACCACTAATGGATAGGTGAGGGAGGGGAAAAGGGGAGTGGGATGAGGATGATGTAGCTTCATCCACATTGTTCCAGGGACAGATTACAGATTACAGCTCAGCAATGACCAGCAGCTGTCTCATCTCTACAGGAGTCATGTTTTATATGTGTAATATTCCGCATAGATGGGCAGGTGTCTATGATGACAGCAGAGGTGCCGAGGCACATGAAATGAGAACCCACCCATTTCACGAGTATGTCACTTGTTTGTTTACTCAAGGTTGAGGCTGCTTTGTTTTCGTAAGTGTTGTTTGTTGTGTTCCGTGTAAAGGAGAGGATAGAAGAAGAGAAGCGCGTGGAGATGGTGGAGGAGAGAAGGGCAAAATGGCTGCCGGTTGCTGCAATAGACAGCGATACCAGAACAGAGTCCTAATCATGAGCAGACATTTTGTATGATGTGAACGTTGGCAGCAGAAACAAAACAAGAAACCAGTGAAAGATGGATACACTCTTAGAAAAAAAGGGTTCCAAAAGGGTTCTTCGACCTTCCTCATAGGAGAAACTTTTTTGGTTCCAGGTAGAATCCTTTTTGGTTCCAGGCAGAAATAGAACCCTTTTGGGTTCCATGTAGAATACTCTATGGAAAGGGTTCTACATGAAACCCAAAAGGGTTCTACCTGGAACTAAAAAGGTTTTTACCTAGTAGCAAAAAAGGGGTCTTACAAAGGGTTCTACAACGGAAACAGCAGTAGAACCCTTTTAGGTTCTAGATAAGAGTTTAGACGGTTCTTTTTTTGTAACGTTTTCTTTCTTTCTTTATTTATTCTTTGGTTTATGTTTAAAAGTTCTAGTCAAACCCAGTGAGAGTGCTCGAGGCACATGCATGGCTTGAAGTAGATGGAGGTGGATGCAGAGGACTGTGGGATGGATGGTGAAGGTCTGGATGACTTAGATGATACCATATTTGGCCAGCTCGCTAAGCTCCAGGTGGTTGAAGGCCTCCCAGGGGCAGATTACTGTGATGTCTGCAGAGGAAACACATGTTACGTTCAGTAAAAGTCAGTAGGCCAAGCAAACTATACAATATGGCTTTCTACAGTTTTTTAGGGAAGGCGCAGGTAGAGTAGATGAACCGTAATAATAAACGTACCAGTGCCTAAGCCCTCCATTCCAGGGATGTCATCGCCAAAGCTGTAAAGGAGACAGAGATCATTTATTTACAATCAGACCTCATGAAAATGTCATTATGCACTTGTCGAATGCCTGTTTGAGACTAAGAAACCCAATGAAAGTGGCCCTTACCCCTGGATTCCCTTCTTGGGGGGCTTGCTCTTGAACTGGCGAGTCTGCCTCTGCTTGAATTTAGGGGGTCCCTTGCGTGGTGTTGCAGGGCCTCCAGTGACACGGGTGGCAGACTTGATCTCCAACTTGGGGACCTCGAGATTCATGTTTATTAGTTAGCTGGTTGATGTGTGCAGCTGCTTATGTGTTCAATCCCTCTCTGAAGTCCTCTTCTGGGGAAATGGGGAAACAGAGAGAAACAGATCGTATTACACCCACACTTCATGATAGAACTCACATTGTCATAGCTTGGTGTTTTATCAATTCAGTATTGACCGTTTGGAGTATTGACTGGCTGCATCACCTCTTGGTATCTCAACTCTACGTCATCCGAGCACGAGGTGCTACAGAGGGTAGTGCGTACGGCCCAGTACATCACCGGGGCCGAGCTCCCTGACATCCAGGACCTCTATCCCAGGAGGTGTCAGAGGAAGGCCTTAAAAATTGTCAAAGACTCCAGCCACCCAAGTCACAGTCTGTTCTCTCTGCTACCGCACGGCAAACAGTACCGAAGCTCTAAGTCTGGGACCAAAAGGCTCCTGAACAGTTTCTACCTCCAAACAATAAGAAGCTAAACAGTTAATTAAATGGCTACCTGAACGTTCTGCTTCTCACAAACCTACCTACATGTACAGAGTACTTCAATCAATCACCCCAACTACTTCATACCCCAGTACACTGACTCAGTACCGGTACTCCTTGTTTATAGCCTGTCTACTTATTGTTATTCTATTGTGTTACTATTGTATTTTGATCTATTTGTTAATTATTTTACTTTTTAATTGCATTGTTGGGAAAGGGCTCGTAAGTAAGCATTTCACAGTAACAATAAAATATAATTAAAAGACAAGTACCTGGCCCTTAACTTTGTCTGACATGTAGACCTCATCCTAATCCCCTTACTGATCGTATCGCCCTCGTCATGTAATGTCCGATGAATGTCTGGCTCGAATAACTATTCATCATGTAATCCCCAGTTCACGTAAATAAGCCCCCCCCCCCCCACCAACCACCAACCACATCCTCCTTCCTCATTTCAAGCCATTGGCCAGTCATCTACACTTGGGCTAATCGTATTAGTACAAGGACAACACAGAGAATGTGTTGAGCAGGCAGAAAGGGTCTAAGAACCAATCCTATTATCTACCCCTCATACAATAGTGTTCCCAAAGGTAACAAGGCTCTAGAATGTTTCTTACTGGGATCAACTGTACATTATGTTTAACTCGACAGGAGGTCATTTTCAATGCACAATGATGCATTGAGCAGCAGTTGAGAAAATGAAACATGAAAATCAGCCATATTTCCATTCTCATTGACTGATGTACAGTACAAAATACAAGAATGTTCAGAAATGTGATCGTTTTGGGTCTGTCTAATTTAAACTGCTACGTGTATCAGGAACATTTCAAAACATTAAACAGATCTCGAACTGAAAAATGTATCCACACTACAAAGTCATGAAGCAGTTCTCTTTAAATCCATTCAAGAACCTCCCAATATCAATATAACTGCTCAAAACGATCTCCCTTCACACATTCCTTCTTCAACCACACACATTCCCTCTTCAAGTGCCAACTATTCAGGAAGTAGTATATTTTCTTACTACTTGAAAAAGTTCTCTCCCCTCCTCTCTTTTCTACGAGGTTCAACAGTACAGTTACAAAATCCATCACGTCTCTGTCATCACGGGCTATGTGTCTGAATGGATGGTGGGTGTACTCACCTGCTGCTTGGGTGAAGGCTAGCCAGAAGAGTGGGCGTGGGCGCTGAGCGCAGCTCTCTCTAGCAGATGTGTGGGTCTCTATGCTAGGTTGGCTCTGAGGGCCAGGCTGGGCTGACCGGACTTCTTATATTCCTTATGGCCCCTCTGCAGATTAGGAATGTCCCGCCTCCCATCACTGACTCCTTGTTATCGCGGCTCTGGCCTGAGGTGGGGTTCAGCGGGTGAGGGTCAGGGGGTGGGAGTCAGGGGTGGAGTCAGCGGGAGGGAGTCAGGGGGTGAGGGTCAGGGGTAGGAGTCAGGGGTGAGGGTCAGCGGGTGGGAGTCAGGGGGTGGGAGTCAGCGGGTGGGAGTAAGGGGGTGGGAGTCAGGGGTGAGGGTCAGGGGGTGGGGTCAGGGGTGGGAGTCAGGGGGTGGGGGTCAGCGGGTTGGAGTCAGGGGGTGAGGGTCAGGGGTGGGGGTCAGGGTGTGAGGGTCAGGGGTGGGGGTCAGGAGGTGGGGGTCAGGGGGTGAGGGTCAGGGGGTGAGGGTCAGGGAGTGGGGGTCAGGGGGTGGGAGTCAGGGGGACCCTTGTGAAGGGGTGAAGGGAGATGGATGGAAGTTAATTAGAGCACTAAGGCAGCAATAACTTGAATGCATGTAGTGATGCTTGTATTCTAGCATGTTTTCCATACATGAAATCCAAGATGACACCTTCAATGGTCTTTTATCTACAGTCTTCAAAATCCTTCAAACTAAATGGAGACATAATACGGGATACAACATTGCATGGAGGTGTGGATTAATCAACTGGGTGAATGACGTCCTCGTGGCACCCAGAACCAAATGAGAAAACTGTCACGAGAGATTAGGAATTATGTAGCTAATAATATTTTGCCTTGAATGGTAATGAAGATTCTTCATATGTCCAGAACCTTCCAGTCCTATCCCTAGTGACCAGAACCTTCCAGTCCTATACCTACTGACCAGAACCTTCCAGTCCTATACCTACTGACCAGAACCTTCCAGTCCTATACCTACTGACCAGAACCTTCCAGTCCAATACCTACTGACCAGAACCTTCCAGTCCTATACCTACTGACCAGAACCTTCCAGTCCTATACCTACTGACCAGAACCTTCCAGTCCTATACCTACTGACCAGAACCTTCCAGTCCTATACCTACTGACCAGAACCTTCCAGTCCTATACCTACTGACCAGAACCTTCCAGTCCTATACCTACTGACCAGAACCTTCCAGTCCTATACATACTGACCAGAACCTTCCAGTCCTAGCCTTACTGTCCAGAACCTTCCAGTCCTAGCCTTACTGTCCAGCCCTCCCACCTGTTACGTAACCCTCTCTCCATCCATCTGCTGGGCCAGGTTCTCTGGGCTGGCCTGGCCAAGGGGTGTCACCAAAGCCTCAATGCCCATCCCTCAGGAGTATCTCAGATTGACTGATCTATTACTGAACGCACCACGTAGGCTAATCCTCTACGGTGAGTGTCTTCATGGAAGGCTACTCACCAGATGACTCACTTGTACCTCACTCTAAAGACACACATGCTCTCAGATGGTTGCTCATTTGACTGGCTGCAGCCCCCCCCCTCCCTCACTCTGAAAAACAGAAAACAATTACTCTGACTGGAGTTGGGGATTATAGTGGCTGGCTTCTGTTCTCTAGTTAATTAATTACATTGGGTAAACCCACAGTGAGGCCGGGATTATTTCACCTCAGTAGGTATTGGCCAATCGGTTTTCAATTATGCTCATCATCTACATGCATTAGATTTGAAATGAATGACAGATCAAATAGATAGCATGTGGCTCTGCATCAATACCATCTCCTCTGCATCAAAACAGTCTCCTCTGCATCAATACAGTCTCCTCTGCATCAATACAGTCTCCTCTGCATCAAAACAGTCTCCTCTGCATCAATACAGTCTCCTCTGCATCAATACAGTCTCCTCTGCATCAATACAGTCTCCTCTGCATCAAAACCGTCTCCTCTGCATCAAAACAGTCTCCTCTGCATCAATACAGTCTCCTCTGCATCAATACAGTCTCCTCTGCATCAATACAGTCTCCTCTGCATCAATACAGTCTCCTCTGCATCAATACAGTCTCCTCTGCATCAATACAGTCTCCTCTGCATCAATACAGTCTCCTCTGCATCAATACCGTCTCCTCTGCATCAATACCGTCTCCTCTGCATCAAAACCGTCTCCTCTGCATCAATACAGTCTCCTCTGCATCAATACAGTCTCCTCTGCATCAAAACAGTCTCCTCTGCATCAAAACAGTCTCCTCTGCATCAAAACAGTCTCCTCTGCATCAATACAGTCTCCTCTGCATCAAAACCGTCTCCTCTGCATCAAAACAGTCTCCTCTGCATCAATACAGTCTCCTCTGCATCAATACAGTCTCCTCTGCATCAATACCGTCTCCTCTGCATCAAAACCGTCTCCTCTGCATCAAAACAGTCTCCTCTGCATCAAAACAGTCTCCTCTGCATCAATACAGTCTCCTCTGCATCAATACCGTCTCCTCTGCATCAATACAGTCTCCTCTGCATCAATACAGTCTCCTCTGCATCAAAACAGTCTCCTCTGCATCAATACCGTCTCCTCTGCATCAATACAGTCTCCTCTGCATCAATACAGTCTCCTCTGCATCAAAACCGTCTCCTCTGCATCAAAACAGTCTCCTCTGCATCAACAGTCTCCTCTGCATCAATACAGTCTCCTCTGCATCAAAACCGTCTCCTCTGCATCAAAACAGTCTCCTCTGCATCAATACAGTCTCCTCTGCATCAAAACAGTCTCCTCTGCATCAAAACAGTCTCCTCTGCATCAATACAGTCTCCTCTGCATCAATACCGTCTCCTCTGCATCAATACAGTCTCCTCTGCATCAATACAGTCTCCTCTGCATCAAAACAGTCTCCTCTGCATCAAAACAGTCTCCTCTGCATCAATACAGTCTCCTCTGCATCAATACCGTCTCCTCTGCATCAATACAGTGTGATCAAGAAAACTGGAAACTAACAAAAACGAGCTCCGACTGGGAGAAATTGTTTTGAACAGTCATCCAAGTCAGAAACACTGGCATCTTTCTAAAGCTTTTTCTGATAAAGTTTATTGTTTGATCTGGGTTATTTGGGGGGATTATACATTATAAGATATTCTTTAGGGTGATCAAGCCAGATGGCTATGATGTCATGGGAAACAATGAAAGATTATGCTGGTTGTAATGTCCCTTACTGCTAGGTGCCCATGTCACAATGCTACATGTCATAATGTCCCTTACTGCTAGGTGCCCATGTCACAATGCTACATGTCATAATGTCCCTTACTGCTAGGTGCCCATGTCACAATGCTACATGTCATAATGCTACGTCACAATGCCACGTGTCATAATACCCCTTACTGCCAAGTGCCCATGTCACAATGCTACATGTCCCCAATGTCCCTTTCCTGGGGCGGCAGGGTAGCCTAGTGGTTAGAGCGTTGGACTAGTAACCGAAAGGTTGCAAGTTTGAATCCCCGAGCCGACAAGGTACAAATCTGTCATTCTGCCCCTGAACAGGCAGTTAGCCCACTGTTCCTAGGCAGTCATTGAAAATAAGAATTTGTTCTGACTTGCCTAGTAAAATAAAGGTATAATTATTGTTTATTTTTTTTAAATGCCCCTTTCCTGTGCATTTATTTTCACATGGAAACAAAACTTAAATGTCAGAAGTGTCAAAAAGTATTTGTTATTCAACAGATGATAACTCTGTACTATTGAACTAGACCACCCTAGTGGTCAATATCATAGTCATAATGGTCAAAGAAAATTAGAGTTCATTCTGTCATACAAGAACAAGATTTATTTCAAAACAAATGTCCATCGTCAACCTACACTTACAATTTATATTTAAATAATAAATAAGAACAACTCATCCACCACCAACTGATATAAAAATAAAATCAATCCATAAACCTTTTTTTTTTTATCCAAACATAATTGTGCGTATTCTATTTCAAGTGTCAGGGAAATGTATTTTTCAGGTTCATTTGTCACAGAATAGCAGAAACTAACACTGTCAGACGGCATAAATAAATTAAACATCAAATGTATTGAGATTATGTGAACATTGAAATCATTAGGTCTACCTTATTGAATGCCTCAACAAAGTATGCTTGAATGGCACTAGGCTATATCTATGCATGAATGAAATGAGAAATTATACATGTACACACTCATGTAAAAAACTATAGATTAGGTTAGAATATGCAAGATTATGCAATGACAAAAACTAGTTGAAATGTCCATGACTAAGTGAAATGACAGTTTGATTGACACGTAGGATAAAATGCATACCAGTATTCAAATACGAGGGAGTGGTTTTAAAGTGCATACAGTGTCAAAAGGCCCTCAATGTCCCCATTCCCTCTCTGCCACACAAAGACACACACAAAAAAAAAAAGAGTCTACTTCTTCATCATCCTGATCTCCATCTTCAAGAAGGCTTTCAGGTTCTCATCCGATACGTTCTCCTCAATAGCAGCCAGGGCACTCTCTTTCCCAAACCCTCCATCACGGTAGTAGGCTAGGAGCTGCTCTGCGTGTTCGATCCACACACAGTTATGGCAACCGCTCATACAACAGTGGGTGGGGGCGAGTGGAGGGCCAACAGCCTTGGCAGGAGGGGGGTCAGAGCTAGACTCAAGGCTACTGTCTGAGGTATTCAGAGTAGGGGGAGTTGGAGTGGTTGATCCAACTTCAGCTGTGACTCTACGGACAGTTCCTAGTCTGAGGTAAGGTTTTGCCCACGGTAGTTGAAACTGTTGAGAGATCCGCCCTCCCAGGTACAGGACACACAGCTGGTAGAAATACAAAACATATTGCCTAATTTTCATCATCATCATCATCATGTGATAATGAAAGAGAAGGGTGAGAGAGAAACAGTATGGTGTGGTAGGTAGCTAGCTAGCTAGTTTAAAAAAAAATGTACTGTTAAGGAGTGTAGGCTTGGGGAATGAGAGCTAGTAGCTAGCTATCCCTTGATCATGACTCTCAGTTCCTTTATATTACATATAAGAGTCATTGGATGAAGGCCTCTTCTGTATGGGGGAGTTTTCTTATGGGCCCCGACACTCCGTCTGAACATAAACATCCATCACGGTTTTGGAAGCAAAAGGAACTTATATTTCATATCAGCAAGAAATAAATGTACAAAAAAGTGAAATGTTAAATTGATACAGACCTTTATGGGGTTAGTGTTGCCAGATGGCCATTCCTCCATGTTACAGTGAGTTCACGGAAAACTGACAGAAGACAGTTGACTATCTGTGCTAAACCTCAACCTTTCTCTTTCACTAGAGATATTTCTGATCCCCAGCTACATGGGCACCCCTACAATTAACACGTTCCACTACTTTCCCCAATACTACACATTCCTTTGTCTCATGCCCTTCTGCACATTTCTCACACCTTGGACCCTCCCTCCTACACACTACTGCCACATGCCCATAAGCTTGACACCTATAACATCTTAATGTAATCGGCACTTACGCTCATACAGGATAACGTATATATCCCAAATGCACTTTGTCCGGCAAAGACAACTTCAAAACTCAAAAGAACAGACAATGAATGACTCTTCTGTTTCCCCACTGTCTGCGTCGCATGAAACGACGCAGAGAACGATTCGTTTTATTTCGAGGGCATTCTTCCTCTGCCCAACAGAAGCAAACAATTATCACTAGACCACTTTTAGCTACCCTCCCTGATTCCACATGACCCAACTCTTTTTTTTCACCCACAGCGAAACCACAAATGGATCGGGCCAAATGGCAAGAGTCCACTTTTTCCATAAACTTTTCTCCTACTGTCACAGACTCTTCTTTATCCTGATCCTCGGTGCATACTTCGGTCTCCGATAACTTTACTGCACCTACCACCTCCGATACTTCCCCCTCATTCACTTCCATTTCTCCCCCTGCTTACACTTTCTACCATTCTTCGTTGACAAACCATCTCACTTTTCCCCACCATTTTTATCCGACTCAAACTCACCCTCTTCTCCCTCCATTCCTTCTCTGTTTCCCCAAGTACATGTCTCCTAATGATTATACTGCCGCTCCATCCCCGACACCCACAGTGTACTTGCTTTATCTAGGGACTCCACTTCCCCCTTCGGGAGTTATGCTCATGTGCCTCTTATTTTGATGTGACATGAAAGTAGAGGATTTATGTTTCTAGAACCGTATCGCAATCGAGACTCAACATGCGTTTAGATGGGAGTATTTTGCAGTTTTTGCTTCCAGAGCCAATTCGCCCGTAAACAGAACACGTAGCCAATATCCGTGGACTATAAGGAGTAATGTTATGTACCTTTAGTCCAACATTGGACAACCCCCCCAAATACTCCATCTAAACGTGAATAGATTCGCAATTGCGCCACGGTTCTAGAAAACACAAGTCCTCTACTTTCATATATCACATCAAAAATAAATACAAAATGCACACTTACTCTACACCTTTTTCAACCGTTTTAGCAGTATTTTTCAGTAGCAACACCTATTCCGTTTACAGGTGTTAATAGATACAGATGAGTGATTGGGAAAGTAGTCATCGGTTTTCCGTAAATAAGCGATGTAACATGGGGATAAGACCGTATGGGAACACTAACCGCGTTAACGGTCTGTATCAATTTAAACAGTTATGTATTAGTATCATTTCTCGCTGATATGGTATGATATGGTACCATATGATATGGTTCCAACACCGTACAGCAAGCGATATGTTTTACTGTTCAGACCGCGCGTCGCGGCTCGTAATTAACAAAACTCCCCATACAGACGACGCCTTCGTCGAATAACTCATGTGTAATGGTACTGAGAGTCATGACCAAGGGACCGTGGATAACCAACCTTCTGTAAAGACAACGATGATCCCATGATATTTCCTCTCAAACGAAACATCTTTCTGATGTATACGTTGCTACATATCTGAAGACATCATTTCCTACGTAGAGTACAATCTACAAATCCATTTCCCTCCACCCAAGTGTTTCAGCTACTTGGCTAACTAGCTCGCATATGCCAGCCGTGAAATTCCGCCATGTTGGAATGAACTATGACCGTCAGTGGCTGTAAAGCAACGTTGCTGATTGGCTGAAAGGAAACACAGTGCGGGCTGATGTTCATGACTGCATTGTCAACTTGTGTCCAGCAGATGTCACTAAAGAAATATCTATGAAATTGGCCTTCAGTTAAAACATCCCTCAGTGTCTGATTTGTCAAGAAAAACGGAGCAAACGAATGTACATAATGGTCCATTTATAAACAACGGATATTTCAACAGATTTGTAATGAAGATGTTAGATTAAAAAAAAATAATGATATGCCCTGCTGGCTGTAGGCTACATCAATACATATGTACTTCCAACAAAGAGAGACTCTTGCCTCATCATTACTACATCAAGCTGCAGATGGATGGAGGGTGTGAGTATTACCCGATGGACGTCTTGTTGCCAAGGACTACCTGCTTAGAGAGTTGAAGAGCTATGCAGCTGCTCTGTCAGGATTCTCTCATTAGCGCACGAGAAAAGAGTCTTAACACATGACATCATTTGATTCCACTTTTGAGTGTTAGAATAAAACAATTAGAACATCATATTATAGGGGAGCTCTATGGTTCAGCTTTGTTAAAAATAGTTTCAGTTCGAGTCATATATAATGCTTTATGTAGAGGGTTATCCCTTTGAGCAAAAGCCATTGAAAATATGTATTTCTGAGTAAAATACATATGTTTCTGTCTTGTGCTCACTAGGATGTTGTTATTCGAGTTTTACATTTTGTAGCAGCACACCAACAAGTCTCCTCTGTTCCAAAGTATGCCAACAAACTGATTCACTTCCTTTGCAATTACTCACACCTCCAAAAGAAAATGTTTTCCTTTGACTGTGTTACAATGGTTGGCAAACACATGCAGCACAATTATACATCTTGTCCAAAGGTCTGTTGGCATTAGAGTACTAGCCTACCTCTGTGTGTGACCGTGAATCATGGAAGTCAATATTACACCAACAGGATTCTCTCTCGCTGTATAGCCAGTCTAAAGACTACAATAAGTTCAGGTATTTCTCCATACAGCCTAACCTACTACAGCATGTAGTAACAACCTGAATTATTATTATTTTTATTTCACCTTTATTTAACCAGGCTAGTTGAGAACAAGTTCTCATTTACAAATGCGACCTGGTCAAGATAAAGCAAAGCAGTGCGACACATACAACAATAGAGTTACACATGGAGTAAAACAAACATACAGTCAATAATACAGTAGAAAAAGTCTATATACAGCATGTGCAAATGAGGTAGGATAAGGGAGGTAAGGCAATAAATAGGCCATAGTGGCGAAGTAATTACAATATAGCAATTAAACACTGGAATGGTAGATGTGCAGAAGATGAATGTGCAAGTAGAGATACTGGGGTGCAAAGGAGCAAGATAAATAAATATATACAGTATGGGGATGAGGTAGTTGGATGGGCTATATACAGATGGGCTATGTACAGGTGCAGTGATCTGTGAGCTGCTCTGACAGCTGGTGCTTAAAGCTAGTGAGGGAGATATGAGTCTCCAGCTTCAGTGATTGTTGCAGTTCGTTTCGCCAAGGGTTCTGTAGACCGGTATTACCTCTGTGTGACATGACTGAAGTAAA
>NC_088411.1:39073343-39118343 GCF_034236695.1 Oncorhynchus nerka
GCAGAGGGAGGGTATACAGAATTAGGGGAAGAGGAGGACAGAGACCTGTCCCGAGAGGTTCTTTTTGAACATGTCTGTTCCTATTGTAGTTGGACGTATTTATTCATATAAGTGCATCAAAAACATATTTTTCACGGCCATTTGGATTTTTCGACTATATTCTTCTCGTGCCTCAAGACCATAGATATGTTGATATGGTATAACTCTGTGGTTATCATCCCACAGTTGTATATCAGTAGTGTGAAGCTGTTGTCTGTCATGATGATGACTGTGCGGTGATGACCTGAAACAACAATGCCCTTCTCCACAGGGAGGTAGGGCCCAGAGCAGATGAGGTAAACAAAGAAGGGAGTCATCAGAACACTCCAATTAAACACATGAGTAGAGAGACAACCCTAAGTGGTAGAGAGCCAAGTAACCCTCAGGGATAGATAGTAGACAGCCAAGTAACCCTCAGTGATAGGTAGTATAGAGCCAAGTAACCCTCAGGGATAGGTAGTAGACAGTCAAGTAACCCTCAGGGATAGATAGTATAGAGCCAAGAAACCCTCAGGGATATGTAGTATAGAGCCAAGTAACCCTCGGGGATAGATAGTATAGAGACAAGTAACCCTCAGGGATAGGTAGTATAGAGCCAAGTAACACTCAGGGATAGATAGTATAGAGCCAAGTAACACTCAGGGATAGATAGTATAGAGCCAAGAAACCCTCAGGGATAGGTAGTATACAGCCAAGTAACCCTCGGGGATAGATAGTATAGAGACAAGTAACCCTCAGGGATAGGTAGTATAGAGCCAAGTAACACTCAGGGATAGATAGTATAGAGCCAAGTAACACTCAGGGATAGATAGTATAGAGCCAAGTAACACTCAGGGATAGATAGTATAGAGCCAAGTAACACTCAGGGATAGATTGTATAGAGCCAATTAACACTCAGGGATAGATAGTATAGAACCAAGTAACACTCAGGGATAGGTGTTCTGTTCCCCAGAATATCTATGTGGAAATGCATCAGGTGGATATTGAAGAGTTCACTTAGGAAAAAGCAGTCTCACACGTGAGATTTGGTTCTGGGTTCAGAGATGAATGAAAAATAGACCATGTTTTTTTGCTCTCTTTTTTTGCTCATGTCAAACATTTGCCTTCACTGTAATCTATACCGAATTACTCAATCAGTATCACAGTTGCTAATGTTGCTATGGTTTCCTCAGTGAATTAATTACCTGTTGCTAATGTTGCTATGGTTTCCTCAGTGAATTAACTGCTGCTAATGTTGCTATGGTTTCCTCAGTGAATTAACTGCTGCTAATGTTGCTATGGTTTCCTCAGTGAATGAACTGCTGCTAATGTTGCCATGGTTTCCTCAGTGAATTAACTGCTGCTAATGTTGCTATGGTTTCCTCAGTGAATTGACTGCTGCTAATGTTTCCATGGTTTCCTCAGTGAATGAACTGCTGCTAATGTTGCTATGGTTTCCTCAGTGAATTGACTGCTGCTAATGTTTCCTCAGTGAATGAACTGCTGCTAATGTTGCTATGGTTTCCTCAGTGAATTGACTGCTGCTAATGTTTCCTCAGTGAATGAACTGCTGCTAATGCTGCTATGGTTTCCTCAGTGAATTGACTGCTGCTAATGTTTCCATGGTTTCCTCAGTGAATGAACTGCTGCTAATGTTGCTATGGTTTCCTCAGTGAATTGACTGCTGCTAATGTTTCCTAAGTGGAATTAACTGTTCTTCACAGTGCTAATGTTACAATACAATCAACACAATACATAATGCCACGTAGATGTACACAGACACAGCCGTATAGATTTGTTTGCAGTATACAACAGGGCTCTGATATGGACCATTAATGACTGTAGTTGTGAGGCGAGTCTGTACTGTATTTTATTTAATTAAATTTATTTAACCTTTATTTTAACTCGGCAAGTCAATTAAGAACAAATTCTTAATTACAATGACTGCCTACACCGGCCAAACTCGGACAACGCTGGGCCAATTTTGCGCCGCCCTATGGGACTCCCAATTACGTCCGGTTGTGATACAGCCTGGAATCGAACCGAGGTGTCTGTAGTGACGCCTCAAGCACTGAGATGCAGTGCCTTACACCGCTGCACTACTCAACAGGTCTCTGTTTGCTTTGACCACTGACTCCAGGTCATCTATAAGACATTGCTAGGTAAGGCCTCGCCTTATCTCAGCTCACTGGTCACCATAGCAACACCCACGTGCTCCAGCAGGTATATTTCACTGGTCACCATAGCAACACCCACGCGCTCCAGCAGGTATATTTCACTGGTCACCATAGCAACACCCACGTGCTCCAGCAGGTATATTTCACTGGTCGCCCCTATTGCCAACTCCCCCTTTGGCCGCCTTTCCTTCCAGTTCTCTGCTGCCAATGACTGGAACAAACTACAAAAATCACTGAAGCTGGAGACTCATATCTCCCTCTCTAACTTTAAGCAACAGCTGTCAGAGCAGCTCACTGATCACTGCACCTGTACAAGGCCCATCCAACTACCTCATCCCCATATTGTTATTTATTTTTTGCTCCTTTGCACCCCAGTATCTCTACTTGTGCATTCATCTTCTGCACATCTATCACTCCAGTGTTTAATTGCTATATTGTAATTACTTCGTCACTATGGCCTGTTTATTGCCTTACCTCCCTAATCTTACCTCATTTGGCCGTCGCTACATATTCGTCGCCAGACCCACTGGCTCCAGGTCATCTACAAGTCCATGCTAGGTAAAGCTCCGCCTTATCTCAGTTCACTGGTCACGATTGCAACACCCACCCGTAGCACTCGCTCCTGTATCTCACTGATCATCCCTAAAGCCAACACCTCATTTGGCCGCCTTTCCTTCCAGTTCTCTGCTGCCTGTGACTGGAACGGATTGCAAAAATCGCTGAAGCTGGAGACTTTTATCTCCCTCACCAACTTTAAAAATCTGCTATCTGAGCAGCTAACCGATCGCTGCAGCTGTACATAGTCCATCGGTAAATAGCCCACCCAATTTACCTACCTCCTCCCCATACTGTTTTTATTTATTTACTTTTCTGCTCTTTTGCACACCAGTATCTCTACCTGCACATGACCATGTGATCATTTATCACTCCAGTGTTAACCTGCTAAATTGTAATTATTCGCCGACCTCATGCCTTTTGCACACAATGTATATAGACTCTTTTTCTTTTATCTTTTTTTTCCTACTGTATTATTGGCTTGTTTATTGTTTACTCCATGTGTAACTCTGTGTTGTTGTCTGTTCATACTGCTATGCTTTATCTTGGCCAGGTCGCAGTTGTAAATGAGAGCATGTTCTCAACTAGCCTACCTGGTTAAATAAAGGTCAAATAAAAAAGAGATATTGTATCTGCCCCCAGCTTTTTGCAAACTGCTGGTTAATCATTCCTGAGTGAGAGAGTCACCTTCTCTAAAGGTCAGGGGGGGAGAGGGGGGGCAATTCCAGTCCTCGAGGGCCTGATTGGTGCCACAGGTCTGCCCCAGCCCCAGCCAACACACCTGACTCCAATAATCACCTAAACATGATGTTCAGTTTAGAATGCCATTAGTTTAATCAGCTGTGTTTGCTAGGGATGGTGGGAAAGTGTGACACCAATCAGGCCCTTGAGGACTGGAGATGCCCACCCCTGCTCTAGGTCATAACTGAATTCTAAACCGATCCTCATAATGATGTAGTAACTTGCACTGAGAGTGGCTAAAACTCACTGTAAATGTGTATTCTAAATGAAACCATATTCCCTATGATGTAGCTCATGGGCCAATGGGCTCTGGTCAAAAATTGTGCACTATATACTGTAGGGAATATGATGCCATTTGGCAAGCAGCTTACGTTTCTCCTGTTATGGACTGTATAACCTTACTGACCGGTGACTGCATAGTGACGCTGCATTATGACCATCTTTGTAGTCCATCATGCCCATGGTTGTAGTCCATTATGACCATCTTTGTAGTCCATCATGCCCATGTTTGTAGTCCATTATGACCATCTTTGTAGTCCATTATGCCCATGTTTGTAGTCCATCATGCCCATGTTTGTAGTCCATTATGCCCATGTTTGTAGTCCATCATGCCCATGTTTGTAGTCCATTATGCCCATGTTTGTAGTCCATTATGCCCATGTTTGTAGTCCATTATGCCCATGTTTGTAGTCCATCATGCCCATGTTTGTAGTCCATTATGCCCATGTTTGTAGTCCATTAAGACCATCTTTGTAGTCCATTATGCCCATGTTTGAAGTTGCAGGGTAGGACTCTCTGTCCGTCCAAAAAGCTCCAGAAATGGGTTAGCCAGCTAGCTCCTGATGTGACCACACTCATTAATGGCTGGAGTTTGTCCTGGCTGCTGGTGTTTCTCAGTTTGCTTGCTGAGGGGACCTCGGCACTGACGTTAGGCCTGTGGCAGTGGACGAGAGGTGGGCTTGAGGCTGGCTGAAGGGAGGCTGGCCTGGAAGGGACTGTTATTGCACTGGGGCAGAGGGCCTTTGATAGGAAGTCTGGCCTTGCACTGCCAGAGATTGCGTGTGTGTGTGTGTGTGTGTGTTTGTGCAGGTGCGTGTGTGTGTGCGTGTGTGTGTGTTTGTGCAAGTGCGTGTGTGTGTGTGTGTTTGTGCAAGTGTGTGTGTGTGTGCGTGTGTGTGTGTGTGTGTGTGTGTGTGTGTGTGTGTGTGTGTGTGTGTGTGTTTGTGCAAGTGTGTGTGTGTGTGCGTGTGTGTGTGTGTGTGTGTGTGTGTGTGTTTGTGCAGGTGCGTGTGTGTGTGTGTTTGTGCAAGTGCGTGTGTGTGTTTGTGCAAGTGTGTGTGTGTGTGTGTGTGTGTGTGTGTGTGTGTGTGTGTGTGTGTGTGAGTGTTGTACCTGTCTTACTCTCATCTCAGTCAGTCAGAGAGAGAACATGTTCCTTTATCCTTTATCAGGTAAAGCTCTGCAGAGGCTAATGCTAATGTCCTCTCTCACGTAGGCCTAGGCTACAAATAAATGTACCATATTTAAAGTCATTTTGCAGCTGCTTTTATCCAGTGTGTCCTATGATATGATGTGATATGGTGTCCCAGTGTTTGAGCTCATTTCGCAAATGTTTTCAATCAAAGTGAGTTCAATTTGGTGTCCACTGTGGTATCCGAAATGGTGTCCAGTGATTGTGAAATCAAATGAGGATATCATTAACACAGACAAAAGTAGTTTAGCAAGCCATTTATCCCTTTGCATGTGGTACAGTGAGTTGTGATGTAATACTGACACCTTACCTTTCATGGGAACACAGACATTTGCATATTGTTTCTGTTCTTGCGAGCGATACTAAGGCTTCAGTGACCAGAATACACACAGTCACAGACCCAGATGTCAGCAGGACACAGACAAAGTCATACCACCTATCAATCAAGGTGAATGACAAAGCCTTAAAGGGGCAGTTCAAGGTGTTTGACAAAGCCTTAAAGGGGCAGTTCAAGGTGTTTGATAAAGCCTTAAAGGGGCAATTCAAGGTGAATGACAAAGCCTTAAAGGGGCAGTTCAAGGTGTGTGACAATACCTTAAAGGGGCAGTTCAAGGTGAATGACAAAGCCTTAAAGGGGCAATTCAAGGTGTGTGACAATACCTTAAAGTGGCAGTTCAAGGTGAATGACAATACCTTAAAGGGGCAGTTCAAGGTGTGTGACAATACCTTAAAGGGGCAGTTCAAGGTGTGTGACAATACCTTAAAGGGGCAGTTCAAGGTGTGTGACAATACCTTAAAGGGGCAGTTCAAGGTGTGTGACAATACCTTAAAGGGGCAATTCAAGGTGTAAGCCTTAAAGGGGCAATCTGCAGTTTCTATATGCATTTTTGAAGAATATAACTTAGAAATGCCTCATTTTAATTTTTTTATTTTATTTCACCTTTATTTAACCAGGTAAGCTAGTTGAGAACAAGTTCTCATTTGCAATTGTGACCTGGCCAAGATAAAGCATAGCAGTTCGACACATATAACAACACAGAGTTACACATGGAATGAACAAAACATACAGTCAATAATACAGTAGAACAAAAAGAAAACAAAAAGTCTATATACAGTGAGTGCAAATAAGGTCAAATAAGGGAGTTAAGGCAATTAACAGGCCATGGTGGCGAAGTAATTACAATATAGCAATTAAACACTGGAATGGTAGATGTGCAAAAGATGGATGTGCAGGTAGAGATACTGGGGTGCAAAAGGAGCTAAATAAATAAATACAGTATGGGGATGAGGTAGATAGATGGGCTGTATACAGATGGGCTATGAACAGGTGCAGTGATCTGTGAGCTGCTCTGACAGCTGGTTCTTAAAGCTAGTGAGGGAGATGGGAATCTCCAATCTCCTCATGAGCTTAGTTAAACTGTTGTACCCCATCAGAACTTAAAATATGCATGTTTTACTCCAATGTGTGTACACAAAGTAAATGTAAACAAACACTATATAACCTCAACAAGGTTAAAACTATAGTTTTGATATCATAGACGGTTAGTCCTCGTATCCATAGCTTTATCTACGAATTTTAGAGTGGTTACATTTTCTCCAGCCCCGTCCCTCAGCTTTTTACTGAAAGATGGGCTTTGTTATTGTTTCAACTGCTGATTGCCGCTTTACGATGTTGTTAATACAATCAACAATGCTCTGTTTGGGAAGGGCAAACAATCGTGTGACATCTCTGCCAACTCAATGGACATAGAACACAGATTAAATGAGGGTAGAGATGCCTCTCTGAATACTCTGACCACAGAATGACGTGGAACACCACTGTATCGATATGGCTCCTGTGACCTTGTGTTCACAGACAGGGTTTTTCACATTGATTCGGAAAGTTCCCTCTCTCTTCCTCTGAGTTTATGGTCTGACCTCAAGTGTAGATTTTTTACTAGAAATGCGTAAAACCTCTTGACAATGTAGGAGACTTCTCTTTACAATGTGTAGGAGACTCCTCTTTACAATATGTAGGAGACTCCTCTTTACAATATGTAGGAGACTTCTCTTTACAATATGTAGGAGACTCCTCTTTACAATATGTAGGAGACTCCTCTTTACAACATGTAGGAGACTCCTCTTTACAATATGTAGGAGACTCGTTTTTACAATATGTAGGAGACTCCTCTTTACAACATGTAGGAGACTCCTCTTTACAATATGTAGGAGACTCGTTTTTACAATATGTAGGAGACTCCTCTTTACAACATGTAGGAGACTCCTCTTTACAATATGTAGGAGACTCCTCTTTACAACATGTAGGAGACTCCTCTTTACAATATGTAGGAGACTCCTCTTTACAACATGTAGGAGACTCCTCTTTACAATATGTAGGAGACTCCTCTTTACAACATGTAGGAGACTCCTCTTTACAATATGTAGGAGACTCCTCTTTACAATATGTAGGAGACTTCTCTTTACAACATGTAGGAGACTCCTCTTGACAATGTAGGAGACTCCTCTTTACAATATGTAGGAGACTCGTTTTTACAATATGTAGGAGACTCCTCTTTACAATATGTAGGAGACTCGTTTTTACAATATGCAGGAGACTCCTCTTTACAATATGTAGGAGACTCCTCTTTACAACATGTAGGAGACTCCTCTTTACAATATGTAGGAGACTCGTTTTTACAATATGTAGGAGACTCCTCTTTACAACATGTAGGAGACTCCTCTTTACAATATGTAGGAGACTCGTTTTTACAATATGTAGGAGACTCCTCTTGACAATGTAGGAGACTCCTCTTTACAATATGTAGGAGACTCGTTTTTACAATATGTAGGAGACTCCTCTTTACAATATGTAGGAGACTCCTCTTTACAACATGTAGGAGACTCCTCTTGACAATGTAGGAGACTCCTCTTTACAATATGTAGGAGACTCATTTTTACAATATGTAGGAGACTCCTCTTTACAATATGTAGGAGACTCGTTTTTACAATATGCAGGAGACTCCTCTTTACAATATGTAGGAGACTCCTCTTTACAACATGTAGGAGACTCCTCTTTACAATATGTAGGAGACTCGTTTTTACAATATGTAGGAGACTCCTCTTTACAACATGTAGGAGACTCCTCTTTACAATATGTAGGAGACTCGTTTTTACAATATGTAGGAGACTCCTCTTGACAATGTAGGAGACTCCTCTTTACAATATGTAGGAGACTCGTTTTTACAATATGTAGGAGACTCCTCTTTACAATATGTAGGAGACTCCTCTTTACAACATGTAGGAGACTCCTCTTGACAATGTAGGAGACTCCTCTTTACAATATGTAGGAGACTCCTCTTTACAATATGTAGGAGACTCGTTTTTACAATATGTAGGAGACTCCTCTTTACAACATGTAGGAGACTCCTCTTTACAACATGTAGGAGACTCCTCTTTACAATATGTAGGAGACTCGTTTTTACAATATGTAGGAGACTCCTCTTTACAATATGTAGGAGACTCATCTTTACAACATGTAGGAGACTCCTCTTTACAACATGTAGGAGACTCCTCTTTACAATATGTAGGAGACTCGTTTTTACAATATGTAGGAGACTCCTCTTTACAATATGTAGGAGACTCCTCTTTACAATATGTAGGAGACTCCTCTTGACAATGTAGGAGACTCCTCTTTACAATATGTAGGAGACTCCTCTTTACAATATGTAGGAGACTCGTTTTTACAATATGTAGGAGACTCGTTTTTACAATATGTAGGAGACTCCTCTTTACAATATGTAGGAGACTCCTCTTGACAATGTAGGAGACTCCTCTTTACAATATGTAGGAGACTCCTCTTTACAACATGTAGGAGACTCCTCTTGACAATATGCAGGAGACTCCTCTTGACAATGTAGGAGACTCCTCTTTACAATATGTAGGAGACTCCTCTTTACAATATGCAGGAGACTCCTCTTGACAATGTAGGAGACTCCTCTTTACAATATGTAGGAGACTCGTTTTTACAATATGTAGGAGACTCCTCTTTACAATATGTAGGAGACTCCTCTTTACAATATGCAGGAGACTCCTCTTTACAATGTAGGAGACTCCTCTTGACAATGTAGGAGACTCCTCTTTACAATATGTAGGAGACTCGTTTTTACAATATGTAGGAGACTCCTCTTGACAATGTAGGAGACTCCTCTTTACAATATGTAGGAGACTCGTTTTTACAACATGTAGGAGACTCCTCTTGTCAATGTGTAGAAGACTCCTCTTTACAATATGTAGGAGACTCCTCTTGGCAATGTGTAGCAGACTCGTTTTTACAATATGTAGGAGACTCCTCTTTACAATATGTAGGAGACTCGTTTTTACAATATGTAGGAGACTCGTTTTTACAATATGTATTAGACTCCTCTTTACAATATGTAGGAGACTCCTCTTGACAATGTAGGAGACTCCTCTTTACAATATGTAGGAGACTCCTCTTTACAACATGTAGGAGACTCCTCTTGACAATATGCAGGAGACTCCTCTTGACAATGTAGGAGACTCCTCTTTACAATATGTAGGAGACTCCTCTTTACAATATGCAGGAGACTCCTCTTGACAATGTAGGAGACTCCTCTTTACAATATGTAGGAGACTCGTTTTTACAATATGTAGGAGACTCCTCTTTACAATATGTAGGAGACTCCTCTTTACAATATGCAGGAGACTCCTCTTTACAATGTAGGAGACTCCTCTTGACAATGTAGGAGACTCCTCTTTACAATATGTAGGAGACTCGTTTTTACAATATGTAGGAGACTCCTCTTGACAATGTAGGAGACTCCTCTTTACAATATGTAGGAGACTCGTTTTTACAACATGTAGGAGACTCCTCTTGTCAATGTGTAGAAGACTCCTCTTTACAATATGTAGGAGACTCCTCTTGGCAATGTGTAGCAGACTCGTTTTTACAATATCTAGGAGACTCCTCTTGGCCTCAGAAAGAGAGCACTGACAAGCGTTCCAAATGGAACTCTATTACCTATGTAGTGCACTCCACTCTATAGCGAATATGGTATAATTTGAGATGCATCCATTGTGTAACAGAGTCATCATGTGTGGGCGGCGCTGAGACAAAGAACCACATCTCTGTACTTAACCTCCCTGCTCTTACATGATACATCAGCTGTTGTTAAAAACCCAGTTTCTGTACAATCGTCACATAATGGATTTTTATAACCCTTCCATTGGATCCTCTTTGAAATATCCGGTTATCCATCTGTTAGGCATGTGTATGGGAGGCGAAGTCAAGTTAGGAGTGTGTATGGGAGGCGAAGTCAAGTTAGGCGTGTGTATGGGAGGCGAAGTCAAGTTAGGAGTGTGTATGGGAGGCGAACTCAAGTTAGGAGTGTGTATGGGAGGCGAAGTCAAGTTAGGAGTGTGTATGGGAGGCGATGTCAAGTTAGGAGTGTGTATGGGAGGCGAAGTCAAGTTAGGCGTGTGTATGGGAGGCGAAGTCAAGTTAGGCGTGTGTATGGGAGGCGAAGTCAAGTTAGGCGTGTGTATGGGAGGCGAAGTCAAGTTAGGCGTGTGTATGGGAGGCGAAGTCAAGTTAGGAGTGTGTATGGGAGGCGAAGTCAAGTTAGGCGTGTGTATGGGAGGCGAAGTCAAGTTAGGCGTGTGTATGGGAGGCGAAGTGAAGTTAGGCGTGTGTATGGGAGGCGAAGTCAAGTTAGGCGTGTGTATGGGGAGGCGAAGTCAAGTTAGGCGTGTGTATGGGAGGCGAAGTCAAGTTAGGAGTGTGTATGGGAGGCGATTTGTCAAGTTAGGCGTGTGTATGGGAGGCGAAGTCAAGTTAGGCGTGTGTATGGGAGGCGAAGTCAAGTTAGGCGTGTGTATGGGAGGCGAAGTGAAGTTAGGCGTGTGTATGGGAGGCGAAGTCAAGTTAGGCGTGTGTATGGGAGGCGAAGTCAAGTTAGGCGTGTGTATGGGAGGCGAAGTCAAGTTAGGAGTGTGTATGGGAGGCGATTTGTCAAGTTAGGCGTGTGTATGGGAGGCGAAGTCAAGTTAGGCGTGTGTATGGGAGGCGAAGTCAAGTTAGGCGTGTGTATGGGAGGCGAAGTCAAGTTAGGAGTGTGTATGGGAGGCGATTTGTCAAGTTAGGAGTGTGTATGGGAGGCGAAGTCAAGTTAGGCGTGTGTATGGGAGGCGAAGTCAAGTTAGGCGTGTGTATGGGAGGCGAAGTCAAGTTAGGCGTGTGTATGGGAGGCGAAGTCAAGTTAGGCGTGTGTATGGGAGGCGAAGTGAAGTTAGGCGTGTGTATGGGAGGCGAAGTGAAGTTAGGCGTGTGTATGGGAGGCGAAGTCAAGTTAGGCGTGTGTATGGGAGGCGAAGTCAAGTTAGGCGTGTGTATGGGAGGCGAAGTCAAGTTAGGAGTGTGTATGGGAGGCGATTTGTCAAGTTAGGAGTGTGTATGGGAGGCGAAGTCAAGTTAGGCGTGTGTATGGGAGGCGAAGTCAAGTTAGGCGTGTGTATGGGAGGCGAAGTCAAGTTAGGCGTGTGTATGGGAGGCGAAGTGAAGTTAGGCGTGTGTATGGGAGGCGAAGTCAAGTTAGGAGTGTGTATGGGAGGCGATTTGTCAAGTTAGGAGTGTGTATGGGAGGCGAAGTCAAGTTAGGCGTGTGTATGGGAGGCGAAGTCAAGTTAGGCGTGTGTATGGGAGGCGAAGTCAAGTTAGGCGTGTGTATGGGAGGCGAAGTGAAGTTAGGCGTGTGTATGGGAGGCGAAGTCAAGTTAGGAGTGTGTATGGGAGGCGATTTGTCAAGTTAGGCGTGAGTATGGGAGGCGAAGTCAAGTTAGGCGTGTGTATGGGAGGCGAAGTCAAGTTAGGCGTGTGTATGGGAGGCGAAGTGAAGTTAGGCGTGTGTATGGGAGGCGAAGTGAAGTTAGGCGTGTGTATGGGAGGCGAAGTGAAGTTAGGCGTGTGTATGGGAGGCGAAGTCAAGTTAGGCGTGTGTATGGGAGGCGAAGTGAAGTTAGGCGTGTGTATGGGAGGCGAAGTCAAGTTAGGCGTGTGTATGGGAGGCGAAGTGAAGTTAGGCGTGTGTATGGGAGGCGAAGTCAAGTTAGGCGTGTGTATGGGAGGCGAAGTCAAGTTAGGCGTGTGTATGGGAGGCGAAGTCAAGTTAGGCGTGTGTATGGGAGGCGAAGTCAAGTGCAGGAGAGCAGAGTATAATAAACAGGTGCACTTTAATATCGGTTAACTAATGATAGCACATAACACATACAAGAGCCAAAAAACAGTGCAGCGCCTGACAATCATCCACGTAACAGATAACAATCACTCACAAATACAACACGGGGAACAGAGGGTTAAATCATAAACAAGTAATTGGTTGAGTGAAGCCAGGTGTGATAAGACAAAGACAAAACAAATGGAAAATGAAAAGTTGATCGGCGGTGGCTAGAAAGCCGGTGACGTCGACCGCCGAACGAACAAGGAGAGGGACCGACTTCGTTGGAAGTCATAACACCATCATCTCTGCCCATCAAAGATGAGAATGACAAAGCTTATCACGTTACATCACCTTACGGAAAATCACATGATTTCACAATGTGACATTTAGCTTCTTTTGGAATAAAAAAAAATATATACATGTATATACATCCCGCTCGTTCCATCACAGTTCAAATCACATCACTACACAGTCTCAGGTGCCTGTGAGGACGGAGCCTTTATCGACAGTCTCAGGTGCCTGTTATGACAGAGTCTTAATTGACAGTCTCAGGTGCCTGTTATGACAGAGCATTTATTGACAGTCTCAGGTGCCTGTTATGACAGAGCCTTTATTGACAGTCTCAGGTGCCTGTTATGACAGAGCCTTTATTGACAGTCTCAGGAGCCTGTGATGACAGAGCATTTATTGACAGTCTCAGGTGCCTGTGAGGACAGAGCCTTTATTGACAGTCTCAGGAGCCTGTTATGACAGAGTCTTAATTGACAGTCTCAGGTGCCTGTTATGACAGAGCATTTATTGACAGTCTCAGGTGCCTGTTATGACAGAGCCTTTATTGACAGTCTCAGGTGCCTGTTATGACAGAGCCTTTATTGACAGTCTCAGGAGCCTGTGATGACAGAGCATTTATTGACAGTCTCAGGTGCCTGTGAGGACAGAGCCTTTATTGACAGTCTCAGGAGCCTGTTATGACAGAGCCTTTATCGACAGTCTCAGGTGCCTGTTATGACAGAGCCTTTATTGACAGTCTCAGGAGCCTGTTATGACAGAGCCTTTATCGACAGTCTCAGGAGCCTGTGATGACAGAGCATTTATTGACAGGATTCTTTGTAATCCTCTACTGTAAAATCCCCCAAAAGTCCCCAAAAATACTCAGCCTCACTCACAACGATGCCTGTTTCTCCGATTTCCTCTTTGTTTGCGCTGTGCAGTTGATAACCAATGCAATGAACCGTCTCCTTCGCCCTAACAGGGGCACATGTTCACCACCACCATTTAAGCATTTAGACTCAGCTGATACTCTGGGTAGGAAAGGATGTCCCATTATAGCTACAAGGTACCAAACTGTACCGCGTAAGTTCATATGTGTACATGTGAAGTGTACCCTTTGACCTCTGTGTACCCCAGGGAACAACACTGTAATGTACTCTAACCAAACCCTTATTATATGAGAGTGCGTTAATATGTTCCAAGCGATTAGTATGAACCTGGTGACACTGCATACCTTGAGCACTGCTAGATTTACTTTGATGGTGATAATTGGACGATTATTTACTTGATTCTAGGTAGCTTTTAGCAAAGTGCCGGAAATGCATTCTTGCCAGTAAGGGGTGCAAAGTAAACCAGTAAGGGGTGCAAAGTAAACCAGTAAGGGGTGCAAAGTAAACCAGTAAGGGGTGCAAAGTAAACCATGGGGTAATTGAGGGACAGTGAAATACAAGCCTTGGTTTTAAGGGGGCTGGGGTGGGGTGAAAGTGCTTGTCAAGTCGGAGTGGTGAGTGTGAGAGATTGCGTGAGTGTGTATGTGTGTGAGTGTGTGTGTGTGTGTATGTGTGTGTGTGTGAGTGTGTATGTGTGAGTGAGTGAGTGTGTATGTGTGTGTGTGTGAATGAGTGAGTGAGTGAGTGTGTATGTGAGTGTGTGTGTGTGTGTGTGTGTGTGTGTGTGTGTGTGTGTGTGTGTGTGTGTGTGTGTGTGTATGTGTGTGTGTGAGTGAGTGAAGGTGCTATCTTACTTTAAGGTTTATGTTGATTAGTTTTAGTTTCCATGGTTTCAAGAATGAGGAGGCAGCAGAGTAAAAGTCAGTTTATGCCATGTTGACATGGGGACGAGGATAGAGGAAAGACAACACATTCAAACTCATTCATACCCTCCTCTCAGTCTATCCTTATCCTTTATAGACCTGAGACTATAGCCCCGTATAGGGTGGTTCCAGCATAACAGACATAAGTAGCCCATCCCAGATCCTCACATTTCTCCACGGACACTGCCAAGGATAACAGGTAAACAACTTGGGTATGGCTGAGTGTTTTACTCAATCACTCTCAACTCTGGTTATTAACATCAACACTGGGGTTCTCTTACACCACTGAGTGTTATTTGAACTCCTAAATCAAAATATGTTCCCAGAAAATCATGCAAAGAAATCAACTAGTACTGTCAGTACTGTATATGTAAAATGATAAAGGGAATACTAGACATATGCACAAATATTCCCATACAGGTACAGTTTAAAACATTCTCACAACTATCTTTTTAAACTGATCAGAGTACTCAACTCCTGATGTTAAAGTTGAAACACTGAGGTAAACACTAATGTTCAGGCACTATTTAAAAAACAATAAAAAATACATAGAACCCTTCTTGCCTTCCAAAGAATTATCATAGAACCCTTTCTTCCAAAAAAGGGTTCTTAGGATGTTAAAGATTCTAGGTAGAACCCTTCTTGCCTTCCAAAGAATTATCATAGAACCCTTTCTTCCAAAAAAGGGTTCTTAGGATGTTAAAGATTCTAGGTAGAACCCTTTGCCTTTTTTAAATGAACCCTCGTTTTCCAAAAAGGTTCTTCAGATGAAAACGGTTCTTGGTAGAAACCTATCCCTCCACAGAGAACCCCTTCAGAACCCTATTTTTGTATATGAACACGCACGTGGATATTCTGGACCATAAACCAGTACTATTCTATATCCTGTCTTACTTTTGGCCTCTCTTATGTTGTCATAATACAACCAGGGAGAGGACTATGGATAGACGTATGGTATCTTTCATATCAAAGGCAGAAAAAGGATTATACAAACCTAGATTCATTATTTCCATCCCCTTTGATGATTGGTATCGTTCCATCCATCTAATACCAGTCAGTTTAACTGACACATTGCCATGACCACGTACGGTACATTATGTAATGACATGCTATTATGAAAATAACCATGACTGCTTTTCCAATCCTCTCTCTCCACCGGTGGATCAGACCGTCTGGGTATCGGTAATACACACCGAGAAAATAATGCTGCAGAAATGACCTTCTCCCAAACAATTCTTCTGGCATTTTTTTGTGTACAATAACACATGTATGTTATCCTTTTCCACAACAACCTAATCAAACATAACCACATTTCCAATACACTGTCCCAGCTACTGGATAATATTAACAGTCTATAGCAAGAGACTAGCAACTACCTGACTGTGCAGTATACGAACTTATCTGTTCTATTCAAATACACACCGGCCCTTCGTGGGAGATTTATGGTTTAGTAAAATTACAGGCAAAACAAATGAGGGGAGCGAAAGCCAACAGAGGCCGGCTCTCTTACAAACAAAAGCACTTTCTTGGCAGTGAACGCAACACACTGCCCTACATCCTTTTAGCAATCTCACTATACCACTCTCCATTTAAACATAACTTAAAAACAGGTTTTATTTTGGACTGTCTCCCTGTGTTGTTATACCTTAACTGACCTGATGTTGGAGCCTTCTAGCACATGAAGACTCTGGGCAAAATAAGTGCACTATATAGGGAATAGGGGGCCATTTAGAAGGCATGCTCACTCTGAAGCAGAGACCCTGAGGGGAGTTCCACAGAGGCCCTTATCACAGGTGGCTATGGAAATTATGTGTGTGAGAGAGAGAGAGGTAGAGAGAGAGAGAGAGAGAGAGAGAGAGAGAGAGGTAGAGAGAGGTAGAGGTAGAGAGAGGTAGAGAGAGAGAGAGAGAGAGAGAGAGAGAGAGAGAGAGAGAGAGAGAGAGAGAGAGAGAGAGAGAGAGGTAGAGAGAGGTAGAGGTAGAGAGAGGTGGAGAGAGAGAGAGAGAGAGTTAGTGTTCTGGTGGCTCCGTTATAGTGTGGGGTGTGTTTTCCTGGTTTGGTTTAGGTCCATTCAACCCCTTAGGTGGCAAGGTAAGTGTCAATAAATACACAGCCAGTCTGAGTGATCACCTTTAATCTATGGTGAATCATTTCTATCCAGATGGGAGTGTTCTCTTCCAGGATGACAATGCCCCCATTCACAGGGCACGAGTGGTCAATGAATGTTTTGATGAGCACGAAGATGATGTAAACCATATGCCATGGCCGTCTCAGCCACCAGATCTCTTACTGCATGGTCGGAACTAGAAGCACAAGCATTTCGCTACACTCGCATTAACATCTGCTAACCATGTGTATGTGACAAATAAAATGTGATTTGATTTCATTTGATTTAATTGAACACGTTTTTACACCACCATCCACAAAACACCAAATTATGGAATTTGTTGTGGAAGAATTGGTGTCACATCCGTCCAGTAGATTTCCAGACACTTTGTAGAATATATATGCCAGGTGCTTTGAATCTGTTCTGGCTCGTGGTGACCCAACGCCCTATGAAGACACTTTATGTTGGGGTTTCCTTTTATTTTGGCAGTTATCTGTATCTAGTCTTGGAAATCCCATACCTACGGCAGCAGTATGTTGAAACATTGTTAACGTGAGAGGTAAACCATCTGCATAGGGAGACTAGCATATACAATGCATTCGGAAAGGATTCAGACCCCTTGACTTTTTCCATATTTTGTTACGATACAGCCTTATTCTAAATTTGATTAAATTAAATAAAAAACTCAGCAATCTATACACAATACCCCACAATGAAAAACAGGTTTGTAGATATTTTGGGGTAAATACCAGTATTAGGTATTAAAAGTATCAGGGTAAATTCCAGTATTAGGTATTAACAGTATTGGGTATTAACAGTATTAGGTAATACCAGTATTAGGTATTAACAGTATTAGGTATTAACGGTATTAGGTATTAACAGTATTAGGTATTAACAGTATTAGGGTAATTAACAGTATTAGGTATTAACAGTATTGGGTATTAACAGTATTAGGTATTAACAGTATTAGTTATTAACAGTATTAGGTATTAACAGTATTAGGTATTAACAGTATTAGGGTAAATAACAGTATTAGGGTAAATACCAGTATTAGGTATTGACAGTATTAACAGTATTAGGTATTACCAGTATTAGGTATTAACAGTATTGGGTATTAACAGTATTAGGTATTAACAGTATTAGGGTAAATACCAGTATTAAGGTAAATAACATGATTAGGTATTAACAGTATTAGGTATTAACAGTATTAGGGTAAATACCAGTATTAGGGTAAATAACATGATTCGGTATTAACAGTATTAGGGTAAATACAAGTATTAGGGTAAATACCAGTATTAGGTATTAACAGTATTACCAGTATTAGGTATTAACAGTATTAGGTATTAACAGTATTAGGGTAAATAACAGTATTAGGGTAAATACCAGTATTAAGGTAAATAACATGATTAGGTATTAACAGTATTAGGTATTAACAGTATTAGGTATTAACAGTATTAGGGTAAATACCAGTATTAAGGTAAATAACATGATTAGGTATTAACAGTATTAGGTATTAACAGTATTAGGGTAAATACCAGTATTAGGGTAAATAACATGATTAGGTATTAACAGTATTAGGGTAAATACAAGTATTAGGGTAAATACCAGTATTAGGTATTAACAGTATTACCAGTATTAGGTATTAACAGTATTAGGTATTAACAGTATTAGGTATTAACAGTATTAGGGTAATTAACAGTATTAGGTATTAACAGTATTAGGGTAAATAACAGTATTAGGTATTAACAGTATTAGGTATTAACAGTATTAGGTATTAACAGTATTAGGTATTAACAGTATTAGGGTAAATACCAGTATTAGGGTAAATAACATGATTAGGTATTAACAGTATTAGGGTAAATACCAGTATTAGGGTAAATACCAGTATTAGGGTAAATAACATGATTAGGTATTAACAGTATTAGGTATTAACAGTATTAGGTATTAACAGTATTAGGGTAAATACCAGTATTAGGGTAAATACCAGTATTAGGGTAAATAACATGATTAGGTATTAACAGTATTAGGTATTAACAGTATTGGGTATTAACAGTATTAGGTATTAACATGATTAGGGTAAATACCAGTATTAGGTATTAACAGTATTAGGGTAAATAACAGTATTAGGTATTAACAGTATTAGGTATTAACAGTATTAGGTAATAACAGTATTAGGTATTAACAGTATTAGGGTAAATACCAGTATTAGGTATTAACAGTATTAGGGTAAATACCAGTATTAGGTATTAACAGTATTAGGTATTAACAGTATTAGGCATTAACAGGATTAGGTATTAACAGTATTAGGTATTAACAGTATTAGGTATTAACAGTATTAGGGTAAATACCAGTATTAGGTATTAACAGTATTAGGTATTAACAGTATTAGGCATTAACAGGATTAGGTATTAACAGTATTAGGTATTACCAGTATTAGGTATTACCAGTATTAGGTAATAACAGTATTAGGTATTAACAGTATTAGGGTAAATACCAGTATTAGGTATTAACAGTATTAGGTATTAACAGTATTAGGGTAAATACCAGTATTAGGTATTACCAGTATTAGGTATTAACAGTATTAGGCATTAACAGGATTAGGTATTAACAGTATTAGGTATTACCAGTATTAGGTATTAACAGTATTAGGGTAAATACCAGTATTAGGTATTAACAGTATTAGGTATTAACAGTATTAGGGTAAATACCAGTATTAGGTATTACCAGTATTAGGTATTAACAGTATTAGGCATTAACAGGATTAGGTATTAACAGTATTAGGTATTAACAGTATTAGGGTAAATACCAGTATTAGGTATTACCAGTATTAGGTATTAACAGTATTAGGGTAAATACCAGTATTAGGTATTAACAGTATTAGGTATTAACAGTATTAGGGTAAATACCAGTATTAGGTATTACCAGTATTAGGTATTAACAGTATTAGGCATTAACAGGATTAGGTATTAACAGTATTAGGTATTACCAGTATTAGGTATTAACAGTATTAGGGTAAATACCAGTATTAGGTATTAACAGTATTAGGTATTAACAGTATTAGGGTAAATACCAGTATTAGGTATTACCAGTATTAGGTATTAACAGTATTAGGCATTAACAGGATTAGGTATTACCAGTATTAGGTATTAACAGTATTAGGCATTAACAGGATTAGGTATTACCAGTATTAGGTATTACCAGTATTAGGGTAAATACCAGTATTAGGTATTACCAGTATTAGGTATTACCAGTATTAGGTATTACCAGTATTAGGTATTACCAGTATTAGGTATTAACAGTATTAGGCATTAACAGGATTAGGTATTAACAGTATTAGGTATTACCAGTATTAGGTATTACCAGTATTAGGTATTACCAGTATTAGGGTAAATACCAGTATTAGGTATTACCAGTATTAGGGTAAATACCAGTATTAGGTAATAACAGTATTAGGTATTACCAGTATTAGGTATTAACAGTATTAGGTATTACCAGTATTAGGTATTAACAGGATTAGGTATTAACAGTATTAGGTATTACCAGTATTAGGTATTACCAGTATTAGGGTAAATACCAGTATTAGGTATTACCAGTATTAGGGTAAATACCAGTATTAGGTAATAACAGTATTAGGTATTACCAGTATTAGGTATTAACAGTATTAGGTATTACCAGTATTAGGTATTAACAGGATTAGGTATTAACAGTATTAGGTATTACCAGTATTAGGTATTACCAGTATTAGGGTAAATACCAGTATTAGGTATTACCAGTATTAGGTATTACCAGTATTAGGTATTACCAGTATTAGGTATTACCAGTATTAGGGTAAATACCAGTATTAGGTATTACCAGTATTAGGTATTACCAGTATTAGGTATTACCAGTATTAGGTATTACCAGTATTAGGGTAAATACCAGTATTAGGTATTACCAGTATTAGGTATTACCAGTATTAGGTATTAACAGTATTAGGTATTACCAGTATTAGGGTAAATACCAGTATTAGGTATTACCAGTATTAGGGTAAATACCAGTATTAGGTATAATATTGATTTATTATGACAGGTTCTCTGGACTGTATGTACTTCACCATTAAATGTTTATTTAGATTTTCATTTTTCTTTCAGACATCAATGGCTGTTGATACAGTATGTTCAACCAATCGATTCACTCACTGTTGCTTTACAACATCATATTAGATTGAACATTCAGGATTTCATTTACAGGTGTTGGCTCAAAACTGATTACAAGAAAAGTCATTACTGTAAATGTCTTAAATATCATATTTCCAAATTCATACAACAATTCATACAACAAGTGATTCCTTACATATGTAGTGAGAAGCCATTCATTGGCATGGCATTAACATTAGGTCATTCAACAATCTTTAGCCACAAATTGAAATAGCAATTTTAACTTTCTGGTAGTGATACCCATTCACAAGCCAGGCACTAAACATTGACATAATAATATCGACACTTACTTCAATTGAAAGCTCGAAAGTGCACGCTTTCTGTATGCTAAACCTATAAATGAGTGCATTAGTGTTAGGTAGGTAATCCCCCGTGACAGAAGAGACCTTTTCCAAGATTCCATGGAACCATAGAAGGTGTTCCAGGTATGGAATGTTCCACTGTTAAGGGGTCCACTTCTGAGAACACTGGGATGACAGGTTTATCCCATCACACCAGTTGCCCCCCTCGCTTGACTGATCCTGTTGTTGGCTGCACTTCCACGTGACTACTGTGTATGTGACTATTGTGTGTGTGTGTGTATGTATATCTATCTTTGTAGCCTAAATACACCCCCACATGCTAAGAGAGAGTGAGACTAGTATTCCATGCTGTTAGCTCACATTTCATCTGTCACAGTGTGTCCAGTGGAGAGCTCAGCTCATAGTCAGAGGTGACCTCTGCAAAAGGTATTGTTCTCTCCCAACGCCATGGGCCTGCTCTCCGTGGGTTGCTTTGACTTCTGTCAGACATACAGATGGGGCAGGGACTGGAACAGGGACAGGACAGACCTGTCCATCTATCGACAGAGGGTTAAGTCGTACACAGGACTGTCCAATCTTTAGGGGTTTTACAAAGGGCAAACTGTTCGTGTCGTTCACCTAAACGTCACCTCTGGAGTCTGATAGGCTGATAGGTCAGAGTTCAGGTAGGCCTCATTGTGATGGGTCCCGTTAAAACCATCTCATATCAAGGATGCAATGGACAACAGCAAAATAGAGTCAACATGAGGAAACTGTAGCAATAAATATGTCTTGAGGAGAGAGGTGTAAAGTAGTCTGTGTTCACCACTGGGATATCTTCTGCAGTCCATTCCCCTGAAAACAGAAAAAGATGGAGAGATATTGTTAAAAAAAACGATATAGACCTAATGTCATATAAATAGACATAGTGTAATGACAGTGCTAACGCAATATGCGTGTGGGGGAAAAATAACTGAACTGAAAGAAGGTCAAAGGAAAGGCCGTCAACACCGGGAAAAAGTCCGAAACCCACAGGAAGAACGAAGCGAAAGAGACGACTGATCCAAAGCAATAAGAGAAACAGATGGATGGACAAAAAACAACCTGTCACACCCCGACCATAGTTTGCTTTGTATGTTTCTATGTTTTGTTTGGTCAGGGTGTGATCTGAGTGGGCATTCTATGTTGTGTGTCTAGTTTGTCTGTTTCTGTGTTTGGCCTGATATGGTTCTCAATCAGAGGCAGGTGTTAGTCATTGTCTCTGATTGGGAACCATATTTAGGTAGCCTGTTTGGTGTTGGGTTTTGTGGGTCATTGTCTCTGACTGGGAACCATATTTAGGGAGCCTGTTTGGTGTTGGGTTTTGTGGGTCATTGTCTCTGATTGGGAACCATATTTAGGTAGCCTGTTTGGTGTTGGGTTTTGTGGGTGATTGTCTCCTGTGTCAGTGTTTGTTCCAAACGGGACTGTTTCTGGGTTTACACGGCTGTTGTTTTTGTAGTTTATTCATGTATATAGTTTTCTTATTAAAAACAAACATGAATTTCAACCACCCTGCATTTTGGTCCTCCTCTCCTTTGACGGAAGAATCCCGTTACACAACCACATATTTCCGAGGAATGTAGAGATAGAAACCGTCCAATAAGACAAGACGACAGTACAAGACCAGGAAGAAACTTAAGTGACAGGCTTGTCAAGGTGAAACTGAGACCGAGAAGGAATGCATTGTGATTGTGTGTGTTTACTGTATACAGTATCCACCTTTGTAGCCAAAATACCCCCCCCCCCCCCCCAATGCTAAGAGAGTGAGACGAGGACTGTATTTTCCACCATTCTCAGAGGAGAAGAGGAGAACGGACAGGGAGAGAGGTGAGGAGAATATGTCAGAGGACAGCGGGCACAAGTTCCAAATGGCACCCTATTCCCTATTTAGTGCACTACTTTTGTCCAGAGCTCTGGTCAGAAGTAGCACTACGAAGGGAATAGGGTGCCATTTTGGAACGCATCTATCTCCACCTACACTGTGGCCCTGCTGGGTCTGCGTGTCTGCTGTCTTGTCGGTGCGACCCGACAGGATACTGCCCCCGCTGTGGGCCACGGAGCTGTTGTTGGTGGAGGCTCGGGGGATGTGAGGCATTTCCTGCTGCGACCAGAGATACACAAGGAACACAACATGCTCATCATGATTCATACGAAAGAGAACGGAAGAATATTTAAACACAATGGATATTAATAAATATCCCTCTTTCTTTTAATGAAATAATCGAAAAACACAACAACAACAACAACCTGTGGCAGTGTGTGTGTGTGTCGCGCCCGTACGTGTGTGTGTGTGTGTCGCGCCCGTACGCGTGTGTGTGTGTGTGTCGCGCCCGTACGTGTGTGTGTGTGTGTCGCGCCCGTACGTGTGTGTGTGTGTGTGTGTCGCGCCCGTACGTGTGTGTGTGTGTGTGTATCGCGCCCGTACGTGTGTGTGTGTGTGTCGCGCCCGTACATGTGTGTGTGTGTGTCGCGCCCGTACGTGTGTGTGTGTGTGTGTGTGTCGCGCCCGTACGTGTGTGTGTGTGTGTGTATCGCGCCCGTACGTGTGTGTGTGTGTGTGTCGCGCCCGTACGTGTGTGTGTGTGTGTCGCGCCCGTACGTGTGTGTGTGTGTGTGTGTCGCGCCCGTACGTGTGTGTGTGTGTGTCGCGCCCGTACGTGTGTGTGTGTGTGTATCGCGCCCGTACGTGTGTGTGTGTGTGTGTGTCGCGCCCGTACATGTGTGTGTGTGTGTGTATCGCGCCCGTACGTGTGTGTGTGTGTGTGTCGCGCCCGTACATGTGTGTGTGTGTGCATGGACAAACAATTGATGGCCAGTACTCACATTCCCCATTCCCCTGCTGATGAGAGCCAGCTCAGTGGGCTGGTAGACAGAATGGTGGCTCTGACCACTATAGCCGCTGTATGGAGACACAACTTTGGGACCTGCGAGGGAAAATAACAAGAAAACATTCCACAACATTAGATCCCAATCACACACTGAATGTCTTTCAATGACATAGACTGACCCAGGTGAATCCAGGTGAAAGCAATTTTCCCTTATTGATGACACTTGTTAAATCCACTTCAAAATCAGTGTAGATGAAGGGGAGGAGACAGGTTGTAGAATGATTTTTAAGCCTTGAGACAATTGAGACATGGATTGTGTATGTCTGCCATTCAGAGGGTGAATGGACAAGACAAAATATTTAAGTGCCTTTGAACGGGGAATGTCAAGAACTGCAACGCTGCTGGGTTTTTCACACTCAACAGCTTCCCGTGTGTATCAACAATGGCCCACCACCCAAAGGACGTCCAGCCAACTGGACAAAACCGTGGGAAGCATTTGGGTCAACGTGGGCCAGCATCCCTGTCAACATGGGCCAGCATCCCTGTCAACATGGGCCAGCATCCCTGTCAACATGGGCCAGCATCCCTGTGGAACGCTTTCGACACGTGTAGAGTCCATGACCCGACGAACTGAGGCTGTTCTGAGGGCAAAAGGGGTTGCAACTCAATATTAGGAAGCTGTTCCTAATGTTTCGTACACTCAGTGTTTATGTCGGGACAATGGATACTTTCTTTATATCATCACGTTTTCAAATCCTAAATGTCAATCAAATCCACGTAGTCAGACATCCACGGGTGCATTCAAGCAGTATCCTCTGGGTATTCAGTGTTCCCAAGCAACCAGTCATAGTAGCTTGTTCTATTCAACCACCCCATGACAAGATCATAAACAACAGACGCAGGCGATACGTCTATTATCTCCGCTGTGCAGTCAAATGTGCAGTCCTCTATAAAGGTAGGATGGATAATGCTTGGTTAATGTGAGAGACATTTTAGTTTTCCCCCCAGGTGGAATTGCCTGGTCCTCCCTGTGAAATATCTGCCTACCATGACACTGTTGCCACACCTTGTTTGCTATTGAGACAGCGCGGTAACGCAAACACAAACAGTGATGTTGGGGCTGACGAGTGTGTGTTTGTGTGTGTATGTGTCAGTGTTTGTGTATGTATGGTATACTGGTTAGGTCACTGGTTGTCCTGGACATCTAAATCCCATTGAGTCACCTGGTAGACCTGTGGGAATGGAATATATGTGTGGGAGAGAGAGAGGATTTGGTTGGTTAAATGTTTAAATAAGTCCTCAGGATATACAAAGACAATGAAGGACTTTTTCTGGTTTCATAGCTCTTTGTCATCACGACAGATATCATCCTTCGGTTCTCAGTCTCTCCCAGAAAAGGTTGATTAGTTTTTAAAAACAAACATCATTTTCCTGTTAATATTTAATAATAGTTCAATATGAATATAAAATCTCCAAAAATGGAAGGGTTATTTTTTGTCAAAACATTCTCTGTTGTCACTTCATTATTAGTTTGCTATGGCAACTGATGTGTCAGAGGACAGAGAGCGGAGGGCTCATTATATTTTTGTTCCTTTTATTTGATCAAACATGATTCTCCACTCAGTATAAACTGACTAAACACTGTGTGTGTTCTGATACTGTATTGATATGTTCCCAGAACTTGGGCAACGTGCCGGAACATTGGTACATTGTGGGAGGCCAAAATCAAATCAAATCTAACCTGTCTGTCTAGAGACGAGTCACCTGGGTGCCAGCTGATCTCAACAGACCAGGACATACAGTAGGTTAACCTCAGTCAGGACAGAGCTGCTAACTCATGTGGCGCCATCCGCATTAACACGTGCTATTATCCCTCCCTCCCACTCTGACCTAAACCATTGCCGGCATCCCAAATGGCCCCCTATTCCCTATAAAGTGCACTACTTTTGACAAGTGCCTTTGGTCAATGGAGTGCCCTATATAGGAAACAGGGTGCCATTTGGTTGTGATGAGGTGAGGCCAGGGCAAGCCGAGGGCAGGTGGAGCAACATCAAAGAGATAGAGTGGGAGGGGAGGGGAGGGGAGAGGAGAGGAGAGGAGAGGAGAGGAGAGGAGAGGAGAGGAGAGGAGAGGAGAGGAGAGGAGACAAAGTGTCCTGTCTAGCTGTGCTGCAGCCTGCGAGATCAGATTCTGGTCGCCAATAGGATAAAAACCACATCAGCATATCAAATTCTTTAAGGTATGCAGATTGTACTGTATACTGGATGTGAAATTCAGTACTGTTTCAATGATATTCATTGAGCTTTTCTTGTCCATCTCGCAGTTTATTTTCAACTTACTGTTTTGGAAGATATTTTATTTCAGACTTGGGGGTCATTGAAAAAAAAGTACATTGGAATATGAACAAATAAACTGTAGAGTGTGCAGATTGTTACATGTAGACAACAATGTTATTTCATTCACGTGTCTGACTATACGTACGAAAGCCCCATACCCTCCTGAACCTGCTGACAAGCCCCATACCCTCCTGAACCTGCTGACAAGCCCCATACCCTCCTGAACCTGCTGACAAGCCCCATACCTTCCTGAACCTGCTGACAAGCCCCATACCCTCCTGAACCTGCTGACAAGCCCCATACCCTCCTGAACCTGCTGACAAGCCCCATACCCTCCTGAACCTGCTGACAAGCCCCATACCCCCCTGAACCTGCTGACAAGCCCCATACCCTCCTGAACCTGCTGGCAAGCCCCATGCCCTCCTGAACCTGCTGACAAGCCCCATACCCTCCTGAACCTGCTGACAAGCCCCATACCCTCCTGAACCTGCTGACAAGCCCCATACCCTCCTGAACCTGCTGACAAGCCCCATACCCTCCTGAACCTGCTGACAAGCCCCATACCTTCCTGAACCTGCTGACAAGCCCCATACCCTCCTGAACCTGCTGACAAGCTCCATACCTTCCTGAACCTGCTGACAAGCCCCATAGCCTCCTGAACCTGCTGACAAGCCCCATACCCTCCTGAACCTGCTGACAAGCCCCATACCTTCCTGAATCTGCTGACAAGCCCCATACCTTCCTGAACCTGCTGACAAGCCCCATACCCTCCTGAACCTGCTGACAAGCCCCATACCCTCCTGAACCTGCTGACAAGCCCCATACCCTCCTGAACCTGCTGACAAGCCCCATACCCTCCTGAACCTGCTGACAAGCCCCATACCCTCTTGAACCTGCTGAACCTCCCCTTTCTAATGGTTAAGTGTGTTAGATATATTAGATATTTTAGATGTATTAGATATATTAGATATATTAGATATATTAACTGTATGTAATGTGCCAGATATATTAGATATATTAGATATATTAGATATATTAACTGTATGTAATGTGCCAGATATATTAGATATATTTACTGTATGTAATGTGCTAGCAAGTGGAGAAAACATCCTGGTATCTAGTGAAGTGTACTTATTAGTGAAGCCAGGTCATTTATGTGGGTCACCAAGAGTGTGTGTGTGTGTGCTGTACAGTATATGTGTGTGTGTGTACACGTTACAGTATGTGTGTGTGTACGGTACAGTATGTGTGTGTGTATGTGTACGGTACTGTGTGTGTGTGTGGCTACATACCGAAGTTGGGCTCATCCATAGAGAAAGCCTTGTTCTCCATAAACATGCTCTGGGCTCCTTGCTCCCTCAGGATATTCTCATAGCCCACACCTCTGCTCAGGTCCTCTCCGATCCCTGGCACGCCCCCCTCCTCTTCCCCGGTCAGAGAGCATATCTCTGGGATGGTGTAGAGGATCAGGAACACCCAGGCGTTGCTGACGAGGGCGATGGCCAGGGTAGGGTCATCCCAGCTGGGTCTGCCGGTCCTCAGGTTCCCCCAGACGTACATGGTGATCCAGGCCACCCAGATGAACACAGAGAGGAGACCCGTGACGAGGATGAAGGCTCCCTCCTTGCGCCACTGTTTGTATTTCCCGCACAGGGTGGGTAAGGAAGCCACTATGACAGCTAGGAGAAGATTCAATACGTAGATCAGCGCCATGACAAAGTCCCGGTTGGCAATGTTACAAGGCACGTCTGTGGCTGTGCCAAGTGCTATCCCTGTAGCGTTGAGTACCATGAGAGGATATCGAACCACAGTGATGATCAGCCACTCCGTGTTGATGACCACCTCCACCAGCCAGAGTCCCAGGGCTCCCAGACACAGCACCGAGGCCCGGGGCCCCCGATCTCCCCTGCGGGCCAGGAGGTTCAGCTTCACACACTGCATGAGAAGACACGCGAAGCACCCGGCGAACAGCACCCCGAAGAGGAAGCGTCGCGAAGCACAGGTGGCGAAGTCCTTCCCTACGATGAAGGAGAAGGTGAGGCAGAAGAGGCCCAGGGTACTGATCAGGAAGCAGGCATGGAGGCCCACGGAGCACATCCTATTCTTTTCTGTGATGAAGGGCAGGCTGGCCAGGAGGACGATGAAGAGGACGATGGAGACCAGCACGCCGGCCGCCGCCAACGCTTCCAGCACGATGCCCCATACGGCACTGAGGTCACACAGGCTGTAGTACAGGGAGCCTACGTTGGAGCCACACCCACTTGGGGTCACACTGGCAGCCATCGAAACGGGGAAAGACCAGAGAGTGATGATGGTCGGGACTAGGAGATGAAGTCTCTGGAGTGTGTGGTCCATGTTGTTGGGCAGCACCTGTTGACACAGAGACAGAAGGAGAGACTCAGTAGGTTGGCATATGAGAAGGTTCTTAAGAGGGAGAAGAGAGAAACCAGGGTCGTTGTCATACATTAAAGAGTCATTCTTGAAACACCCAAGCAGGTAAATATGAGTCAAGAGCAAACAGAAAACCTTATCCTGTAATCAGGATGTAACGGCGTATACCCACTTTACACAAACAACAGATGGAAAGATTTGATTTCTGATTAAAATGGCTTAGATGTTAATTTTTACAACTTTGTTCTATGTAAAAATACCAGAGCCTATACCAGAGGTACCTGAGGTACCAGAGCCTATACCAGAGGTACCAGAGGTACCAGAGCCTATACCAGAGGTACCTGAGGTACCAGAGCCTATACCAGAGGTACCTGAGGTACCAGAGGTACCAGAGCCTATACCAGAGGTACCAGAGGTTCCAGAGCCTATACCAGAGGTACCAGAGGTACCAGAGCCTATACCAGAGGTACCATAGCCTATACCAGAGGTACCAGAGGTACCAGAGCCTATAACAGAGGTACCTGAGGTACCATAGCCTATACCAGTGGTATCAGAGCCTATACCAGAGGTACCAGAGCCTATACCAGAGGTACCAGAGGTACCAGAGCCTATACCAGAGGTACCAGAGCCTATACCAGAGCCTATACCAGAGGTACCAGAGCCTATACCAGAGGTACCAGAGCTATTTCTGAAGCTGGCATTTATCCAAGCCCTTTTTGAGAATCATTGATAAGACTTTAAAAACAAATATAGAGTGAGTCCACTGTGTGAGCATGATAACACTTAGGAATGTCAGTTGAGACACTCTTTTACGGTCAGAGGACACAGTATAGTACAGCACATACACACACACACACACACACACACACCATATAAATTCACTCACAAGACACCACACATACTATACACACAGTTGTGACGACCCTCCCACTCTGTCTGCCGTATTCTCTCTTTGTTCTTGTTTCCTTATTAGGATGCCGGTGGGCGGATTTGGGAGGGTCGTCAGCTACATGGGAAACACCTGGGCCAGGTGTCTCCCAGGATAAATAGACCTCTTCCACATTCATGGAAGAGACTCTCTCCATGCAGACACCTTTTGTAGATTGTGTTGTGGTTCTTGGTGGCCTTTTGTTTGTTTTGGCACCTTAAATCACCCTGCATTATCACATTCATGCATGCAAAACACTCACTTACATTACTGATTACACATTGTATATTATACTTAGTTACTTATTTAATAAATATATATTTTGCTACTCCTTATCTCCACGTTGTCTCCCTTTGTTACGGGCTTTGAGCCGGTTCGTGACATTATGGAGACTGAAGAGGACTAGGAGTATTACATGGTGTTGTTATGGAGACTGAAGGGGACCAGGAGTATTACATGGTGTTGTTATGGAGACTAAAGGGGACTAGGAGTATTACATGGTGTTGTTATGGAGACTGAAGGGGACTAGGAGTATTACATGGTGTTGTTATGGAGACTGAAGAGGACTAGGAGTATTACATGGTGTTGTTATGGAGACTAAAGGGGACTATGAGTATTACATGGTGTTGTTATGGAGACTGGTTACATTACAAAACATTTGGAACACCTTCTTAATATTGAGTTTCAACACCCCCCACCCCTCAATTGATCAGGGCATGGACTCTAAGAGGTGTGGAAAGCGTTCCACAGGGATGTTGACTCACAGTTGTGTCCAGTTGGCTAAATGTCCTTTGGGTGGTGGGCCACCTTCTTGATACACACGGGAAAGTGTTGAGGGTGAAAACTCCCAGCAACGTTGCCGTTTCTGACACTCAAACCTGTGTGCCTGGCACCTACTGCCATACCCCGTTCAATGGCACTTCAATCTTTTGTCTTGCCCATTCACACGTACACAAGCCATGGTTCAAGGCTTAATAAGGGAACACTAGTCATATTAATAATGTTTAAATAATGTTTACACACCACTTTACTCATCTCATATGAATATACTGTTTTCTATTCTACTGTATTTCAGTCAATGCCACTCTGACTTTGCTCGATCTAATCATTTATATATTTCTTAATTGTATTCTTTTACTTTTAGATGAGTGTGTATTGTTGTGAATTGTTTTTTAGATATTACTGCACTGTTGGAGTTAGGAACACAAGCATTTCGCAACACGCGCAATAACATCTGCTAAATATGTGTATGCGACTAATACAATTTGATTTGATCTATTTGGTTATGAAATGTCTGCTAGGTGTAATGTAATTTGACAGGGACAGAGAGAAATGGCATGGCACAGCATTCAAATAAGTCTGGTCTACTGTAGGGATGCTTATTTTCAAAAAAGTTGGCGGTTGTTTAGATGAGTTTGACAAACTCATCACAAGGGCAAATCTTGGTCTTAAAATAGAAGCTTTAAAAAGGCTCATGACACATCATCTCAAATTCAAGTTATAGTTGGAGCAATGCATGTACACTGAGTGAACAAAACATTAGGAACACGTGCTCTTTCCATGACATGGGCTGACCAGGTGAATCCAGGTGAAAGTTATGATCACCTATTTGATGACACTTTTAAATACACTTCAATCAGTGTAGATGAAGGGAAGGGGACAGGTTGAAGAAGGATGTTTAAAAAAGGATCAGGACCTGAAATGACCTACCCAAATCTAACTGCCCGTAGCCTAGGACCTAAAATGACATACCCAAATCTAACTGCCCGTAGCTCAGGACCTAAAATGACCTACCCAAATCTAACTGCCTGTAGCTCAGGACCTAAAATGACATACCCAAATCTAACTGCCCGTAGCTCAGGACCTAAAATGACATACCCAAATCTAACTGCCCGTAGCTCAGGACCTAAAATGATCTACCCAAATCTAACTGCCCGTAGCTCAGGACCTAAAATGACCTACCCAAATCTAACTGCCCGTAGCTCAGGACCTAAAATGACATACCCAAATCTAACTGCCCGTAGCTCAGGACCTAAAATGACATACCCAAATCTAACTGCCCGTAGCTCAGGACCTAAAATGACCTACCCAAATCTAACTGCCCGTAGCTCAGGACCTAAAATGACCTACCCAAATCTAACTGCCCATAGCTCAGGACCTAAAATGACATACCCAAATCTAACTGCCCGTAGCTCAGGACCTAAAATGACATACCCAAATCTAACTGCCCGTAGCTCAGGACCTAAAATGACCTACCCAAATCTAACTGCCCGTAGCTCAGGACCTAAAATGACCTACCCAAATCTAACTGCCCGTAGCTCAGGACCTAAAATGACATACCCAAATCTAACTGCCTGTAGCTCAGGACCTAAAATGACATACCCAAATCTAACTGCCCGTAGCTCAGGACCTAAAATGACATACCCAAATCTAACTGCCTGTAGCTCAGGACCTAAAATGACATACCCAAATCTAACTGCCCGTAGCTCAGGACCTAAAATGACATACCCAAATCTAACTGCCCGTAGCTCAGGACCTAAAATGACCTACCCAAATCTAACTGCCCGTAGCTCAGGACCTAAAATGACCTACCCAAATCTAACTGCATGTAGCTGAGGACCTAACATGACCTACCCAAATCTAACTGCCCGTAGCTCAGGACCTAAAATGACCTACCCAAATCTAACTGCCCGTAGCTCAGGACCTAAAATGACCTACCCAAATCTAACTGCCCGTAGCTCAGGACCTAAAATGACCTACCCAAATCTAACTGCCCGTAGCTCAGGACCGAAAATGACCTACCCAAATCTAACTGCCCGTAGCTCAGGACCTAAAATGACCTACCCAAATCTAACTGCCCGTAGCTCAGGACCTAAAATGACATACCCAAATCTAACTGCCTGTAGCTCAGGACCTAAAATGACATACCCAAATCTAACTGCCCGTAGCTCAGGACCTAAAATGACCTACCCAAATCTAACTGCCCGTAGCTCAGGACCTAAAATGACATACCCAAATCTAACTGCCTGTAGCTCAGGACCTAAAATGACCTACCCAAATCTAACTGCCCGTAGCTCAGGACCTAAAATGACCTACCCAAATCTAACTGCCCGTAGCTCAGGACCTAAAATGACATACCCAAATCTAACTGCCTGTAGCTCAGGACCTAAAATGACATACCCAAATCTAACTGCCCGTAGCTCAGGACCTAAAATGACATACCCAAATCTAACTGCCCGTAGCTCAGGACCTAAAATGACCTACCCAAATCTAACTGCCCGTAGCTCAGGACCTAAAATGACATACCCAAATCTAACTGCCCGTAGCTCAGGACCTAAAATGACCTACCCAAATCTAACTGCATGTAGCTCAGGACCTAAAATGACCTACCCAAATCTAACTGCCCGTAGCTCAGGACCTAAAATGACCTACCCAAATCTAACTGCCCGTAGCTCAGGACCTAAAATGACCTACCCAAATCTAACTGCCCGTAGCTCAGGACCTAAAATGACATACCCAAATCTAACTGCCTGTAGCTCAGGACCTAAAATGACCTACTCAAATCTAACTGCCCGTAGCTCAGGACCTAAAATGACCTACCCAAATCTAACTGCCTGTAGCTCAGGACCTAAAATGACATACCCAAATCTAACTGCCTGTAGCTCAGGACCTAAAATGACATACCCAAATCTAACTGCCCGTAGCTCAGGACCTAAAATGACATACCCAAATCTAACTGCCCGTAGCTCAGGACCTAAAATGACCTACCCAAATCTAACTGCCTGTAGCTCAGGACCTAAAATGACCTACCCAAATCTAACTGCCCGTAGCTCAGGACCTAAAATGACATACCCAAATCTAACTGCCCGTAGCTCAGGACCTAAAATGACCTACCCAAATCTAACTGCATGTAGCTCAGGACCTAAAATGACCTACCCAAATCTAACTGCCCGTAGCTCAGGACCTAAAATGACCTACCCAAATCTAACTGCCCGTAGCTCAGGACCTAAAATGACCTACCCAAATCTAACTGCCCGTAGCTCAGGACCTAAAATGACATACCCAAATCTAACTGCCTGTAGCTCAGGACCTAAAATGACCTACCCAAATCTAACTGCCCGTAGCTCAGGACCTAAAATGACCTACCCAAATCTAACTGCCTGTAGCTCAGGACCTAAAATGACATACCCAAATCTAACTGCCTGTAGCTCAGGACCTAAAATGACATACCCAAATCTAACTGCCCGTAGCTCAGGACCTAAAATGACATACCCAAATCTAACTGCCCGTAGCTCAGGACCTAAAATGACCTACCCAAATCTAACTGCCTGTAGCTCAGGACCTAAAATGACATACCCAAATCTAACTGCCCGTAGCTCAGGACCTAAAATGACATACCCAAATCTAACTGCCCGTAGCTCAGGACCTAAAATGACATACCCAAATCTAACTGCCCGTAGCTCAGGACCTAAAATGACCTACCCAAATCTAACTGCCCGTAGCTCAGGACCTAAAATGACCTACCCAAATCTAACTGCCCGTAGCTCAGGACCTAAAATGACATACCCAAATCTAACTGCCCGTAGCTCAGGACCTAAAATGACATACCCAAATCTAACTGCCCGTAGCTCAGGACCTAAAATGACATACCCAAATCTAACTGCCTGTAGCTCAGGACCTAAAATGACATACCCAAATCTAACTGCCTGTAGCTCAGGACCTAAAATGACATACCCAAATCTAACTGCCCGTAGCTCAGGACCTGAAGCAAGGATGTGCATATTCTTGATACCATTTGAAAGGAAACACTTTGAAGTTTGTGGAAATGTGAAATTAATGTAGGAGAATATAACACAGTAGATCTGGTGAAAGATAATACAAAGAAAAAAACGTTTTTTTTTTTTCATCATCTTTGAAATACAAGAGGAAGGTCACAATGTATTATTCCAGGTTAGACGCAATTTCGATTGTGGCCACTAGATGACAATAGTGTATGTGCAACGTGTTAGACTGATCCAATGAACCATTGCATTTCTGTTCAAAATGTTGTATCAAGTCTGCCTAAATACGCCAAATTTGTTAATTGATAAATGTTCAAGTTCATAACTGTGCACTCTCCTCAAACAATAGCATGGTATTATTTCACTGTAATAGCTACTGTAAATTGGACAGTGCAGTTAGATTAACAAGGATTTAAGCTTTCTGCCCATAGCAAATATGTCTATGTCCTGGGAAATGTTCTTGTTACTTACAACCTCATGCTAATCACATCGAATAGCATCGAATAGCCCCCGTGATATGCAACTGTTCAGGGAAGTCAGGAACCAATACACGCAGTCAGTCAGGAAAGCTAAGGCCAGCTTCTTCAGGCAGAAGTTTGCATCCTGTAGCTCCAACTCCAAAAAGTTCTGGGACACTGTGAAGTCCATGGAGAACAAGAGCACCTCCTCCCAGCTGCCCACTGCACTGAGGCTAGGTAACACGGTCTCCACCGATAAATCCATGATTATCGAAAACTTCAATAAGCACTTCTCAACGGCTGGCCATGCCTTCCGCCTGGCTACTCCAACCTCGGCCAACAGCTCCGCCCCCCCCCCGCAGCTCCTCGCCCAAGCCTCTCTAGGTTCTCCTTTACCCAAATCCAGATAGCAGATGTTCTGAAAGAGCTGCAAAACCTGGACCCGTACAAATCAGCTGGGCTTGACAATCTGGACCCTCTATTTCTGAAACTATCTGCCGCCATTGTCGCAACCCCTATTACCAGCCTGTTCAACTTCTCTTTCATATCGTCTGAGATCCCCAAGGATTGGAAAGCTGCCGCAGTCATCCCCCTCTTCAAAGGGGGAGACACCCTGGACCCAAACTGTTATAGACCTATATCCATCCTGCCCTGCCTATCTAAGGTCTTCGAAAGCCAAGTCAACAAACAGGTCACTGACCATCTCGAATCCCACCGTACCTTCTCCGCTGTGCAATCTGGTTTCCGAGCCGGTCACGGGTGCACCTCAGCCACACTCAAGGTACTAAACGATATCATAGCCGTACTGTGCAGCCGTCTTCATCGACCTCGCCAAGGCTTTCGACTCAATCACCATATTCTTATCGGCAGACTCAATAGCCTCGGTTTTTCGGATGACTGCCTTGCCTGGTTCACCAATTACTTTGCAGACAGAGTTCAGTGTGTCAAATCGGAGGGCATGCTGTCCGGTCCTCTGGCAGTCTCTATGGGGGTGCCACAGGGTTCAATTCTCGGGCCGACTCTTTTCTCTGTATATATCAATGATGTTGCTCTTGCTGCGGGCGATTCCCTGATCCACCTCTACGCAGACGACACCATTCTATATACTTTCGGCCCGTCATTGGACACTGTGCTATCTAACCTCCAAACGAGCTTCAATGCCATACAGCACTCCTTCCGTGGCCTCCAACTGCTCTTAAACGCGAGTAAAACCAAATGCATGCTTTTCAACCGATCGCTGCCTGCACCCGCATGCCCGACTAGCATCACCACCCTGGATGGTTCCGACCTTGAATATGTGGACATCTATAAGTACCTAGGTGTCTGGCTAGACTGCAAACTCTCCTTCCAGACTCACATCAAACATCTCCAATCGAAAATCAAATCAAGAGTCTGCTTTCTATTCCGCAACAAAGCCTCCTTCACTCACGCCGCCAAGCTTACCCTAGTAAAACTGACTATCCTACCGATCCTCGACTTCGGCGATGTCATCTACAAAATGGCTTCCAACACTCTACTCAGCAAACTGGATGCAGTCTATCACAGTGCCATCCGTTTTGTCACTAAAGCACCTTATACCACCCACCACTGCGACTTGTATGCTCTAGTCGGCTGGCCCTCGCTACATATTCGTCGCCAGACCCACTGGCTCCAGGTCATCTACAAGTCCATGCTAGGTAAAGCTCCGCCTTATCTCAGTTCACTGGTCACGATGGCAACACCCATCCGTAGCACGCGCTCCAGCAGGTGTATCTCACTGATCATCCCTAAAGCCAACACCTCATTTGGCCGCCTTTCGTTCCAGTACTCTGCTGCCTGTGACTGGAACGAACTGCAAAAATCGCTGAAGTTGGAGACTTTTATCTCCCTCACCAACTTCAAACATTAGCTATCCGAGCAGCTAACCGATCGCTGCAGCTGTACATAGTCTATTGGTAAATAGCCCACCCATTTTCACCTACCTCATTCCCATACTGTTTTTAAACTGTTTTTTATTTATTTACTTTTCTGCTCTTTTGCACACCAATATCTCTACCTGTACATGACCATCTGATCATTTATCACTCCAGTGTTAATCTGCAAAATTGTATTATTCGCCTACCTCCTCATGCCTTTTGCACACATTGTATATAGACTGCCCATTTTTTTCTACTGTGTTATTGACTTGTTAATTGTTTACTCCATGTGTAACTCTGTGTTGTCTGTTCACACTGCTATGCTTTATCTTGGCCAGGTCACAGTTGCAAATGAGAACTTGTTCTCAACTAGCCTACCTGGTTAAATAAAGGTGAAATAAATAAAATAAAAAACATTAGCCTACGTTAGCTCAACTGTCCCGCGAGGTGGGGGGGGATCATGTAGAGGTTAAAGTGGCCAGTAATTCCAAGTCTATGTATATAGGGCAGCAGCCTCTAAGGTGCAGGGTTGCGTAACCAAGTGGGAGCCAGCTCGTGATGGCTATTTAACAGTCGGATGGCCTTGAGATAGAAGCTGTTTTTCAGTCTCTCGGTCACAGCTTTGAGGCACCTGTAATGACCTCGCCTTCTGGATGATAGAGGGGTCAACAGGTCGTGGCTCGGGTGGTTGATGTCCTTGATGATCTTTTTGGCCTTCCTGTGACATTGGGTGCCATAAGTGTCCTGGAGGGCAGGTAGTTTGCCCCCGATGATGCGTTGGGCAGACCACACCACCCTCTGGAGAGACCTGCAGTTGCGGGTGGTGCAGTTGCCGTACCAGGTGGTGATACAGCCCGACAGGATGCTCTCAATTGCGCATCTGTAACAGCACCCCATCTCTGTAAGTTTGTGAGGATTTTAGGGGCCAAGCCAAATTTCTTCAGCCTCCTGAGGTTGAAAAGGCGCTGTTGCATCTCACTGTGTGTGGTGATGAATCATTTAAGATCATCAGTGATATGTACGCTGAGGAACTCGAAGCTTTCCACCTTCACTGTGGTCCCGTCGATGTGGATAGGGGGTGTGCTCCCTCTGCTGTTTCCTGAAGTTCACGATCAGCTCCTTTGTTTTGTTGACGTTGAGAGAGAGAGAGGTTATTTTCCTGGCACCACTCTCCCAGGGCCCTCACCTCCTCCCTTGATGGTGTTGTTGTGGTGGCAAATGCTGTTCAGTTTCCTGCCATGAAGCCACTGCTCAGCCGTAATAGAGACATCCTTCTTTCTGTATTTCCATGTGCCTTAATTCAATAACCCTCATGTAATACCATTTTCTTGGCAATTCTGCCAATAATGTAACTAAGTTTGTGTTGGGCACTAGGGAGTAAGTAGCAAAACAGGTAGTCAATTGTTTGTGGCGGGAGGAAGTATGGAGAGCCAATTGTTGAGATCTTATCACACATATAAACACGTATATAGGCATAGACACACACACACAGAAACTAAAAGAGAGAGTCAAGGTCTCGCTGGCATGCAGTAACCAAACAAAAACCCATGGATATGTTAACCAAGGGGTTCTCAATATATGTTAATCCAGGGGTTTCTCAATGTATGTTAACCCAGGGGTTTCTCAATGTATGTTAACCCAGGGGTTCTCAATGTATGTTAACCCAGGGGTTCTCAATATATGTTAACCCAGGGGTTCTCAATGTATGTTAACCCAGGGGTTCTCAATATATGTTAACCCAGGGGTTTCTCAATGTATGTTAACCCAGGGGTTTCTCAATATATGTTAACCCAGGGGTTCTCAATGTATGTTAACCCAGGGGTTCTCAATGTATGTTAACCCAGGGGTTTCTCAATATATGTTAACCCAGGGGTTTCTCAATGTATGTTAACCCAGGGGTTCTCAATATATGTTAATCCAGGGGTTTCTCAATGTATGTTAACCCAGGGGTTTCTCAATATATGTTAACCCAGGGGTTTCTCAATATATGTTAACCCAGGGGTTCTCAATGTATGTTAACCCAGGGGTTCTCAATGTATGTTAACCCAGGGGTTTCTCAATGTATGTTAACCCAGGGGTTTCTCAATGTATGTTAACCCAGGGGTTCTCAATGTATGTTAACCCAGGGGTTTCTCAATATATGTTAACCAAGGGGTTCTCAATGTATGTTAACCCAGGGGTTTCTCAATGTATGTTAACCCAGGGGTTTCTCAATGTATGTTAACCCAGGGGTTTCTCAATATATGTTAACCCAGGGGTTTCTCAATGTATGTTAACCCAGGGGTTCTCAATATATGTTAACCCAGGGGTTCTCAATGTATGTTAACCCAGGGGTTTCTCAATGTATGTTAACCCAGGGGTTCTCAATGTATGTTAACCCAGGGGTTTCTCAATGTATGTTAACCCAGGGGTTTCTCAATGTATGTTAACCCAGGGGTTCTCAATATATGTTAACCCAGGGGTTCTCAATATATGTTAACCCAGGGGTTCTCAATATATGTTAACCCAGGGGTTTCTCAATGTATGTTAACCCAGGGGTTCTCAATATATGTTAACCCAGGGGTTTCTCAATGTATGTTAACCCAGGGGTTTCTCAATGTATGTTAACCCAGGGGTTTCTCAATGTATGTTAACCCAGGGGTTTCTCAATATATGTTAACCCAGGGGTTTCTCAATGTATGTTAACCCAGGGGTTCTCAATATATGTTAATCCAGGGGTTTCTCAATGTATGTTAACCCAGGGGTTTCTCAATATATGTTAACCCAGGGGTTTCTCAATGTATGTTAACCCAGGGGTTTCTCAATGTATGTTAACCCAGGGGTTCTCAATATATGTTAACCCAGGGGGTTCTCAATATATGTTAACCCAGGGGTTCTCAATATATGAACCCAGGGGTTTCTCAATGTATGTTAACCCAGGGGTTCTCAATGTGTGGATACCGTCTTCGTTCTCGATTCTGGGTAAAACGTATCTTATGTCTGTGTCCAGTTGCAGGTGGTTCTACACAAAACCAGTGAAAACTCAGAAAGATTGAACGGGAAGCTCTGACAAATCACTCCACAGAATATCACTCTTTCAAACCAATTAAACCAAAAGTAAAATACCCACAAAAAATGAAACTTAAGAATGTGAAGCATAGAAATAGTGCACATAGAACAGATTTACCGAATGACAGATTTATAACTCACATTTCTATGTGAATATGGTGGGGTCACCCCAAAAGTTACATATTGCAGTTTAAATTTATGTTTTATTAGATGTTTTTTCTCAAATCGGGGTGGCAGGGTAGCCTAGTGGTTAGAGTGTTGGACTAGTAACTGGAAGGTTGGACTAGTAACTGGAAGGTTGCAAGTTCAAACCCCCCAGCTGACAAGGTACAAATCTGTCGTTCTGCCCCTGAACAGGCAGTTAACCCACTGTTCCTAGGCTGTCATAGAAAATAAGAATTCGTTCTTAACTGACTTGCCTAGTTAAATAAAGGTAAAAAATAATAAGAATTCCCTTCCTGCATAAGGAACCAGCACTACAGAATCGGGCAGAGTAAATAGAGTTGTATTTAGTTTCTGGCAGACTATTCCGTTTTTTTTTGCAAGCTGATTCCTAGCAACGCTAGTGTGTAAATAGCGTTGCTAAAAACAGATAAGCGGATCCCTGAGGCTCAATTATAGGCTTTTAACCAACTATTAAATATTTATATTTTTGGGAACACTTTTCAAAAAGTCATAGTCTATGTATTTGGAGTGTCACTATTAGACCGTGCGTAGTCGCTGTACCCCCACTACCTCTTTTCACTATGAAATGAATCTGTAGAGGACCTTACCTTCGGGTGTCTGATCAGTGTTTTGTTCTTGGTGGTCTTTGATAATGTCGCTATTCGTTCAACTGTTCTAAACCACAACGATAGAAAACGCGCTCAACATCGTCTCCAGGTAGCCTATCCAGTAGGTTAAAAGGTAATAGCTCTTTTGAAAATGTCGTGTATATTCCGTTTCTAGTTGTTTTTAAATTAGCCCTAATGACACTGCACTCACTGCTTTTAGTAAAATGTTGAAATATTGAAATCAGGGTTGGATCGCACAAAACTAGGCGACTAGTGCTGAAGTCCTGTGGCTGTGATGTGGACAGAGGAGCGATTGGTCCCTGGATAGCGACTGCCTCTCTCTCTCTCTCTCTCTCTCTCTCTCTCTCTCTCTCTCTCTCTCGCACACACACACACACACACACACGCCTTCTCTCTCTCTCTCTCTCTTGCGCGCGCGCGCACACACACACTATTTTGATGAATAGCCTACTAACAGGGTAGGGTTGGAGAACAGTTAGTGTTACTCTAAATGGAATAATACAAGTCACGTTTTGTCTTTTTAATTAAGCAGGGATGAAAGGTGTCTAGTTCGAATAATTAAATAGTTAATAGCACAGGAAGTAGCTCACAAGGTTTTGCGCGCCTCTAGTGCGCTCTCTGTCCCAGCTGCTCCATTTGACCGAGGTGAGTCAAATCTTTGCCATTGGGTCATCAAGACTAGAAATAGACCATTGTACATAAAGTAGTCGATATATTCGTGCCTCTCCTCAGATCATGTATAGTCTATGATGAAATATATAGACACCCCCAATGTGTCAATAGCCTAGCTGTGCATCTGCACACACACTGTTAAGAGAGAAATCTGTATTTCATCAGAGGAGGAATGAGGAGACACCTGGTGGCAGTGCAGCGCTTACCAGGCTACTAGTCCAACTGTTGATCACTTTGACATCAGAGACACCTGGTGGCAATGCAGCGCTTACCAGGCTACTAGTCCAACTGTTGATCACTTTGACATCAGAGACACAGGGTGGCAGTGCACTCAATGTAGGCTACTAGTTAATGTGTCACATGGGAGGCTACTAGTTAACATGTCACATGGGAGGCTACTAGTTAACGTGTCACATGGGAGGCTACTAGTTAACATGTCACACATGGAAGGCTACTAGTTAACATGTCGCATGGAAGGCTACTAGTTAACATGTCACACATGGAAGGCTACTAGTTAACGTGTCACACATGGAAGGCTACTAGTTAACATGTCACATGGAAGGCTACTAGTTAACATGTCACATGGAAGCCTACTAGTTAACATATCACACATGGAAGCCTACTAGTTAGCGTGTCACACATGGAAGCCTACTAGTTAACGTGTCACATGGAAGCCTACTAGTTAATGTGTCACACATGGAAGGCTACTAGTTAATGTGTCACACATGGAAGCCTACTAGTTAATGTGTTACACATGGAAGGCTACTAGTTAAAGTGACACACATGGAAGGCTACTAGTTAACGTGACACACATGGAAGGCTACTAGTTAATGTGTTACACATGGAAGGCTACTAGTTAACGTGACACACATGGAAGGCTACTAGTTAACGTGACACACATGGAATGCTACTAGTTAACGTGACACACATGGAAGGCTACTAGTTAACGTGTCACACATGGAATGCTACTAGTTAACGCAACACACATGGAAGCCTACTAGTTAACGTGTCACACATGGAAGGCTACTAGTTAACATGTCACACATGGAAGCCTACTAGTTAATGTGTTACACATGGAAGGCTACTAGTTAACATGTCACACATGGAAAGCTACTAGTTAACTTATCACACATGGAAGGCTACTAGTTAACGCAACACACATGGAAGGTTACTAGTTAACGCAACACACATGGAAGACTACTAGTTAACTTATCACATGTGGAAGACTACTAGTTAACTTATCACACATGGAACGCTACTAGTTAACTTATCACACATGGAACGCTACTAGTTAACTTATCACACATGTAAAGCTACTAGTTAACTTATCACACATGGACGGCTACTAGTTAACTTATCACACATGGAAGCCTACTAGTTAATGTGTTACACATGGAAGGCTACTAGTTAACATGTCACACATGGAAAGCTACTAGTTAACGTATCACACATGGAAGACTACTAGTTAATTTATCACACATGGACGGCTACTAGTTAACTTATCACACATGGAGGACTACTAGTTAACTTATCACACATGGAAGGCTACTAGTTAACTTATCACACATGGAATACTACTTGTTAACTTATCACACATGGAAGGCTACTAGTTAACGTATCACACATGGAAGACTACTAGTTAATTTATCACACATGGAAAGCTACTAGTTAACTTATCACATATGGGAGGCTACTAGTTAACTTATCACACATGGACGACTACTAGTTAACTTATCACACATGGAAGGCTACTAGTTAACTTGTCACACATGGAAGACTACTAGTTAACTTATCACACATGGAAGACTACTAGTTAACTTATCACACATGGAAAGCTATTGGCTTTTTTTCACCCATTGGCTTTTGATTGTGATAATACCATTAGTTTGGTCTCGCATCTAAAAAGTCAAAACACCTCTCCCATCTTGATGTGTGAAAAACACGTTTTTAAAACATCTGTTGTCTGATATTCTGCCTTGTCTCCATGCCCTGTCCACCAGTTTACGCCACAATGAAACACTAAAGGTGGCTGCTGAAAGACAAATTGAAGAATTATGTTTGATTCTGGTGTGGTTGTTGTTGCTGTTGCCCATGTGACAATGTCATTTCATCCAAAAATACATCACCTGGCAATACCTGATGTCAGTTGTGGGGCAGGTAAGCCTACAGTAAGTTTATGTATGTAACAAATGGGCAGGACTGGTGACAGACACCAATGGACATAGAGTTCTAGTCAACCTTTAGTAGTCAATCTTGCCTTTTTTGTGGTTTTCTATTTGACTTCCATAGTTGGTGTCTACAGTTGGCTATCATGTGAAACTGAATTTATACCTGTGAGTGTTGAAAGAAGTACTCGTTTAACCTGCTACCACCCGGTTACTCAACCCTACACCTTAGAGGCTGCTGCCCTATGTACATAGACATGGAATCACTGGCCAATTTAATAATGGAACACTGGTCACTTTAATAATGGAACACTAGTCACTTTAATAATGGAACACTGGTCACTTTAATAATGGAACACTGGTCACTTGAATAATGGAACACTGGTCACTTGAATAATGGAACACTGGTCACTTTAATAATGGAACACTGGTCACTTTAATAATGGAACACTGGTCACTTTAATAATGGAACACTAGTCACTTTAATAATGGAACACTGGTCACTTTAATAATGGAACACTGGTCACTTTAATAATGGAACACTGGTCACTTTAATAATGGAACACTAGTCACTTTAATAATGGAACACTGGTCACTTTAATAATGGAACACTGGTCACTTTAATAATGGAACACTGGTCACTTTAATAATGGAACACTGGTCACTTTAATAATGGAACACTGGTCACTTTAATAATGGAACACTGGTCACTCTAATAATGGAACACTGGTCACTTTAATAATGGAACACTAGTCACTTTAATAATGGAACACTGGTCACTTTAATAATGGAACACTGGTCACTTTAATAATGGAACACTGGTCACTTGAATAATGGAACACTGGTCACTTTAATAATGGAACACTGGTCACTTTAATAATGGAACACTAGTCACTTTAACAATGGAACACTGGTCACTTTAATAATGGAACACTGGTCACTTTAATAATGGAACACTGGTCAGTTTAATAATGGAACACTAGTCACTTTAATAATGGAACACTGGTCACTTTAATAATGGAACACTGGTCACTTTAATAATGGAACACTGGTCACTTTAATAATGGAACACTGGTCACTTTAATAATGGAACACTGGTCACTTTAATAATGGAACACTGGTCACTTTAATAATGGAACACTAGTCACTCTAATAATGGAACACTGGTCACTTTAATAATGGAACACTAGTCACTTTAATAATGGAACACTGGTCACTTTAATAATGGAACACTGGTCACTTTAATAATTGAACACTGGTCACTTGAATAATGGAACACTGGTCACTTGAATAATGGAACACTGGTCACTTGAATAATGGAACACTGGTCACTTTAATAATGGAACACTGGTCACTTTAATAATGGAACACTAGTCACTTTAACAATGGAACACTGGTCAGTTTAATAATGGAACACTAGTCACTTTAATAATGGAACACTGGTCACTTTAATAATGGAACACTGGTCACTTTAATAATGGAACACTGGTCACTTGAATAATGGAACACTGGTCACTTTAATAATGGAACACTGGTCACTTTAATAATGGAACACTAGTCACTTTAACAATGGAACACTGGTCACTTTAATAATGGAACACTGGTCACTTTATTAATGGAACACTGGTCAGTTTAATAATGGAACACTAGTCACTTTAATAATGGAACACTGGTCACTTTAATAATGGAACACTGGTCACTTGAATAATGGAACACTGGTCACTTTAATAATGGAACACTAGTCACTTTAATAATGGAACACTGGTCAGTTTAATAATGGAACACTAGTCACTCTAATAATGGAACACTGGTCACTTTAATA
>NC_088411.1:39123343-39141772 GCF_034236695.1 Oncorhynchus nerka
TGGAGGGATGGAGGGATGGGGGATGGGGTGGATGAGAGGGTTGGTGGGATGGAGGGATAGAGGGATGGGGTGGACGAGTGGGTTGTTCTCAAATAGGGGGTCTCGTCCCATAGTCAAGGGCCAAGATCAGAGTCACACCTTGCGGAGTGGTAGGGGGGTGGGGTTGGTTGAGTCTCGGTGCCAGCACTTGTTTGTCCCGTTAGACATCGAGGATGTGGAGGCGTCGGCGGGTGCATCCTGAGCAGCAGAACATCCCTTTACGGCCACTCCGAGTGGCTTACTGACAACACTTTAGAGAAAGAAGTTAACTACAGTGTTGAGCATGGCCAGCATATTAACAGGTTGTAGGCCAGGTGGATCCGTCTGTCCTGGTGGACTGAGGACACGTACAGTATAGATGATAGATGACCACTCGAGTCCTGGGGTCCCAGAGGATGGCGAACATGGAGTTGATGGCGAGCAGCATGGCGGGGCTCTTACCCAGGCGCCATAGCCATACCAACTGAGGCCCACCGCCACCACACACCTCCTGGCACGGGGCCTGTCTCTGCCGCGCTCCCAGCCGGCGGAGGATCAGCAAGTTCAAAACCAGGAAGATGCTACACGGCAGGAAGTAGATTATAGTCACGTGTGTCCATTTGAGGGCGGGATCAAGGGAGGTGGGCGGTAACATGCCAGACCACCAGAAGAACGGCATGCCCGACAACAGCGCCAGGAATAAGACGATGGCGATGATCCACCGCACCGCAGCGCCGGGCAGCTAATCTGGCGGTGGAGGAGAGAGTGGCACTGCGCCACTCAGCGGTCCATGGTAAGAGGTACGGTGGCCCAGATGGAGGTATGGCTGTCAGTGAACTCCGCCACGCTGACATAGTGCAGCAGGAGGGTGGGGACCTAGAAAATTAGTACAATACTTTAATGTCCATTCTTCAACCACTGGGGCTGCCTACCTCCCGGTGGAACATGGCTGTTTCCAGCAGGAAGCCCACCGAGATGATGCAGCGCTGGGAGAGGATGTCAGAGCCGGTTAGAGCCAGCAGGTACATGTACAGAACTTTCTTACAGTCTGCCAGCTGGGATAGAGCCACCGAAGTCAGGATGTTAACTGAGAGAGGAGGAGGGGGGGGCAGGGAGGGAGGGTGAAGAGAGAGGGTGAGGGTAGAGAAAAAGAGGGAGAAGTGGGAGAGAGAGAGAGAGAGAGAGAGAGAGGGAGAGAGAGAGAGAGAGAGAGAGAGAGGGAGAGAGAGACAGAGAGAGAGAGAGAGAGAGAGGGAGAGAGAGACAGAGACAGAGAGAGAGAGAGAGGGAGAGAGAGACAGAGAGAGAGAGAGAGAGAGAGAACATTTACTCAAACACCATTTGAAGTCCATTATACTTGGCTTGTGGCTGTGTTACGGTAGATATTCTGTGGAGGGGGGAGATATTTGTTCTCAGTAAGCAGATAGTCCTTCTAAGAGACCCATAACAGTATGTGTGTGTGTGTGTGTGTGTGTGTGTGTGTGTGTGTGTGTGTGTGTGTGTGTGTGTGTGTGTGTGTGTGTGTGTGTGTGTGTGTGTGTGTGTGAAATACAGGAGCTACATTGATGTGTATTTCCTTCAATATAAAGGGCTCATGTATCCTCCAATGGATAATATCACTGTCACAGCCTTGTCAGCAACACGATATTCCCACTAAGGACAATTGGAGCACATTGTGAGCACAGTTAGTCTCAGACCTTCGACCTCAACACAGACCTCTCAATGCGTACTGGGGGAAATTAGTACACTGTGCTCTTGGGGTGGGTGTGTGTGTCTTGGTGTTGATGTGTGTGTCTTGGGGTGTGTGTGTGTGTCTTGGTGTGTGTGTGTGTGTCCTTGGTTAATTCCAAAAGGTCATCTGGAGGGTTGAGTGAGCAACGCAGCTCTCCCCTCCTCCACCCCCCCAATCTGTAAATAGCACACCCAACTACCTCATCCCCATATTGTTATATATTTTTTGCTCCTTTGCACCCCAGTATCTCTACTTGTACATCATCATCTGCACATCTATCACTCCAGTGTTAATGCTAAATTCTAATTATGTTGCCTCTATGGCCTTACCTCCCTACACTTCTACATTTGCACACACTGTACATAGATTTTTCTATTGTGTTATTGACTGTACGTTTGTTTATGTGTAACTCTGTGTTGTTGTTTTTGTCGCACTGCTTTGCTTTATCTTGGCCAGGTCGCAGTTGTAAATGAGAACTTGTTCTCAACTGGCCTACCTGGTTAAATAAAGGTGTTCTCAACTGGCCTACCTGGTTAAATAAAGGTGTTCTCAACTGGCCTACCTGGTTGAATAAAGGTGTTCTCAACTGGCCTACCTGGTTAAATAAAGGTGTTCTCAACTGGCCTACCTGGTTAAATAAAGGTGTTCTCAACTGGCCTACCTGGTTAAATAAAGGTGTTCTCAACTGGCCTACCTGGTTAAATAAAGGTGTTCTCAACTGGCCTACCTGGTTGAATAAAGGTGTTCTCAACTGGCCTACCTGGTTGAATAAATGTGTTCTCAACTGGCCTACCTGGTTAAATAAAGGTGAGATATAAAATATCCTGCTGGATCAATAGTGATCACCCATGACAACAATTTTTTTAGATATTATTTTATCTTTATTTAACTAGTCAGTTAAGAACAAATTCTTATTTACAATGACGACCTAAGAACAGTGGGTTAACTGCCTTGGGGGTAGAACAACAGATTTTTACCTTGTCAGCTCTGGGATTCAATCTGGCAACCTTACGGTTACTAGTCCAAAGCTCTAACCACTAGGCTACCTTCCGCCCCAATGACAACATAATATTGGTGGACTGGGGCTGTGTGTGTGTGTGTGTGTGTGTGTGTGTGTGTGTGTGTGTGTGTGTGTGTGTGTGTGTGTGTGTGTGTGTGTGTGTGTATATATACAGTATATAGGGTGCTGGGGTGTATAGACATTATTGACAGTATATTAATATAATATATAGTATATCTGTAGAATATATAGAATATTATATGTTCAGTAATAGATAGGATAGGCCTTGACTAGAATACAGTATATACATATGAAATGAGTAAAGCAGTATGTAAACATTATTAAAGTGACTAGTGTTCCATGTCTATGTACATAGGGCAGCAGCCTCTAAGGTGCAGGGTTGAGTAACCGGGTGGTAGTCGGCTAGTGACTAAAGTTCAGGGCAGGGTACTGGGCGGAGGTCGGCTACTATTTAACCGTCTGTGTGTGCGTGTGCATGTGTGTGTGTGTGTGTGTGTGTGTGTGTGTGTGTGTGTGTGTGTGTGTGTGTGTGTGTGTGTGCGTGCGTGCGTGCGTGCGTGCGTGCGTGCGTGCGTGCGTGCGTGTGTGCGTGTGTGTGTGTGTGTGTGCGTGCGCGCTCCACACAGAGGAGGGTGTTGCAGTAGATGACAGGGACATCTTGACCTCTGAGACACTTCACCTCCTGGTTTCAGGCCCTGCTCTGAAGGGTTGGTCTCTGTGATATTGGGCCAGTCAAACAAGACCTTGGTGCTTCTCCTGAAAGGGAGAGGAGGACCATGGTCAGAACACTGAAAAAAGATATCTGATTTGACTGAAACGTCACTAGTTTTATCGGTGAGTCAGTGAACTGTATAGTAAGGAGAGACTGTTAAGCCATTGTATAGCACCTCTACTGTAGTTTTATCGGTGAGTCAGTGAACTGTATAGTAAGGAGAGACTGTTAAGCCATTGTATAGCACCTCTACTGTAGTTTTATCGGTGAGTCAGTGAACTGTATAGTAAGGAGAGACTGTTAAGCCATTGTATAGCACCTCTACTGTAGTTTTATCGGTGAGTCAGTGAACTGTATAGTAAGGAGAGACTGTTAAGCCATTGTATAGCACCTCTACTGTAGTTTTATCGGTGAGTCAGTGAACTGTATAGTAAGGAGAGACTGGTAAGCCATTGTATAGCACCTCTACTGTAGTTTTATCGGTGAGTCAGTGAACTGTATAGTAAGGAGAGACTGTTAAGCCATTGTATAGCACCTCCACTGTAGTTTTATCGGTGAGTCAGTGAACTGTATAGTAAGGAGAGACTGGTAAGCCATTGTATAGCACCTCCACTGTAGTTTGAGCACAAATCCATTTTTTATTATTTCACTTACAATTTTAAAGATAGAATGATCAAAATATTAAAAAGTGCAAATTAAACTGTATGCTAGGAACTGTCAAACTGCTGCTATGGAATGAAAGTCCTGCTACATTACTACCTCACATTGAACAAGAAGCCAGATGGGTGCTACATTACTACTCTACATTGAACTATTGAACCACAGCCAGATGGCTGCTACATTAGTGCTCTACATTGAACCACAGCCAGATGGCTACTACATTAGTGCTCTACATTGAACCACAGCCAGAAGCTGCTACATTACTACTCCACATTGAACCACAGCCAGATGGCTGCTACATTACTACTCTACATTGAACCACAGCAGTGGGACAGCTACATTACTTCTCTACATTGAACCACAGCCAGATGGCTGCTACATTACTTCTCTACATTGAACCACAGCCAGATGGCTGCTACATTACTACTCTACATTGAACAAGAAGCCAGATTGCTGCTACATTACTACTCCACATTGAACCACAGCCAGATGGGTGCTACATTACTACTCCACATTGAACCACAGCCAGATGGCTGCTACATTACTACCCCACATTGAACAAGAAGCCAGATGGCTACTACATTACTACTCCACATTGAACCACAGCCAGATGGGTGCTACATTACTACTCCACATTGAACCACAGCCAGAAGCTGCTACATTAGTGCTCTACATTGAACCACCTCTCTCTCTCTCTATCTCTCTCTCTCTCTCTCTCTTTCTTGCTCTCTCTCACTTGCAACTCTCTCTCAATTCAATTCAATTTCAATTCAATTGACTTTATTGACATGGCAAGTTCATCATTACTCACATTGTCAAAGAATTCATATAGAAAAATAAAAAATAAATATTTATATATATATATATATTTATATCTAAATAAATGGTGGGACCAACAGCAATAATAATACTAGTAGTGGACATGGGATCACCATTAACAACAATTACAACAACAATATTAATGAGAACAACAATACATTAAAGCAATGGTAGACCAGTGTCAACATGACTGAGAAGACACATGACCTGGTAGTAGACCAGTGTCAACATGACTGAGAAGACACATGACCTGGTAGTAGACCAGTGTCAACATGACTGAGAAGACACATGACCTGGTAGTGGACCAGTGTCAACATGACTGAGAAGACACATGACCTGGTAGTAGACCAGTGTCAACATGACTGAGAAGACACATGACCTGGTAGTGGACCAGTGTCAACATGACTGAGAAGACACATGACCTGGTAGTAGACCAGTGTCAACATGACTGAGAAGACACATGACCTGGTAGTAGACCAGTGTCAACATGACTGAGAAGACACATGACCTGGTAGTAGACCAGTGTCAACATGACTGAGAAGACACATGACCTGGTAGTAGACCAGTGTCAACATGACTGAGAAGACACATGACCTGGTAGTAGACCAGTGTCAACATGACTGAGAAGACACATGACCTGGTAGTAGACCAGTGTCAACATGACTGAGAAGACACATGACCTGGTAGTAGACCAGTGTCAACATGACTGAGAAGACACATGACCTGGTAGTAGACCAGTGTCAACATGACTGAGAAGACACATGACCTGGTAGTAGACCAGTGTCAACATGACTGAGAAGACACATGACCTGGTAGTAGACCAGTGTCAACATGACTGAGAAGACACATGACCTGGTAGTAGACCAGTCTCAACATGACTGAGAAGACACATGACCTGGTAGTAGACCAGTGTCAACATGACTGAGAAGACACATGACCTGGTAGTAGACCAGTGTCAACATGACTGAGAAGACACATGACCTGGTAGTAGACCAGTGTCAACATGACTGAGAAGACACATGACCTGGTAGTAGACCAGTGTCAACATGACTGAGAAGACACATGACCTGGTAGTAGACCAGTGTCAACATGACTGAGGAGACACATGACCTGGTAGTAGACCAGTGTCAACATGACTGAGAAGACACATGACCTGGTAGTAGACCAGTGTCAACATGACTGAGGAGACACATGACCTGGTAGTAGACCAGTGTCAACATGACTGAGAAGACACATGACCTGGTAGTAGACCAGTGTCAACATGACTGAGGAGACACATGACCTGGTAGTAGACCAGTGTCAACATGACTGAGAAGACACATGACCTGGTAGTAGACCAGTGTCAACATGACTGAGGAGACACATGACCTGGTAGTAGACCAGTGTCAACATGACTGAGAAGACACATGACCTGGTAGTAGACCAGTGTCAACATGACTGAGAAGACACATGACCTGGTAGTGGACCAGTGTCAACATGACTGAGAAGACACATGACCTGGTAGTAGACCAGTGTCAACATGACTGAGAAGACACATGACCTGGTAGTGGACCAGTGTCAACATGACTGAGAAGACACATGACCTGGTAGTAGACCAGTGTCAACATGACTGAGAAGACACATGACCTGGTAGTAGACCAGTGTCAACATGACTGAGAAGACACATGACCTGGTAGTAGACCAGTGTCAACATGACTGAGAAGACACATGACCTGGTAGTAGACCAGTGTCAACATGACTGAGGAGACACATGACCTGGTAGTAGACCAGTGTCAACATGACTGAGAAGACACATGACCTGGTAGTAGACCAGTGTCAACATGACTGAGGAGACACATGACCTGGTAGTAGACCAGTGTCAACATGACTGAGAAGACACATGACCTGGTAGTAGACCAGTGTCAACATGACTGAGGAGACACATGACCTGGTAGTAGACCAGTGTCAACATGACTGAGAAGACACATGACCTGGTAGTAGACCAGTGTCAACATGACTGAGGAGACACATGACCTGGTAGTAGACCAGTGTCAACATGACTGAGAAGACACATGACCTGGTAGTAGACCAGTGTCAACATGACTGAGAAGACACATGACCTGGTAGTAGACCAGTGTCAACATGACTGAGAAGATACATGACCTGGTAGTAGACCAGTGTCAACATGACTGAGAAGACACATGACCTGGTAGTAGACCAGTGTCAACATGACTGAGAAGACACATGACCTGGTAGTAGCCCAGTGTCAACATGACTGAGAAGACACATGACCTGGTAGTAGCCCAGTGTCAACATGACTGAGAAGACACATGACCTGGTAGTAGACCAGTGTCAACATGACTGAGGAGACACATGACCTGGTAGTAGACCAGTGTCAACATGACTGAGGAGACACATGACCTGGTAGTAGACCAGTGTCAACATGACTGAGAAGACACATGACCTGGTAGTAGACCAGTGTCAACATGACTGAGAAGATACATGACCTGGTAGTAGACCAGTGTCAACATGACTGAGAAGACACATGACCTGGTAGTAGACCAGTGTCAACATGACTGAGAAGACACATGACCTGGTAGTAGCCCAGTGTCAACATGACTGAGAAGACACATGACCTGGTAGTAGCCCAGTGTCAACATGACTGAGAAGACACATGACCTGGTAGTAGACCAGTGTCAACATGACTGAGAAGACACATGACCTGGTAGTGGACCAGTGTCAACATGACTGAGAAGACACATGACCTGGTAGTGGACAAGTGTCAACATGACTGAGAAGACACATGACCTGGTAGTAGACCAGTGTCAACATGACTGAGAAGACACATGACCTGGTAGTGGACCAGTGTCAACATGACTGAGAAGACACATGACCTGGTAGTAGACCAGTGTCAACATGACTGAGAAGACACATGACCTGGTAGTAGACCAGGGTCAACATGACTAAGAAGACACATGACCTGGTAGTAGACCAGTGTCAACATGACTGAGAAGACACATGACCTGGTAGTAGACCAGTGTCAACATGACTGAGAAGACACATGACCTGGTAGTAGACCAGTGTCAACATGACTGAGAAGATACATGACCTGGTAGTAGACCAGTCTCAACCTGACTGAGAAGACACATGACATGGTAGTAGACCAGTGTCAACATGACTGAGAAGACACATGACATGGTAGTGGACCAGTCTCAACATGACTGAGAAGACACATGACCTGGTAGTAGACCAGTGTCAACATGACTGAGAAGACACATGACATGGTAGTAGACCAGTGTCAACATGACTGAGAAGACACATGACCTGGTAGTAGACCAGTGTCAACATGACTGAGAAGACACATGACATGGTAGTGGACCAGTCTCAACATGACTGAGAAGACACATGACCTGGTAGTAGACCAGTGTCAACATGACTGAGAAGACACATGACATGGTAGTAGACCAGTGTCAACATGACTGAGAAGACACATGACCTGGTAGTAGACCAGTGTCAACATGACTGAGAAGACACATGACCTGGTTGTAGACCAGTGTCAACATGACTGAGAAGACACATGACCTGGTAGTGGACCAGTGTCAACATGACTGAGAAGACACATGACATGGTAGTAGACCAGTGTCAACATGACTGAGAAGACACATGACCTGGTAGTAGACCAGTGTCAACATGACTGAGAAGACACATGACCTGGTAGTAGACCAGTGTCAACATGACTGAGAAGACACATGACCTGGTAGTAGACCAGTGTCAACATGACTGAGAAGACACATGACCTGGTAGTAGACCAGTGTCAACATGACTGAGAAGACACATGACCTGGTAGTAGACCAGTGTCAACATGACTGAGAAGACACATGACCTGGTAGTAGACCAGTGTCAACATGACTGAGAAGACACATGACCTGGTAGTAGACCAGTGTCAACATGACTGAGAAGACACATGACCTGGTAGTAGACCAGTGTCAACATGACTGAGAAGACACATGACCTGGTAGTAGACCAGTGTCAACATGACTGAGAAGACACATGACCTGGTAGTAGACCAGTGTCAACATGACTGAGAAGACACATGACCTGGTAGTAGACCAGTGTCAACATGACTGAGAAGACACATGACCTGGTAGTAGACCAGTGTCAACATGACTGAGAAGACACATGACCTGGTAGTAGACCAGTGTCAACATGACTGAGAAGACACATGACCTGGTAGTGGACCAGTGTCAACATGACTGAGAAGATACATGACCTGGTAGTAGACCAGTGTCAACATGACTGAGAAGACACATGACCTGGTAGTGGACCAGTGTCAACATGACTGAGAAGATACATGACCTGGTAGTAGACCAGTGTCAACATGACTGAGAAGACACATGCCCTGGTAGTAGCCCAGTGTCAACATGACTGAGAAGATACATGACCTGGTAGTAGACCAGTGTCAACATGACTGAGAAGACACATGCCCTGGTAGTAGCCCAGTGTCAACATGACTGAGAAGACACATGACCTGGTAGTAGACCAGTGTCAACATGACTGAGGAGACACATGACCTGGTAGTAGCCCAGTGTCAACATGACTGAGAAGATACATGACCTGGTAGTAGACCAGTGTCAACATGACTGAGAAGACACATGAGCTGGTAGTAGCCCAGTGTCAACATGACTGAGAAGATACATGACCTGGTAGTAGACCAGTGTCAACATGACTGAGAAGACACATGACCTGGTAGTAGACCAGTGTCAACATGACTGAGAAGACACATGACCTGGTAGTAGACCAGTGTCAACATGACTGAGAAGACACATGACCTGGTAGTAGACCAGTGTCAACATGACTGAGAAGACACATGACCTGGTAGTAGCCCAGTGTCAACATGACTGAGAAGACACAAGACCTGGTAGTAGCCCAGTGTCAACATGACTGAGAAGACACAAGACCTGGTAGTAGCCCAGTGTCAACATGACTGAGAAGACACATGACCTGGTATGAAAGACAAAACAAAACAAGATGGGAAATATTATCGACATTACTTTGCACTTTTCACTGGCTGTCCCTCAGGTTGTGCCAGGAGACATATTTGGCTGCCAAAACGGCACATTTTGGCTTTTCACCCAATGAATATTAGATTTTTTCTTCATCATTTATAGTTTCAAATTCTTTGTATTGAATTATAATTTTGGGAAATAAATATTGTCTTAGGTCTGAGTATTTGTCACAGTGTAATAGGAAATGCAGCTCTGTCTCTACCTCTCCCCTGGAGCAGAGTGAGCACAGCCTGTCCTCTCTGGAGCAGAGTGAGCACAGCCTGTCCTCTCTGGAGCAGAGTGAGCACAGCCTGTCCTCTCTGGGCAGAGTGAGCCCAGCCTGTCCTCTCTGGGCAGAGTGAGCACAGCCTGTCCTCTCTGGGCAGAGTGAGCCCAGCCTGTCCTCTCTGGGCAGAGTGAGCCCAGCCTGTCCTCTCTGGGCAGAGTGAGCACAGCCTGTCCTTATACATCCTTATTTCCGGACCTTTTTTGGATTATCATTATATTTGTATTTTTTAGGTTAACGGTCAGAGTCCAGGTCTGACAGAACCTGTGGTTAAACGGTCAGAACCTGTGGTTAACGATCAGAGTCCAGGTCTGACAGAACCTGTGGTTAACGATCAGAGTCCAGGTCTGACAGAACCTGTGGTTAACGGTCAGAGCCCAGGTCTGACAGAACCTGTGGTTAACGATCAGAGTCCAGGTCTGACAGAACCTGTGGTTAACGGTCAGAGTCCAGGTCTGACAGAACCTGTGGTTAACGGTCAGAGTCCAGGTCTGACAGAACCTGTGGTTAACGGTCAGAGCCCAGGTCTGACAGAACCTGTGGTTAACGGTCAGAGTCCAGGTCTGACAGAACCTGTGGTTAACGGTCAGAGTCCAGGTCTGACAGAACCTGTGGTTAACGATCAGAGTCCAGGTCTGGCAGAACCTGTGGTTAACGGTCAGAGTCCAGGTCTGGCAGAACCTGTGGTTAACGGTCAGAGTCCAGGTCTGACAGAACCTGTGGTTAACGGTCAGAGTCCAGGTCTGACAGAACCTGTGGTTAACGGTCAGAGTCCAGGTCTGACAGAACCTGTGGTTAACGGTCAGAGTCCAGGTCTGACAGAACCTGTGGTTAACGGTCAGAGTCCAGGTCTGACAGAACCTGTGGTTAACGGTCAGAGCCCAGGTCTGACAGAACCTGTGGTTAACGGTCAGAGTCCAGGTCTGACAGAACCTGTGGTTAACGGTCAGAGTCCAGGTCTGACAGAACCTGTGGTTAACGGTCAGAGTCCAGGTCTGACAGAACCTGTGGTTAACGGTCAGAGTCCAGGTCTGACAGAACCTGTGGTTAACGGTCAGCGTCCAGGTCTGACAGAACCTGTGGTTAAAGGTTAGAGCCCAGGTCTGACAGAACCTGATGTTAACGGTCAGAACCTGTGGTTAACGGTCAGAGTCCAGGTCTGACAGAACCTGTGGTTAACGGTCAGAACCTGTGGTTAACGGTCAGAACCTGTGGTTAACGGTCAGAGTCCAGGTCTGACAGAACCTGTGGTTAACGGGTCAGAACCTGTGGTTAACGGTCAGAACCTGTGGTTAACGGTCAGAGTCCAGGTCTGACAGAACCTGTGGTTAACGGTCAGCGTCCAGGTCTGACAGAACCTGTGGTTAACGGTCAGAGTCCAGGTCTGACAGAACCTGTGGTTAACGGTCAGAGCCCAGGTCTGACAGAACCTGTGGTTAACGGTCAGAGTCCAGGTCTGACAGAACCTGTGGTTAACGGTCAGAGCCCAGGTCTGACAGAACCTGTGGTTAACGGTCAGAGTCCAGGTCTGACAGAACCTGTGGTTAACGGTCAGAGCCCAGGTCTGACAGAACCTGTGGTTAACGGTCAGAGTCCAGGTCTGACAGAACCTGTGGTTAACGGTCAGAGCCCAGGTCTGACAGAACCTGTGGTTAACGGTCAGAGTCCAGGTCTGACAGAACCTGTGGTTAACGGTCAGAGCCCAGGTCTGACAGAACCTGTGGTTAACGGTCAGAGTCCAGGTCTGACAGAACCTGTGGTTAACGGTCAGAGTCCAGGTCTGACAGAACCTGTGGTTAACGGTCAGAGTCCAGGTCTGACAGAACCTGTGGTTAACGGTCAGAGTCCAGGTCTGACAGAACCTGTGGTTAACGGTCAGCGTCCAGGTCTGACAGAACCTGTGGTTAAAGGTTAGAGCCCAGGTCTGACAGAACCTGATGTTAACGGTCAGAACCTGTGGTTAACGGTCAGAGTCCAGGTCTGACAGAACCTGTGGTTAACGGTCAGAACCTGTGGTTAACGGTCAGAACCTGTGGTTAACGGTCAGAGTCCAGGTCTGACAGAACCTGTGGTTAACGGTCAGAACCTGTGGTTAACGGTCAGAACCTGTGGTTAACGGTCAGAGTCCAGGTCTGACAGAACCTGTGGTTAACGGTCAGCGTCCAGGTCTGACAGAACCTGTGGTTAACGGTCAGAGTCCAGGTCTGACAGAACCTGTGGTTAACGGTCAGAGCCCAGGTCTGACAGAACCTGTGGTTAACGGTCAGAGTCCAGGTCTGACAGAACCTGTGGTTAACGGTCAGAGCCCAGGTCTGACAGAACCTGTGGTTAACGGTCAGAGTCCAGGTCTGACAGAACCTGTGGTTAACGGTCAGAGCCCAGGTCTGACAGAACCTGTGGTTAACGGTCAGAGTCCAGGTCTGACAGAACCTGTGGTTAACGGTCAGAGCCCAGGTCTGACAGAACCTGTGGTTAACGGTCAGAGTCCAGGTCTGACAGAACCTGTGGTTAACGGTCAGAGTCCAGGTCTGACAGAACCTGTGGTTAACGGTCAGAGTCCAGGTCTGACAGAACCTGTGGTTAACGGTCAGAGCCCAGTTCTGACAGAACCTGTGGTTAACGGTCAGAGTCCAGGTCTGACAGAACCTGTGGTTAACGGTCAGAGTCCAGGTCTGACAGAACCTGTCGTTAACGGTCAGAGCCCAGGTCTGACAGAACCTGTCGTTAACGGTCAGAGTCCAGGTCTGACAGAACCTGTGGTTAACGGTCAGAGCCCAGTTCTGACAGAACCTGTGGTTAACGGTCAGAGTCCAGGTCTGACAGAACCTGTGGTTAACGGTCAGAGTCCAGGTCTGACAGAACCTGTGGTTAACGGTCAGCGTCCAGGTCTGACAGAACCTGTGGTTAAAGGTTAGAGCCCAGGTCTGACAGAACCTGATGTTAACGGTCAGAACCTGTGGTTAACGGTCAGAGTCCAGGTCTGACAGAACCTGTGGTTAACGGTCAGAACCTGTGGTTAACGGTCAGAACCTGTGGTTAACGGTCAGAGTCCAGGTCTGACAGAACCTGTGGTTAACGGTCAGAACCTGTGGTTAACGGTCAGAACCTGTGGTTAACGGTCAGAGTCCAGGTCTGACAGAACCTGTGGTTAACGGTCAGCGTCCAGGTCTGACAGAACCTGTGGTTAACGGTCAGAGTCCAGGTCTGACAGAACCTGTGGTTAACGGTCAGAGCCCAGGTCTGACAGAACCTGTGGTTAACGGTCAGAGTCCAGGTCTGACAGAACCTGTGGTTAACGGTCAGAGCCCAGGTCTGACAGAACCTGTGGTTAACGGTCAGAGTCCAGGTCTGACAGAACCTGTGGTTAACGGTCAGAGCCCAGGTCTGACAGAACCTGTGGTTAACGGTCAGAGTCCAGGTCTGACAGAACCTGTGGTTAACGGTCAGAGTCCAGGTCTGACAGAACCTGTGGTTAACGGTCAGAGTCCAGGTCTGACAGAACCTGTGGTTAACGGTCAGAGTCCAGGTCTGACAGAACCTGTGGTTAACGGTCAGAGTCCAGGTCTGACAGAACCTGTGGTTAACGGTCAGAGCCCAGTTCTGACAGAACCTGTGGTTAACGGTCAGAGTCCAGGTCTGACAGAACCTGTGGTTAACGGTCAGAGTCCAGGTCTGACAGAACCTGTCGTTAACGGTCAGAGCCCAGGTCTGACAGAACCTGTCGTTAACGGTCAGAGTCCAGGTCTGACAGAACCTGTGGTTAACGGTCAGAGCCCAGTTCTGACAGAACCTGTGGTTAACGGTCAGAGTCCAGGTCTGACAGAACCTGTGGTTAACGGTCAGAGTCCAGGTCTGACAGAACATGTCGTTAACGGTCAGAGTCCAGGTCTGACAGAACCTGTGGTTAACGGTCAGAGTCCAGGTCTGACAGAACCTGTGGTTAACGGTCAGAGTCCAGGTCTGACAGAACCTGTGGTTAACGGTCAGAGTCCAGGTCTGACAGAACCTGTGGTTAACGGTCAGAGCCCAGGTCTGACAGAACCTGTGGTTAACGGTCAGAGTCCAGGTCTGACAGAACCTGTGGTTAACGGTCAGAGTCCAGGTCTGACAGAACCTGTGGTTAACGATCAGAGTCCAGGTCTGACAGAACCTGTGGTTAACGATCAGAGCCCAGGTCTGACAGAACCTGTGGTTAACGGTCAGAGCCCAGGTCTGACAGAACCTGTGGTTAACGGTCAGAGTCCAGGTCTGACAGAACCTGTGGTTAACGGTCAGAGCCCAGGTCTGACAGAACCTGTGGTTAACGGTCAGACTCCAGGTCTGACAGAACCTGTGGTTAACGGTCAGAGTCCAGGTCTGACAGAACCTGTGGTTAACGGTCAGAGTCCAGGTCTGACAGAACCTGTGGTTAACGGTCAGAGTCCAGGTCTGACAGAACCTGTGGTTAACGGTCAGAGTCCAGGTCTGACAGAACCTGTGGTTAACGGTCAGCGTCCAGGTCTGACAGAACCTGTGGTTAACGGTCAGAGTCCAGGTCTGACAGAACCTGTGGTTAACGGTCAGCGTCCAGGTCTGACAGAACCTGTGGTTAACGGTCAGAGTCCAGGTCTGACAGAACCTGTGGTTAATGGTCAGAGTCCAGGTCTGACAGAACCTGTGGTTAACGGTCAGAGTCCAGGTCTGACAGAACCTGTGGTTAACGGTCAGCGTCCAGGTCTGACAGAACCTGTGGTTAAAGGTTAGAGCCCAGGTCTGACAGAACCTGATGTTAACGGTCAGAACCTGTGGTTAACGGTCAGAGTCCAGGTCTGACAGAACCTGTGGTTAACGGTCAGAACCTGTGGTTAACGGTCAGAACCTGTGGTTAACGGTCAGAGCCCAGGTCTGACAGAACCTGTGGTTAATGGTCAGAGTCCAGGTCTGACAGAACCTGTGGTTAACGGTCAGAGTCCAGGTCTGACAGAACCTGTGGTTAACGGTCAGAGCCCAGGTCTGACAGAACCTGTGGTTAATGGTCAGAGTCCAGGTCTGACAGAACCTGTGGTTAACGGTCAGAGTCCAGGTCTGACAGAACCTGTGGTTAATGGTCAGAGCCCAGGTCTGACAGAACCTGTGGTTAACGGTCAGAGCCCAGGTCTGACAGAACCTGTGGTTAACGGTCAGAGCCCAGGTCTGACAGAACCTGTGGTTAACGGTCAGAGCCCAGGTCTGACAGAACCTGTGGTTAATGGTCAGAGCCCAGGTCTGACAGAACCTGATGTTAATGGTCAGAGCCCAGGTCTGACAGATGATCTAGGTGCTGCTGTAACCCCTCTTTAGTGGGAGACAGCAGCACCAGGTCATCTGCGTACAGCAGACACTTTATTTCAGTGTTGTGTAGGGTGATACCAGGTGCTGACGATTCTTCTAATGTTTTTGCCAATTCATTAATGTAGATGTTAAATAGTGTTGGATTTATTGGGCATCCCTGTTTCACTCCCCGTCCCTGAGAGAAGAAGTCTGTTTGCTTGTTGTCAAATTTTAACACATTTGTTTATAGTGTACATTGATTTAATAACATCATGTGTTTTCCCTCCAATACCAGTTTCTATTAGTTTATAAAAAAGACCTTCGTGCCAAATTGAATCAAATGTTTTCTTGAAATCTACAAAACACGAGTAGATTTAGTCTTTGTTTTGGTTTACTTGTTTGTCAATTAGAGTGTGGAGGGTGTTAATGTGGTCTGTTGTACGATCATTTTTTAGAAATCCAATCTGGCTTCTGCTCAGGACGTTGTGTTCATGAAGGAAATGATGTAGTCTGCTGTTGATAATACAGCAGAGAATTTCCCCCAAGTTGCTGTTAATGCAAATTCTTCTGTAATTATTTGGGTCAAATTTGTCTCCATTTTTATAGATTGGTGTGATCAATCCCTGGTTCCAAATATTGGGGAAAATACCTGCAGTGAGGATAATGTTGAAGAGTTTGAATTTGTGGTCTGTATATTTGATAATTTCATTTAAAATACCATCAGCACCACAGGCCTTTTTGGGCAGGAGAGTGCATAGTTTTCCCAATAATTCTTCTTCTGTAATTTGGGTATCCACAGGATTCTGATAGTCTTTGACTGCTGATTCAAGGATTTGTAATTTTTTCTTGTATATCTTTTTATTCTGGGCTCTTTGTTATATTGCTGTAGAGGTTTGCAAAGTGATTTCTCCACATATTGGAGAGCCAATTCCTCATGATGAGGTTTGTTTAATTTATTCCAATTCTCCCAGAAGTGGTTTGATTCTATGGATTCCTCAATTCCTTCCAGCTGTTTTCTAATGTGCTGTTCCTGTTTTGTTCTCAGGGTGTGTTTGTATTGCTTCAGTGTTTCTCCATATTGAAGGTGTATGTTTGTTCTCAGGGTGTGTTTGTATTGCTTCAGTGTTTCACCATATTGAAGGTGTATGTTTGTTCTCAGGGTGTGTTTGTATTGCTTCAGTGTTTCTCCATATTGAAGGTGTATGTTTGTTCTTAGGGTGTGTTTGTATTGCTTCAGTGTTTCTCCATATTGAAGGTGCATGTTTGTTCTTAGGGTGTGTTTGTATTGCTTCAGTGTTTCTCCATATTGAAGGTGCATGTTTGTTCTTAGGGTGTGTTTGTATTGCTTCAGTGTTTCTCCATATTGAAGGTGTATGTTTGTTCTTAGGGTGTGTTTGTATTGCTTCAGTGTTTCCCCATATTGAAGGTGTATGTTTGTTCTTAGGGTGTGTTTGTATTGCTTCAGTGTTTCTCCATATTGAAGGTGCATGTTTGTTCTTAGGGTGTGTTTGTATTGCTTCAGTGTTTCTCCATATTGAAGGTGTATGTTTGTTCTTAGGGTGTGTTTGTATTGCTTCAGTGTTTCTCCATATTGAAGGTGCATGTTTGTTCTTAGGGTGTGTTTGTATTGCTTCAGTGTTTCTCCATATTGAAGGTGCATGTTTGTTCTTAGGGTGTGTTTGTATTGCTTCAGTGTTTCTCCATATTGAAGGTGTATATTTTTGTTGTCTGGTTCTCTGTGTTTTTGATTAGATATATTTCGCAATTAATTTCTTAAATTTTTGCAATCATTATCAAACCATTTTTCATTATCTGTTATTTCTGGTTTGCTCTTATGCTTCTTTAAATTAGCCAAGGAGGTTAATTTGTCAAATATAACGTTTATGTTCCAAACAGCCAAATTTACACTTTCATTGCTGTCAGAGAATGTTAAGGCTAAAAAGTTGTCCAGGAGAGATTGTATTTTTTGGCTACAAATGGCTTTTTGGTAGATAGTCTGTACTGTTTGCACTCCATCTATAGGCCTGTTTTGTACCATGTACTTTATTGGGCCGTGAAGTTTCATGGTTGGGTTCCGCTCTTCTCATATACACTGTGATTTTACTGTGGTCTGAGAGAGGTGTTAGTGGGCTGACTGTGAAGGCTCTGAGAGAGGTGTTAGTGGGCTGACTGTGAAGGCTCTGAGAGACTCTGGGTTTAGGCCGGGGAGGAAGTAGTCTACTGTGCTGTAGGTGCCAAAAGGCCTACCATTGACTATGAGCTGTTCGACAGAGGTGTACCTACCAAAAGAGTCCCCTCTCAGCCTACCATTGACTATGTACAGACCCAGTGTTCGACAGAGCTGTAGGTGTACCTACCAAAAGAGTCCCTCTCAGCCTACCATTGACTATGTACAGACCCAGTGTTCCACAGAGCTGTAGGTGTACCTACCAAAAGAGTCCCCTCTCAGCCTACCATTGACTATTACAGACCCAGTGTTCCACAGAGCTGTAGGTGTACCTACCTAAAGAGTCCCTCTCAGCCTACCATTGACTATGTACAGACCCAGTGTTCGACAGAGCTGTAGGTGTACCTACCAAAAGAGTCCCCTCTCAGCCTACCATTGACTATGTACAGACCCAGTGTTCCACAGAGCTGTAGGTGTACCTACCAAAAGAGTCCCCTCTCAGCCTACCATTGACTATGTACAGACCCAGTGTTCCACAGAGCTGTAGGTGTACCTACCAAAAGAGTCCCCTCTCAGCCTACCATTGACTATGTACAGACCCAGTGTTCCACAGAGCTGTAGGTGTACCTACCTAAAGAGTCCCCTCTCAGCCTACCATTGACTATGTACAGACCCAGTGTTCCACAGAGCTGTAGGTGTAC
>NC_088411.1:39142272-39309906 GCF_034236695.1 Oncorhynchus nerka
AGTCCCCTCTCAGCCTACCATTGACTATGTACAGACCCAGTGTTCCACAGAGCTGTAGGTGTACCTACCAAAAGAGTCCCCTCTCAGCCTACCATTGACTATGTACAGACCCAGTGTTCCACAGAGCTGTAGGTGTACCGACCAAAAGAGTCCCCTCTCAGCCTACCATTGACTATGTACAGACCCAGTGTTCCACAGAGCTGTAGGTGTACCTACCAAAAGAGTCCCCTCTCAGCCTACCATTGACTATGTACAGACCCAGTGTTCCACAGAGCTGTAGGTGTACCGACCAAAAGAGTCCCCTCTCAGCCTACCATTGACTATGTACAGACCCAGTGTTCCACAGAGCTGTAGGTGGACCTACCTAAAGAGTCCCCTCTCAGCCAACCATTGACTATGTACAGACCCAGTGTTCCACAGAGCTGTAGGTGTACCCACCTAAAGAGTCCCCTCTCAGCCTACCATTGACTATGTACAGACCCAGTGTTCCACAGAGCTGTAGGTGTACCTACCAAAAGAGTCCCCTCTCAGCCTACCATTGACTATGTACAGACCCAGTGTTCCACAGAGCTGTAGGTGTACCTACCAAAAGAGTCCCCTCTCAGCCTACCATTGACTATGTACAGACCCAGTGTTCCACAGAGCTGTAGGTGTACCTACCAAAAGAGTCCCCTCTCAGCCTACCATTGACTATGTACAGACCCAGTGTTCCACAGAGCTGTAGGTGGACCTACCAAAAGAGTCCCCTCTCAGCCTACCATTGACTATGTACAGACCCAGTGTTCCACAGAGCTGTAGGTGTACCGACCAAAAGAGTCCCCTCTCAGCCTACCATTGACTATGTACAGACCCAGTGTTCCACAGAGCTGTAGGTGGACCTACCTAAAGAGTCCCCTCTCAGCCTACCATTGACTATGTACAGACCCAGTGTTCCACAGAGCTGTAGGTGGACCTACCGAAAGAGTCCCCTCTCAGCCTACCATTGACTATGTACAGACCCAGTGTTCCACAGAGTTTCACGAGCTGTACTCCATTTTTGTTTTTCACTTTGTCATAGTTGTTTCTGTGGGGGTATTTGGGGGGAGGCAAAGGTTGTTGCTTCCTGGTCGGTGTTTATCCCCACGACTGTTAATAGTGTCTTGTTCTTCTGTTGTTTCACCATTCAGGTCTCCACAGACCAGTACGTTGCCTTGGGCCTGAATTTCCCCCTCTAGAATGGAGAAACTCTCTTCATTGAAGTAGGGTGACTGAGGGGGGAATGTATGTGGCACAGAGGAAGATGTTTTTATCTGTCAAGATAGTCTCCTTGTTGATTCTTAACCAGATAAAGAATTCTCCTGTTTTGATCAATTCAATTTAATTAATTAGTTCAGATTTATACCATATTAGCATTCCCGCTGAGTCTCTGCCCTGTGTGATTCCTTTTCATTTAGTGGATGGTAGGATGATCTCCCTATAACCTAGTGGACAGCCAGTGGATGGTAGGATGATCTCCCTATAACCTAGTGGACAGCCAGTGGATGGTATGATTATCTCCCTATAACCTAGTGGACAGCCAGTGGATGGTATGATTATCTCCCTATAACCTAGTGGACAGCCAGTGGATGGTATGATTATCTCCCTATAACCTAGTGGACAGCCAGTGGATGGTATGATTATCTCCCTATAACCTAGTGGACAGCCAGTGGATGGTATGATTCTCTCCCTATAACCTAGTGGACAGCCAGTGGATGGTATGATTCTCTCCCTATAACCTAGTGGACAGCCAGTGGATGGTAGGATTATCTCCCTATAACCTAGTGGACAGCCAGTGGATGGTATGATTATCTCCCTATAACCTAGTGGACAGCCAGTGGATGGTATGATTATCTCCCTATAACCTAGTGGACAGCCAGTGGATGGTATGATTATCTCCCTATAACCTAGTGGACAGCCAGTGGATGGTAGGATGATCTCCCTATAACCTAGTGGACAGCCAGTGGATGGTAGGATTATCTCCCTATAACCTAGTGGACAGCCAGTGGATGGTAGGATTATCTCCCTATAACCTAGTGGACAGCCAGTGGATGGTATGATGATCTCCCTATAACCTAGTGGACAGCCAGTGGATGGTAGGATTATCTCCCTATAACCTACTGGACAGGCAGTGGATGGTATGATGATCTCCCTATAACCTAGTGGACAGCCAGTGGATGGTATGATTATCTCCCTATAACCTAGTGGACAGCCAGTGGATGGTATGATTATCTCCCTATAACCTAGTGGACAGCCAGTGGATGGTATGATTATCTCCCTATAACCTAGTGGACAGCCAGTGGATGGTAGGATGATCTCCCTATAACCTAGTGGACAGCCAGTGGATGGTATGATTCTCTCCCTATAACCTAGTGGACAGCCAGTGGATGGTATGATTCTCTCCCTATAACCTAGTGGACAGCCAGTGGATGGTAGGATTATCTCCCTATAACCTAGTGGACAGCCAGTGGATGGTAGGAGTATCTCCCTATAACCTAGTGGACAGCCAGTGGATGGTATGATTATCTCCCTATAACCTAGTGGACAGCCAGTGGATGGTAGGAGTATCTCCCTATAACCTAGTGGACAGCCAGTGGATGGTATGATTCTCTCCCTATAACCTAGTGGACAGCCAGTGTGTCACGGTTTTCATGTGGTGAAGGAGAGTCGGACCAAACTGCAGCGTGTCGATTGCGATTCATCTTTATTAGACAAACGTAAAACACGACAAAACACTAACACTACAAAAACAATAAACGAAACGAAAACAGCCTATACATGTGTCTACTAACCTCTAACAAGGACATCAAGACACACAGGACAATCACCCACACCAAACTCAAAGAATATGGCTGCCTAAATATGGTTCCCAATCAGAGTCAACAATAAACACCTGCCTCTGATTGAGAACCACTTCAGACAGCCATAGACTTATCTAGAACACCCCACTAGCTACCATCCCCCATATATACACACCACATACAAAAACCCATGCCACACCCTGGCCTGACCCAATAATTAAAGATAAACACAAAATACTTCGACCAGGGCGTGACACAGTGGATGGTAGGATTCTCTCCCTATAACCTAGTGGACAGCCAGTGGATGGTATGATTATCTCCCTATAACCTAGTGGACAGCCAGTGGATGGTATGATTATCTCCCTATAACCTAGTGGACAGCCAGTGGATGGTATGATTATCTCCCTATAACCTAGTGGACAGCCAGTGGATGGTATGATTATCTCCCTATAACCTAGTGGACAGCCAGTGGATGGTATGATTATCTCCCTATAACCTAGTGGACAGCCAGTGGATGGTATGATTATCTCCCTATAACCTAGTGGACAGCCAGTGGATGGTAGGATGATCTCCCTATAACCTAGTGGACAGCCAGTGGATGGTATGATTATCTCCCTATAACCTAGTGGATGGTATGATTATCTCCCTATAACCTAGTGGACAGCCAGTGGATGGTAGGATGATCTCCCTATAACCTAGTGGACAGCCAGTGGATGGTAGGATTATCTCCCTATAACCTAGTGGATGGTATGATTATCTGCCTATAACCTAGTGGACAGCCAGTGGATGGTATGATTATCTCCCTATAACCTAGTGGACAGCCAGTGGATGGTATGATTATCTCCCTATAACCTAGTGGACAGCCAGTGGATGGTATGATTATCTCCTATAACCTAGTGGACAGCCAGTGGATGGTATGATTATCTCCCTATAACCTAGTGGACAGCCAGTGGATGGTATGATTATCTCCCTATAACCTAGTGGACAGCCAGTGGATGGTATGATTATCTCCTATAACCTAGTGGACAGCCAGTGGATGGTATGATTATCTCCCTATAACCTAGTGGACAGCCAGTGGATGGTATGATTATCTCCCTATAACCTAGTGGACAGCCAGTGGATGGTAGGATGATCTCCCTATAACCTAGTGGACAGCCAGTGGATGGTATGATTATCTCCCTATAACCTAGTGGATGGTATGATTATCTCCCTATAACCTAGTGGACAGCCAGTGGATGGTAGGATGATCTCCCTATAACCTAGTGGACAGCCAGTGGATGGTAGGATTATCTCCCTATAACCTAGTGGATGGTATGATTATCTGCCTATAACCTAGTGGACAGCCAGTGGATGGTATGATTATCTCCCTATAACCTAGTGGACAGCCAGTGGATGGTATGATTATCTCCCTATAACCTAGTGGACAGCCAGTGGATGGTATGATTATCTCCCTATAACCTAGTGGACAGCCAGTGGATGGTATGATTATCTCCCTATAACCTAGTGGACAGCCAGTGGATGGTATGATGATCTCCCTATAACCTAGTGGACAGCCAGTGGATGGTAGGATTATCTCCCTATAACCTAGTGGACAGCCAGTGGATGGTATGATTATCTCCCTATAACCTAGTGTACAGCCAGTGGATGGTAGGATTATCTCCCTATAACCTAGTGGACAGCCAGTGGATGGTAGGATTATCTCCCTATAACCTAGTGGACAGCCAGTGGATGGTAGGATTATCTCCCTATAACCTAGTGGACAGCCAGTGGATGGTAGGATTATCTCCCTATAACCTAGTGGACAGCAAGTGGATGGTATGATTATCTCCCTATAACCTAGTGGACAGCAAGTGGATGGTATGATTATCTCCCTATAACCTACTGGACAGCCAGTGGATGGTATGATTATCTCCCTATAACCTAGTGGACAGCCAGTGGATGGTATGATTATCTCCCTATAACCTAGTGGACAGCCAGTGGATGGTATGATTATCTCCCTATAACCTAGTGGACAGCCAGTGGATGGTATGATTATCTCCCTATAACCTAGTGGACAGCCAGTGGATGGTATGATTATCTCCCTATAACCTAGTGGACAGCCAGTGGATGGTATGATTATCTCCCTATAACCTAGTGGACAGCCAGTGGATGGTAGGATGATCTCCCTATAACCTAGTGGACAGCCAGTGGATGGTATGATTATCTCCCTATAACCTAGTGGATGGTATGATTATCTCCCTATAACCTAGTGGACAGCCAGTGGATGGTAGGATGATCTCCCTATAACCTAGTGGACAGCCAGTGGATGGTAGGATTATCTCCCTATAACCTAGTGGATGGTATGATTATCTGCCTATAACCTAGTGGACAGCCAGTGGATGGTATGATTATCTCCCTATAACCTAGTGGACAGCCAGTGGATGGTATGATTATCTCCCTATAACCTAGTGGACAGCCAGTGGATGGTATGATTATCTCCCTATAACCTAGTGGACAGCCAGTGGATGGTATGATTATCTCCCTATAACCTAGTGGACAGCCAGTGGATGGTATGATGATCTCCCTATAACCTAGTGGACAGCCAGTGGATGGTAGGATTATCTCCCTATAACCTAGTGGACAGCCAGTGGATGGTATGATTATCTCCCTATAACCTAGTGTACAGCCAGTGGATGGTAGGATTATCTCCCTATAACCTAGTGGACAGCCAGTGGATGGTAGGATTATCTCCTATAACCTAGTGGACAGCCAGTGGATGGTAGGATTATCTCCCTATAACCTAGTGGACAGCCAGTGGATGGTAGGATTATCTCCCTATAACCTAGTGGACAGCAAGTGGATGGTATGATTATCTCCCTATAACCTAGTGGACAGCAAGTGGATGGTATGATTATCTCCCTATAACCTACTGGACAGCCAGTGGATGGTATGATTATCTCCCTATAACCTAGTGGACAGCCAGTGGATGGTATGATTATCTCCCTATAACCTAGTGGACAGCCAGTGGATGGTATGATTATCTCCCTATAACCTAGTGGACAGCCAGTGGATGGTATGATGATCTTCCTATAACCTAGTGGACAGCCAGTGGATGGTAGGATTATCTCCCTATAACCTAGTGGACAGCCAGTGGATGGTAGGATTATCTCCCTATAACCTAGTGGACAGCCAGTGGATGGTATGATGATCTCCCTATAACCTAGTGGACAGCCAGTGGATGGTAGGATTATCTCCCTATAACCTACTGGACAGCCAGTGGATGGTATGATGATCTCCCTATAACCTAGTGGACAGCCAGTGGATGGTAGGATTATCTCCCTATAACCTACTGGACAGCCAGTGGATGGTATGATTATCTCCCTATAACCTAGTGGACAGCCAGTGGATGGTATGATTATCTCCCTATAACCTAGTGGACAGCCAGTGGATGGTAGGATTATCTCCCTATAACCTAGTGGACAGCAAGGGGAAACATCACCTCTGCACCATGTTTCCTGTAGTACTACAATATCAACATCAGCAATTACTTTCAGGAAGTCTGGGATTCTGCTCTGTAGCCCAAAAGCTGTTTCCAACATGCAACGTTAAAAGATTTCATCACTTTTTTTTCTTTACCTTCAAAATGAGACAAACACTCACAATCCAACAAGAACTATTAAAATATGATTTTTTAATTATAGTAAACTCTTATTATGCAAATGCGATTAGTTTATCATTTGTGTCGTGCCACTTGGGTGGATGTAGTGCGAGGACGGTGGAGTTCTTGTGCTCATCTTACCATGACCCCCGGCCTATCACATGTGAGCATCCATGACCCTCGGCCTATCACATGTGAGCATAGTAGACTCAGCATTTGTTTAATGTCACTAATTTGGTTGGTGGGGGTTGGGCCAGTTGCTCCTCTCACAGCCTGTGCGTAGCTCTGCTTGCTGGGCTGTGGCTTCTCCAAGTGTGGCCTGCGGTGGGGGGCAGGTGGGGTGGGAGGCCTCGTCTGGGTGGCTCTAAAGCTGGTCTGGGGTGGTCTGTGCTGCGCTGGCTGTGGTGGGCATTGAGGTTGGTGGTGCTGTGGTCGTGGCTGGGGGGTCCAGGGTGCTGGTCTGGGGTGTTGGTGATCTTGGCGGGGTGGAGATTGCTCCGCTGTTCCTGGGTTGAGAGGTCGGGTTGTGGTTTAAAGCGACATCCTTGAGAGTCTTGGCAAGGATGGGGACTGTCTCCCTGTAGAGGTGAACATGGTCATAGAGACAGTCCAGATCGAGGGTGGGATGGGGGGCCAGGTGTACATTGGGTCGCAGGGCACAGTCCCGGGATAGGCTGGCGTTTATTCTTTGGATTGTGGCAGGGTGGAAGTCCTTCCTCTGTGGAAGCGTTGACACCACGATTCTTGAGTTGGGGAAGATTGCGGAGGCCTTCTCGATCACTCCCCGTAGTGAAGTCGCCACCCTCTCCTGCTGAGCACGCAGGTCCTTGCTTCCGGTATGTATGATTATGTGGCTTGGCGACGCGAGATGGGCCTTATCAAGCAGCTCCATGGCACTCTGCGTTGTTGGGCACCACATCCTTTCTCGTTTTGTGTCGAGGGAAACGTTTCTTCTCCTGAACAAACATCCCATTTGAGTCCATCAACAGGACGATGTCAGCCAGTGTTTCTTCTGGACTGGGGGGCAGAGGGGGCTGGTGGGTGGTTATAGCTGGGGTGTGGCTGGTCTGTGCCGGTGCCGCTGTCAGTTGGAGGCTGTTCTGTGGGCTGGGGAGGAAGGGTGCAGCAGGCAGGGCTGGCTGGTTGATCTGGGCTCCTCTGCTGTGTGAGGACAGGTCATAGAGTGGTGATCTAGCTGCTCCTGCAGCCTGTCCTCTGTTCTCTTTCTCTCCTGTAGCTCCTCTCTTAGTGTGGTCAGATCGTTATTACTCTTCTGCCTGTCTTTTTGGAGCTCTCTCACCTCCTTTGTTAGATAAGCAAGCTCTCTCTTGAGTCCGTCTCTCTCTTGCTGAACCTCTTTTCAGCTGTGTTGAAAGGCTGCTGTCCTGCTCTGTCCTCACCTTGGTTAGGAGCTCCTCTAAGGTGTGGTTGTCTGATTGCTGTTTGCTCACGCTCTCCCTCAGCAGGACCACCTCCCCCTTCAGTTTGGTGAACTCATCCCTCATGGCAGCCATGGTGGTGAGGAGGGCCTGAGCCTGCTCTGCACTGGGGCGTGTCCTCCCCTATGATGGGAAGAGAGGTGCTGGATGTGCCTTTTTGGATGGGGATAGTAGGGGTGAGGGCGGTGCTGGTGGAGTTTGTCTTGTGGGAGAGAATGTCACTGGTGGTGTCCTTCTCTCTCTCTGCTCTCTCCTTAATGGTCTGAAAGTCTGTTTCAAACAGCCTAATGTTACCTTGCACCATGAGAGTCCCAGTCTTGTAGAGGTTGATTGTTATCGTGGTGCTGTCAGGGTCGTCTGTCTCTTTGACTTTCAGCTTCCACCCATTACAGATTCCCTCTGCAGCAGAGTGCTGCATTTGGCTGGTCAGTGAGGAAGATGAGATTACTCACGTCACCGCTTTTGTAGAGGTGTGCAAAAAGGGTTTCTGGCCTCCCCTTTAGTAGTTTCTGTTTAAAAGCTTTCCTCGTTGTGTCATTTTTGGCCACTGGAGGGTAGAGAATGGATTCAGTGCTCAGGGGGACATGGTGCCTGTGGGCTCTGCTGCTGCCGCTGCTGCTCTGTTCTGCTGCCATGTTGCCATGGCAACCGATTTGTTTGTCTGCTGCTGTTGTTAGCTAGCGCTAATTTAGTTCAATAACCAGCAAAATGAGTGACAAATCTTTACACAAAAAAAAACTGAAGATCTGTTTAAAGTTAGAGTCCGTGCTCCTTTCTGGTTTACTCACTCAGTTTGGTCGTTTGATGTAGTTGTATTAACTCCCCTTGCTAGGTTTGTTCTAGCTCGTTTCCTCTGGCTAGCTTGTTAGTCTGCTGGCTAGTTCTTTGTTGTGTAGCTAGCTAGCTAGCTAGAGTCAAAACCTCTTAACTTGAGACGCAAAGTTACTTTTTTTCTATTCTGAATTAATAGAGTTGTTGTTCATCACTTCTTGTCTGGAATTCTTTTTCGATTAGAGTGTTTATCTCATTCTAAAAACAAAAAAATATTAAATATATCAGGAGCTCATGTTGAGCATGACTCTCTCTCTCTCTCGCTCTCTCGCACCTGTCACTCGCACCTCTCTCGCTCTCTCGCACCTCTCTCGCTCTCTCGCACCTCTCTCTCGCTCTCTCGCACCTCTCTCGCTCTCTCTCACTCGCACCTCTCTCTCCCTATCGCATACCTCTCTCTCCCTCTCGCGTACCTCTCTCCCTCCCTCTCACGTACCTCTCTCTTTCTTTCCCTCTCTCTCTTTCCCTCTCTCTCGCACATCTCTCTCTCTCGCACCTCTCTCTGCTCTGGGCTATATGCTATAGGAGTTCTACACTATACAGTTTATTAGGTACACCCATCTAGTACCAGGTCGGACCCCCCTGTAGCCAAGAAGGGATGCACCTGGTCAGCAAAAATGTTTAACGTTGTTCAATTGGTATTAAGGGACCTAACGTGTGCCAGGAAAACATTCCTCACACCATTACACCATCGCCACCAGCCTGTACAGATGACACCAGGTAGGATGCAGAATTGCGCCAAATCCTGACTCTGCAATCAGCATGACGCAACAGGAACCGGGATTTGTCGGACCAGGCAATGTTTTTCCACACCTCAGTTGTCCAGTGTTGGGGGTCGCGTGCCCACTGGAGCTGCTGCTTCTTGTTTTTAGCTGATAGGAGTGGAACTCGGTGTGGTTGTCTAGTGCAATAGCTTGACGAGGATGACGAATGCATGACGAGATGTCGCTCTGCACACCACTGTTGTGCTGCGCTGTTATTGGCCCGTTTGGGGCCTGTTAGCCCTTCTCCTTTGACCTCTCTTATCAATGAGCTTTTATCGCCCACAAGACTGCCGCTGTCTGGCTGATTTTTGTTTGTAGCACCATTCTTAGTAAACCCTGGACACTGCCATGCGTAGAAAGCCCAGGAGGCTGGCCGTTTCTGAGATACTGGAATGCTCAAACCACGCTCAAAGTCCCTTAGGTCACTCGTTTTGTCCATTCTAACTTCAATGGAACAGTAACTGAATGCCTCGATGCCTGTCTACCTGGTTTATATAGCAAGCCACGACCACGTGACTCACTGCCTGTAGGAGCAAACCTTTTCATGAACGGGGTGGTGTACCTCATAAACTGGCTACTGAGTCTATTTCAGTACAGTATGTCGCCAGTGGTTTTGCAGATCAGAGATGCGTACTTAGCTATTTTAATGAAGGATAAAAAGACTAATCAAAAGTTATTGGTCGCATATTTAGCAGATGTATGAATATATGTGTGTGTGTGTGTGTGTGTGTGTGTGTGTGTGTGTGTGTGTGTGTGTGTGTATACAGTCATATACAGTCATGGCCAAAGGTTTTGAGAATGACACAAATATAAATTTTCACAAAGTCTGCTGCCTCAGTTTGTATGATGGCAATTTGCATATACTCCATGATGCTATGAAGAGTGATCAGATGAATTGCAATTAATTGCATAGTCCCTCTTTGCCATGCAAATGAACCCCCCCTCCCAATTCCACTGCATTTCAGCCCTGCTACAAAAGGACCAGCTGACATCATGTCAGTCATTCTCTCATTAACACAGGTGTGAGTTTTAACAAGGACAAGGCTGGCGATCACTCTGTCATGCTGATTGAGTTCGAAAAACAGACTGGAAGCTTCAAAAGGAGGGTGGTGCTTGGAATCATTGTTCTTCCTCTGTCAATCATGGTTACCTGCAAGGAAACATGTGCCGTCATCATTACTTTGCACAAAAAGGGCTTCACAGGCAAGGATATTGCTGCAAGTAAGATTGCACCTAAATCAACACTTTATTGGATCATCAAGAACTTCAAGGGGAGAGGTTCAATTGTTGTGAAGAAGGCTTCAGGGCGCCCAAGAAAGTCCAGCAAGCGCCAGGACCATCTCCTAAAGTTGATTCAGCTGCGGGATCGGGGCACCACCAGTACAGAGCTTGCTCAGGAATGGCAGCAGGCAGGTGTGAGTCCATCTGCACGCACGGTGAGGCGAAGACTTTTGGAGGATGGCCTGGTGTCAAGAAGGACAGCAAAGGAAAAACATCAGGGACAGACTCATATTCTGCAAAAGGTACAGGGATTGGACTGCTGAGGACTGGGGTAAAGTCATTTTCTCTGATGAATCCCCTTTCCGATTGTTTGGGGCATCAGGAAAAAAGCTTGTCCGGAGAGGACAAGGTGAGCGCTACCATCAGTCCTGTGTCATGCCAACAGTAAAGTATCCTGAGACCATTCATGTGTGGTGTTGCTTCTCAGCCAAGGGAGTGGGCTCACTCACAATTTTGCCTAAGAACACAGCCATGAATAAAGAATGGTACCAACAGATCCTCCAATGAACAGTTTGGTGATGAACAAAGCCTTTTCCAGCATGACGGAGCATCTTGCCATAAAGCAAAAGTGATAACTAAGTGGCTCGGGGAACAAAACATCGATATTTTGGGTCCATGGCCAGGAAACTCCCCAGACCTTAATCCCATTGAGAACTTGTGGTCAATCCTCAAGAGGCCTGTGAACAAACAAAAACCCACAAATTCTGACAAACTCCAAGCATTGATTATGCAAGAATGGGCTGCCATCAGTCAGGATGTGGCCCAGAAGTTAATTGACAGCATGCCAGGGCGGATTGCAGAGATCTTGAAAAAGAAGGGTCAACACTGCAAATATTGACTCTTTGCATCAACCTCATGTAATTGTCAATAAAAGCCTTTGACACTTATGAAATGCTTGTAATTATACTTCAGTATTCCATAGTAACATCTGACAAAAAATATCTAAAGACACTGAAGCAGCAAACTTTGTGGAAATCAATATTTGTGTCATTCTCAAAACTTTTGGCCAAGACTGTATATATAAACTCAGCTAAAAAATAAACGTCTCTTTTTCAGGACCCTGTCTGTCAAAGATCACTCGTAAAAATCCAAATAACTTCACAGATCTTCATTGTAAAGGGTTTAAACACTGTTTCCCATGCATGTTCAATGAACCATAAACAATTAATGAACATGCACCTGTGGAACGGTCGTTAAGACACAAACAGCTCACAAACGGTAGGCAATTAAGGTCACAGTTATGAACACTTAGGCCACTAAAGAGTCCTTTCTACTGACTCTGAAAAACACCAAAAGAAAGATGCCCAGGGTCCTTGTTCATCTGTGTGAACATGCCTTAGGCATGCTGCAAGGAGGCATGAGGACTGCAGATGTGGCCAGGGCAATAAATTGCAATGTCCGTACTGTGAGACGCCTAAGACAGCGCTACAGGGAGACAGGACAGACAGCTGATCATCCTTGCAGTTTCAGACCACTTGTAAAAACACCTGCACAGGATCACTACATGCGAACATCACACCTGCAGGACAGGTACAGGATGGCAACAACAACTGCCCGAGTTAAACCAGAAATGCACAATCCCTCCATCCTTGCTCAAACTGTCTGCAATAGGCTGAGAAAGGCTGGACTGAGGGCTTGTAGGCCTGTTGTAAGGCAGATCCTCACCAAACATCACCGGCAACAACGTCGGCTATGGGCAAAAACCCACCATCGCTGGACCAGACAGGACTGGCAAAAAGTGCTCTTCACTGACGAGTCGCGATTTTGCCTCACCTGGGGTGATGGTCGGATTCACGTTTATCGTCCAAGGAATGAGAGTTACACCGAGGTCTGTACTCTGGAGCGGGATCGATTTGGAGGTGGAGGGTCCGTCATGGTCTGGGGCGGTGTGTCACAGCATCATCGGAAAGAGCTTGTTGTCATTGCAGGCAATCTCAAGGCTGTGTGTTACAGGGAAGACATCCTCCTCTCTCATGTGGTACCCTTCCTACAGGCTCATCCTGACATGACCCTCCAGCATGACAATGCTGCCAGCCATACTGCTCGTTCTGTGCGTGATTTCTTGCAAGACAGGAATGTCAGTGTTCTGCCATGGCCAGCGAAGACCCCGGATCTCAATCCCATTGAGCACGTCTGGGACCTGTTGGATCAGAGGGTGAGGGCTAGGGCAAATCCCATCAGAAATGTCTGGAAACTTGTAGGTGCCTTGTTGGAAGAGTGGGGTAACATCTCACAGAAATCTGGTGCTGTCCACGAGGAGGAGATGCACTGCAGTACTTAATGCAGCTGGTGGCCACACCAGATACAGACTGTTACTTTTGACCCCCCCTTTGTTTAGGGACACGGTATTCCATTTCTGTTAGTCACATGTCTGTGGAACTTGTTCAGTTTATGTCTCAGTTGTTGAGTCTTGTTATGTTCATACAAATATCTACACATGTTAAGTTTGGCGAAAATAAACATAGTTGACAGTGAGAGGTCATTTCTTTTTTTGCTGAGTTTATGTGTGTGTGTGTGTGTATATATATATATACATATATATATATATATATATATATACACACACACAGTATATACAGTATATAGGATGATGGGATGTATAGACATTATTGACAGTATATTTATAGTATATCTGTAGAATATATAGAATATTATATGTACAGTAATAGATAGGATAGGCCTTGACTAGAATACAGTATATACATATTAGATGAGTAAAGCAGTATGTAAACATTATTAAAGTGACTAGTGATTCCACGTCTATGTACATAGGGCAGCAGCCTATAAGGTGCAGGGTTGAGTAACCGGGTGGTAGCCGGCTAGTGACTAAAGTTCAGGGCAGGGTACTGGGCGGAGGCCGGCTAGTGACGGCTATTTAACAGTCTGATGGCCTTGAGATTAGAAACTGCTTTTTAGTCTCTCGGTCCCAGCTTTGATGCACCTGTACTGACCTCGCCTTCTGGATGGTAACAGGGTGAACAGACCGTGACTCAGGTGGCTGAGGTCCTTGGTGATCTTCTTATCCTTCCTGTGACACCGGGTGCTGTAGATGTCCTGAAGGGCAGGCAGTATGCCCCCGGTGATGTGTTGGGCTGACCTCACCACCCCCTGGAGAGAGAGCTGCAGTCAGCATTTTGTTGTCTCCAAAAATGTTGATGTAGTATTGGAAAGATCATTGTGTTTTACACCAGAAATTACTTTCAATTTGACTTCATTCAATCCTGCCAGGTTGCCTGGATAGAAATCCTTTAAAATGAATGCAAGACATGTTGTATTTTGATCATTTATTCTGTGCTTTAGAGACAGGTATAATTTCACTCATCTTTGGCAGTACTATATTGCATTAGGCATAAAAAATAGGCGGATCATCGTTCCTTTAAGCCTGACGGTGCCGTATTTGGGACAAATCTTTCTGTTTTTAACAGTAATTCCTCTTCGTATTTTTTCTCCAGCCCTCATAATCTACTAGTGAGATATGTTGTAATGACTCATAATCTACTAGTGAGATATGCTGTAATGATTCATAATCTACTAGTGGGATATGCTGTAATGACTCATAATCTACTAGTGAGATATGTTGTAATGACTCATAATCTACTAGTGAGATATGTTGTAATGACTCATAATCTACTAGTGAGATATGATGTAATGACTCATAATCTACTAGTGAGATATGCTGTAATGATTCATAATCTACTAGTGGGATATGCTGTAATGACTCATAATCTACTAGTGAGATATGCTGTAATGATTTATAATCTACTAGTGAGATATGTTGTAATGACTCATAATCTACTAGTGAGATATGCTGTAATGACTCATAATCTACTAGTGAGATATGTTGTAATGACTCATAATCTACTAGTGAGATATGCTGTAATGACTCATAATCTACTAGTGAGATATGCTGTAATGACTCATCATCTACTAGTGAGATATGATGTAATGACTCATAATCTACTAGTGGGATATGCTGTAATGACTCATAATCTACTAGTGAGATATGCTGTAATGACTCATAATCTACTAGTGAGATATGTTGTAATGACTCATAATCTACTAGTGAGATATGCTGTAATGACTCATAATCTACTAGTGAGATATGCTGTAATGACTCATCATCTACTAGTGAGATATGATGTAATGACTCATAATCTACTAGTGGGATATGCTGTAATGACTCATAATCTACTAGTGAGATATGTTGTAATGACTCATCATCTACTAGTGAGATATGCTGTAACGACTCATAATCTACTAGAGGGATATGCTGCAATGACTCATAATCTACTAGTGAGTTATGCTGTAATGACTCATAATCTACTAGTGAGATATGCTGTAACGACTCATAATCTACTAGTGAGATATGCTGTAATGACTCATAATCTACTAGTGGGATATGCTGTAACGACTCATAATCTACTAGTGGGATATGCTGTAATGACTCATAATCTACTAGTGAGATATGCTGTAATGACTCATAATCTACTAGTGAGATATGCTGTAATGACTCATAATCTACTAGTGAGATATGATGTAATGACTCATAATCTACTAGTGGGATATGCTGTAATGACTCATAATCTACTAGTGAGATATGCTGTAATGACTCATAATCTACTAGTGAGATATGTTGTAATGACTCATAATCTACTAGTGAGATATGCTGTAATGACTCATAATCTACTAGTGAGATATGCTGTAATGACTCATCATCTACTAGTGAGATATGATGTAATGACTCATAATCTACTAGTGGGATATGCTGTAATGACTCATAATCTACTAGTGATATATGTTGTAATGACTCATCATCTACTAGTGAGATATGCTGTAACGACTCATAATCTACTAGAGGGATATGCTGCAATGACTCATAATCTACTAGTGAGTTATGCTGTAATGACTCATAATCTACTAGTGAGATATGCTGTAACGACTCATAATCTACTAGTGAGATATGCTGTAATGACTCATAATCTACTAGCGGGATATGCTGTAACGACTCATAATCTACTAGTGGGATATGCTGTAATGACTCATAATCTACTAGTGAGATATGCTGTAATGACTCATAATCTACTAGTGAGATATGCTGTAATGACTCATAATCTACTAGTGAGATATGCTGTAATGACTCATAATCTACTAGTGAGATATTCTGTAATGACTCATAATCTACAAGTGGGATATGCTGTAATGACTCATAATCTACTAGTGGGATATGCTGTAACGAGTCCTTTATAACACTGTCCGCTTCTCTCTTCAGCAGTCAGCTCTGCCAGTCTTGGCACAGAGGCAGCCGTGGGCATAAATTAACTCCTGGCATTGCAAGACACTGGCTATCTCTAGCTCGCTCCAGAGGTGTGCCCTGAGTACTTATAAGTTCTTAAAAATAACGGAAAAGTGGTGCGTGCATATGTATTCCCCCCTTTGTTGTGAAGCCCCTAAATAAGATCTGGTGCAACCAATTACCTTCAGAAGTCACAATAAAGTCCACCTCTGTGCAATCTAAGTGTCACATGATCTGTCATATGATCTCAGAATATATACACCTGTTCTGAAAGGCCCCAGAGTCTGCAACACCACTAAGCAAGCGGCACCATGAAGACCAAGGAGCTCTGCAAACAGATTAGGGACAAAGTTGTGGAGAAGTACAGATTATAAAAAAATATCCCAAACTTTGCACATCCGACGGTGCACCATTAAATTAATTATTACAAAATTGAAAGAATATGTCACCAAAACAAACCTGCCAAGAGAGGGCTGCCCACGAAAGGATGGCATTAATCAGAGATTCAACAAAGAGACCAAAGATAACCCTGATGGAGCTGCAAAGCTCCACACCGGAGATTGGAGTATCTGTCCATAGGACCACTTGATGCCGTACAATCCACAGAGTTTGGCTTTATGGAAGAAAAAAAAGCCATTGTTTAAAGAAAAAATTAAGCAAACATGATTGGTGTTCGCCAGAAGGCATGGGGGAGACTCCCCAAACATATGGAAGAAGGTACTCTGGTCAGATGAGACTAAAATGTAGCCTTTTGGCCATCAAGGAATGCTATGTCTGGCACAAACCCAACACCTCTCGTCACCACGAGAACACCACATGGCAGTATTGTGCTGTGGGAATGTTTTTCATCGGCAGGGACTGGGAAACTGGTCAGAATTGAAGGAATCATGGATGGTGCTAAATACAGGAAAATTCTTGAGGGAAACCTGATTCAGTCTTCCAGAGATTTGAGACTGGTACGGAGATTCACCTTCCAGCAGGACAATGACCCTAATCATACTGCTAAAGCAACACTCGAGTGGTTTAAGGGGAAACATTTAAATGTCTGGGAATGGCCTTGTCAAAGCCCAGACCTCAATCCAATTGAGAATCTGTGGTATGACTTAAATATTGCTGTACACCAGCAGGAACCCATCCAATTTGAAGGAGCTGGAGCAGTTTTGCCTTGAAGAATTGGCAAAAATTCCAGTGGCTAGATGTGCCAAGCTTATAGAGACCCCAAGAGACTTGTAGCTGTAATTGCTGCAAAAGGTGGCTCTACAAGTATTGACTTTTGGGGGGTGAATATTTATGCACGCTCAAGTTTTCAATTTTTTTATTTAAAAAAACATCTTCAATCTTCAAAGTGGTAGGCATGTTGTGTAAATCAAATGATACAACCCCACCAAAAAATGTATTTTAGTTCCAGTTTGTAAGGTAAAAAAATAGGAAAAATGTCAAGGGGGTGAATACTTTCTCAAGGCACTGTAGGTAGGGCATAGTGTGCCATTTGGGATGCATCCTGGTATCCAGGTGTTTAATAGGAGAACGTGGGATCCCAGTAGGGCTGACAGAAATCCAAAACCCACATTTTCCCTTCTAGCTATTGATCCGTTCGCCCTGTGGAAAACCAGGCATTGCAGATATTCCTGGTGCAAGGCAAAACACTTGATGCTAGGTCATATTCATTAGGCATGAAATGTCTACGGATTGAAACAGGGAGAGACTACCTGGACTTTCTTTTCCTATGCAAAATACTTTCTTTAACGTTGTGCCTTAATGAACGTGATCCAGGTCTATTTTCTCATCTTAGGACAAGACGTGAGAAAGATCATAGTTATGAGAGTTATGAGAGACCACACCGACACGGCAATTATTACAGTAGCTAGCCGTCGCCAGTGTCACTGCCGTCAAATGAAGTAGACCAAAGCACAGCGTGGTGAGTGTACATATTCCATTTTATTAGGATGACGCCAACAAAAACAATAAATAATACAAAAACAATAAACAATAAACAACCGTGAAGCTTAAGGGCTAAGTGCCACAAACAAAGTTAACTACCCATACTGAAAGGAGGGAAAGGGCTACCTAAGTATTGTTCCCAATCAGAGACAATGATAGACAGCTGTCTTGAGAACCATACCCGGCCAAAAAATAGAAATACAAAATCATAGAAAACAAAAACATAGAATGCCCACCCCAAATCACACCCTGACCAAACCAAATAGAGACATAAATAGGCTCTCTAAGGTCAGGGCGTGACAGCCAGGCAATAAACCTGCTATCCTCTCCGTGGTACAAGATCTTCTTCAAGAGGTAGACACAGAAAATCATTGAACGATATACAAATCAAAGTCCAGACACTAATATTGGTTTGACTTAAAAGCCTCTACATCAATGGAAAGCGGACTAGATATTGGTTTTACTTAAAAGCCTCTTAAAAAGTGTTTGCACTATAAAGTGTATGGATCACTTAGTTATTTTATCTTGTGGATATAATTCATTATTTTTCAGACCATTACTCTCTGATTCCAAGAATCACCTGTGGATGTTTAGATTATTGTTGTTGTTGTTGTTGTTGCAATATGTTCTTTATCACAGGAGTCAGTATATACTGAATAGTCAAATATAAAACTATCTAAGCCTGAAGCATTCTGTGCCAGGTCTGTGTCTACTTACGAGGAGGTTGTTAGTCATACATACACACTGGAAACCAATGGTTCACCTGATTTCAGCTTGTTAATACAACACAATGGAATTTTAACAATATAACACAGCTATTAAACCAGAATAAAAAATGCTTTATCGTTTTACAAATAATTTTTGAGATTGAGAAAGGTTCTTTATAGGAGGCTGTTAGTCATACGTACACACTGAAAACCTAACCTTCTGTAAATGTTTATTTGAATGAAATGTAACCTTTATTTAACTAGGCAAGTCAGAACAAATTCTTATTTTACAATGACGGCCTACCCCGTCCAAACCCGGATGATGCTGGGCCAATTGTGCGCCGCCTTATTGGACTCCCAATCACGGCCGGTTGTGATACAGCCTGGAATCGAACCAGGGTCTGTAGTGACGCCTCTAGCACTGAGATGCAGTGACTTAGACCGCTGCGCCACTCTGGAGTCTTAAGAAACATTCTCAATCTCAGGTTCTATGTAGAATGATACAGCACCTATATTCTGGTTTAATGGCTGTGTTATATAGTTAAAATTCCATTGTGTTTTATTACCAAGTTGAATCAGGTGTGCTAGCTCTGGAACAGCCGGGGGTCCCTGAGGAGAGAAGAGAGAACTGCTACCGTTCTCAACTGGCCAAACTGTACACGAGTCTTTCACCAGACACCATCACTGGTCATAGTCGTATATAACATGGAATAGTGTAACACAACAGATTAGATCAACCGGAATGACACTCTCACTCTCAGATGCACAAAAAGAGCTGTGAGCAAACCACGCCCCCAAAATATTCTTATGAGCCACCGACCCCTACATTTGAACTATTGCTAAAATTTAAAAGAACACTTTTCTGAACTGTAAAGAACCACTGAAGGGCTTAAAGGGTTATTTGGGTCAGTACGGTTCCAGAATCATCATTCTAGAACCATCATCCTTCCTAAAGAACCCTTGAGGAACCCTCATTGGTTTCGTGTGTAATGGGTTGATATCACCATTTTCAGATGAAGATCGGAGAAAGAAGAGAAGAAAGAAGAACGTTTCACTGTCTGTGAGGGAGGTGAGGCTCCATGGTGTAAACCTTTCCAATCCGGCTCCATGGTGTAAACCTTTCCAATCCGGCTCCATGGTGTAAACCTTTCCAATCCGGCTCACTTTTAAGGACGAACAATAAAAATAAAATGAAAGACAGCACTGACTGTTAACTGTACCTCAAATAACAGTGAAACAGCCATTTAAGAATCCAGTATTTAAACATTTGAAGAGATATCCAGTATGTAAACATTTGAAGAGATATCCAGTATGTAAACATTTGAAGAGATATCCAGTATGTAAACATTTGAAGAGATATCCAGTATGTAAACATTTGAAGAGATATCCAGTATGTAAACATTTGAAGAGATATCCAGTATGTAAACATTTGAAGAGGTATCCAGTATGTAAACATTTGAAGAGATATCCAGTATGTAAACATTTGAAGAGATATCCAGTATGTAAACATTTGAAGGGGTATCCAGTATGTAAACATTTGAAGAGATATCCAGTATGTAAACATTTGAAGAGATACCCAGTATGTAAACATTTGAAGAGATATCCAATATGTAAACATTTGAAGAGATATCCAGTATGTAAACATTTGAAGAGATATCCAATATGTAAACATTTGAAGAGATATCCAATATGTAAACATTTGAAGAGATATCCAGTATGTAAACATTTGAAGAGATACCCAGTATGTAAACATTTGAAGAGATATCCAATATGTAAACATTTGAAGAGATATCCAGTATGTAAACATTTGCAGAGATGGAAGCCTTTCCCTTCTACTCTATTCCCTTTGTATGGACAGCATCTGTTGTACCTGTGATGCCAGACAAACCTGTGATGCCAGACAAACCTGTGATGCCAGACAAACCTGTGATGCCAGACAAAACTAGCCGTGTGTCATCAGGTAAAAGGATAAGTAAGACGTGTACCCTTTACAGCCGGTCTTCACAGTATCTCCCCACCTGTCTCATTGGTCCCCGTGTCTGTGGTCCTGCCAGGTCCCTACCACTGCAGCTGCCGGTGACTGTAACTACTCACACAGCCATTGGAGAGGAGGAAGAAGAAGATATGAAGAGGAGGAAGAAGAGAACTGGGCTCCCTGCAGCAGGCTCATCACTATGGCGAGTGTAAGAGTGAGTGAAGGAGGAGAGGAGAGTTGAGACAGAGAGGAGTGAGAGAGAGCGAGAGCACGAGGGAAGAGAGACAGAGGGTGAGATGGACAAAGAGGAGAGATGGAGAGCATGAGAGAAGAGAGAGGGGGAGATGGACAGAGAAGAGTGAGAGAGAGAGAGCACAAGGGAAGAAAGATGGAGAGGAAGAGGGACAGAGAGGGAGGGGTGGGGATAAAGAAAATAATTTTGATCTATGGGATAGATAGAACAGGTAAAGGAGGGGAAGTGGTTGTCGTGGGAGATATAAAGAAACAAAGAAACAGAGAGAGAGAGAGAGAAATTTGAAAGGATATCCAATGGCAAACAATATAGAAAGTAAAAGCCTTCAATCACCTAGTGTCACCTGTTGGGTCCTGAAACTTGCTATCGCCTGCCTACGTCTGCTCTGCTTTAATGAGGTCTTAGAGCTGTTCACAGGGTGTGATCAGAATGCAAATAACCATACAGTCCAAATATTAGTGTACGCTCCCTAGACTGACACCAAGACGTGAGACAGACCAAATGACACACAGATCCTACTGTATGTAGCTGTATTAGAGATCCTACTGTATGTAGCTGTATTAGAGATCCTACTGTATGTAGCTGTATTAGAGATCCTACTGTATGTAGCTGTATTAGAGATCCTACTGTATGTAGCTGTAATAGAGATCCTACTGTATGTAGCTGTATTAGAGATCCTACTGTATGTAACTGTATTAGAGATCCTACTGTATGTAGCTGTATTAGAGATCCTACTGTATGTAGCTGTATTAGAGATCCTACTGTATGTAGCTGTATTAGAGATCCTACTGTATGTAGCTGTATTAGAGATCCTACTGTATGTAGCTGTATTAGAGATCCTACTGTATGTAGCTGTATTAGAGATCCTACTGTATGTAGCTGTAATAGAGATCCTACTGTATGTAGCTGTAATAGAGATCCTACTGTATGTAACTGTATTAGAGATCCTACTGTATGTAGCTGTATTAGAGATCCTACTGTATGTAGCTGTATTAGAGATCCTACTGCATGTAGCTGTATTAGAGATCCTACTGTATGTAGCTGTAATAGAGATCCTACTGTATGTAGCTGTATTAGAGATCCTACTGTATGTAACTGTATTAGAGATCCTACTGTATGTAGCTGTATTAGAGATCCTACTGTATGTAGCTGTATTAGAAATCCTACTGTATGTAGCTGTATTAGAGATCCTACTGTATGTAGCTGTATTAGAGAGATCCTACTGTATGTAGCTGTATTAGAGATCCTACTGTATGTAGCTGTATTAGAGATCCTACTGTATGTAGCTGTATTAGAGATCCTACTGTATGTAGCTGTATTAGAGATCCTACTGTATGTAGCTGTAATAGAGATCCTACTGTATGTAGCTGTATTAGAGATCCTACTGTATGTAACTGTATTAGAGATCCTACTGTATGTAGCTGTATTAGAGATCCTACTGTATGTAGCTGTATTAGAGATCCTACTGTATGTAGCTGTATTAGAGATCCTACTGTATGTAGCTGTATTAGAGATCCTACTGTATGTAGCTGTAATAGAGATCCTACTGTATGTAGCTGTATTAGAGATCCTACTGTATGTAGCTGTAATAGAGATCCTACTGTATGTAGCTGTAATAGAGATCCTACTGTATGTAACTGTATTAGAGATCCTACTGTATGTAGCTGTATTAGAGATCCTACTGTATGTAGCTGTATTAGAGATCCTACTGTATGTAGCTGTATTAGAGATCCTACTGTATGTAGCTGTAATAGAGATCCTACTGTATGTAGCTGTATTAGAGATCCTACTGTATGTAACTGTATTAGAGATCCTACTGTATGTAGCTGTATTAGAGATCCTACTGTATGTAGCTGTATTAGAAATCCTACTGTATGTAGCTGTATTAGAGATCCTACTGTATGTAGCTGTATTAGAGATCCTACTGTATGTAGCTGTATTAGAGATCCTACTGTATGTAGCTGTATTAGAGATCCTACTGTATGTAGCTGTAATAGAGATCCTACTGTATGTAACTGTATTAGAGATCCTACTGTATGTAGCTGTAATAGAGATCCTACTGTATGTAGCTGTATTAGAGATCCTACTGTATGTAACTGTATTAGAGATCCTACTGTATGTAGCTGTATTAGAGATCCTACTGTATGTAGCTGTATTAGAGATCCTACTGTATGTAACTGTATTAGAGATCCTACTGTATGTAACTGTATTAGAGATCCTACTGTATGTAGCTGTAATAGAGATCCTACTGTATGTAGCTGTATTAGAGATCCTACTGTATGTAGCTGTATTAGAGATCCTACTGTATGTAGCTGTAATAGAGATCCTACTGTATGCAACTGTATTAGAGATCCTACTGTATGTAACTGTATTAGAGATCCTACTGTATGTAGCTGTATTAGAGATCCTACTGTATGTAGCTGTATTAGAGATCCTACTGTATTGTAACTGTAATAGAGATCCTACTGTATGTAGCTGTAATAGAGATCCTACTGTATGTAACTGTATTAGAGATCCTACTGTATGTAACTGTATTAGAGATCCTACTGTATGTAGCTGTATTAGAGATCCTACTGTATGTAACTGTATTAGTGGTCCTACTGTATGTAGCTGTATTAGTGGTCCTACTGTATGTAGTTGTATTCACCGGATATATGGATTTAAAAACTCTCAAATTAAAGCTGACAGTCTGCACTTTAGCCTCATAGTCGTTTGATTACAAATCCAAACTTTTTTAGTTTAAAATCATAAAAAGAAAAGATGCTTCACTGTCCCAGCAATTACAGAGGGCTCTGTATTAGCGTCTTACATACATTATGCAAAGTAGGTCATTCGTTTGGCCTGCTCCTCTTGTGCAAACTTCCCCAGTTCTCCACAGATTAGAAGGGTACCTTATCCTAACTGCTGTTTCCAGATCTCTCCACAGATTAGAAGGGTACCTTCTCCTGACTGCTGTTTCCAGATCTCTCCACAGATTAGAAGGGTACCTTCTCCTAACTGCTGTTTCCAGATCTCTCCACAGATTAGAAGGGTACCTTCTCCTAACTGCTGTTTCCAGATCTCTCCACAGATTAGAAGGGTACCTTCTCCTGACTGCTGTTTCCAGATCTCTCCACAGATTAGAAGGGTACCTTCTCCTAACTGCTGTTTCCAGAACTCTCCACAGATTAGAAGGGTACCTTCTCCTAACTGCTGTTTCCAGAACTCTCCACAGATTAGAAGGGTACCTTCTCCTAACTGCTGTTTCCAGATCTCTCCACAGATTAGAAGGGTATTGAATCTTGAATCTATGTGGCAGATCGGGATGCTTTCTCCGCCGTTCAAACAATCCTTCGCTGCAATATTCCATCAGGTTTTCTCTTGCGTCCACGTCCAGGGAGATTGGCTACAGTGGCACGGGCCTTAAACTTCTTGATAACATTACGTACGGTGGAAACAGGAACACCTGCGACTCACCACAGGTGATTTCAATTCCAAAGTAAAGAAGAATCACCTGCTTGAAATCTCATTATTTCGAACTAATTCTAGAAGGTGCCGATAATATTGTCCGGACCTTTTTAGGATTTATTTAGTTGAATAAGCTAACATTTTTGTTTTGTTCAACTGCAACACAAAGACATATGTGGAAACCTAAAGTTTTTTTGTTTTTTTTCCAAAAGTTTTTCTGGAAGAAAGTGCAAGGGTGCCAACATTTTTGTCCATGACGGTATGTGTGGCCAAGCGTGTGCCTGACGAACAGTCCATTTGTTCTATTAAGGCTGTCCTGCTGTGTCATGTAGGATGAGGTGGGTTGAGGGGGATTGGAGATTGGTGGGGGCCACTAGACCCACGTGTATTAGTGGCGATTTGCTCCATTATGGCTGTGCTGTGGTAGGACTGCAGATTATAGTGTACAGCAGGGGGGTCAGATATAGATGGGGGTCGTCAGAGTGAAGCAGGGGAGGGGTCAGAGATAGATGGGGGTCGTCAGAGTGAAGCAGGGGAGGGGTCAGAGATAGATGGGGGTCGTCAGAGTGAAGCAGGTGGGGGGTCAGAGATAGATGGGGGTCGTCAGAGTGAAGCAGGGGGCTCTTCATAATCACTATATGTACTATAACTCTACGTACCGGCCCCTCACCTCTCCCATCACAGGCTCAGTCAAGCACGTAATGAACCCCAGAGTCAATGATCGTGCACAGGCATGGGTCGCTATCAATCAGGCAGGGCCTATGGGCTGGGAGGGGGTGCGTGGGAGAAAGAAGTGGCGTTAGGGGGGTCTTGACACACACACACACACACACACACAGGGCGGATGCTGATTCTGAACGTACAGTTTTATGAAGAAGGCTATAGTCATGGGCCACGTCAGTAGCACCAGGGGTTACATCAGTAGCACCAGGGGTTACGTCAGGAGCACCAGGGGTTACGTCAGGAGCACCAGGGGTTATGTCAGTAGCACCAGGGTTACGTCAGTAGCACCAGGGGTTACGTCAGGAGCACCAGGGGTTACGTCAGTAGCACCAGGGGTTACATCAGGACCACCAGGGGTTACGTCAGTAGCACCAGGGGTTACGTCAGTAGCACCAGGGTTACGTCAGGAGCACCAGGGGTTACGTCAGTAGCACCAGGGGTTACGTCAGTAGCACCAGGGGTTACGTCAGTAGCACCAGGGGTTATGTCAGTAGCACCAGGGGTTACATCAGTAGCACCAGGGGTTACGTCAGTAGCACCAGGGTTACGTCAGGAGCACCAGAGGTTACGTCAGTAGCACCAGGGGCCACGTCAGTAGCACCAGGGGTTACATCAGTAGCACCAGGGGTTACGTCAGTAGCACCAGGGGTTACCTCAGGAGCATTGTTGGGAGATCAGTTTATGAGGACTCATGTCACATGGCTTGTTAGCTGGTAGCTGGGAGAACGATGGGAGTACCGGGGGGCTGTTATTCACATGTCACAAATTAGTAATCTGGCCATAATGGGAGAGTCAATGTTGTCCTGTTGTTAGGAAATGACCCGTGCGTTGCAGTGTGTACAGTATATTCCCAGGTGAAAGCTGCACACGAGGAGCAGGAGATAATCAAGAGCACAGGCTGAATTCTGGACATTGAGTGTACATCAAGATACATCAGGCGGGGGGGTGTTGGGAAAGCGTTGGTCTGATCCACACACAGTACACCCTACAGCGGTGTAGATCGTCATGTCTCTCCTCGGTGGGTTCATAGTTCTCACAGCAAGTGAGATCCAGCTGCATGATGGGTGAGCTTGAAAACGTCATGACAGAGGAAGCGGAGCTAATGAGAGAGGGAGACTAGATTCCACTGTAGACACATAGATGGGTCGGGTCTGGGAGCTACTTTAACCGCCATAGTTGGGTTGGGTTAGTTGCTTTATTGGTTAATGCATCATATGAAAGGATAGATGTCGGGGTAATTGTACTCTGGACAACATTCTGAAGGCATTGATGTGAAACGTAGATACAACGCTGATTAGGGATACTCACTTGCCTATCGGGTGGCAATAGAGGAAGAAGGAGATGGGGAACAAAGTGAAAATGACATTGCTTGGGAACACCTCTCGGAGCCTGTGGCCGGAAATGGGAAGACTGGGTGAAATGACGACGAGGTTTTCTAGGGCCTTCATTTTAGTGGAATCCAGCAGAAAAGTATCCTGAAGGCGTAGAGTCAGGCGAAGAGAGAAAACACTGTGTTTTCATGCTTCTATAATTATGCATAGCTTACCACCTTGTTAATACTGTTATGTTTTGTGTTTCTATTTTGCTTGTCAAGTTCTGTTCTCTCACATCACTCTCTTAGGAACCAGAAGGAGAACGTTGAAATGGTTCTATGAGGAATAGAAATAAGAGTGTGCTTGGTGTGACTATAGAAAAGAGGCCACATGTCTCTTGAGTTGTCAAATTCACTGCAAATGTTAATCATGTTTTATTTTTGGATCATGTTTTTTTATGGTTGTTTGTTTGTTTATAAGTCATTTCCAAGTTTATGTAAGTTGAACAGTAGGAAGATATTGTTCAAGAGGGACTGTTGGGTCTGATTTCTTGACTAATTGACTGAAATATACTTATTCATGATCTGAGGGAAGGAGGGAAATGTATAATGTATATGTTGGATGCAATTAAGTGTAACAGTATAACTTTAGACCGTCCCCTCGCCCATAGCCGGGCGCGAACCAGGGACCCTCTGCACACATCAACAACAGTCACCCTAGAAGCATCGTTACCCATCGCTCCACAAAAGCCGCGGCCCTTGCAGAGCAAGGGGAACTACTACTTCAAGGTCTTAGAGCAAGTGACGTCACCGATTGAAACGCTATTTAGCGCGAACACCGGTAACTAGCTAGCCATTTCACATCCGTTACATAAGCTTGGAATGTACTGAGGGCAGGGAAGACTATCACAGGTGGCAGGCGCTGATAAGGGTGGAGAGCTGGGGATTACAGTGCCTTGCGAAAGTATTCGGCCCCCTTGAACTTTGCGACCTTTTGCCACATTTCAGGCTTCAAACATAAAGATATAAAACTGTATTTTTTTGTGAAGAATCAACAACAAGTGGGACACAATCATGAAGTGGAACGACATTTATTGGATATTTCAAACTCTTTTAACAAATCAAAAACTGAAAAATTGGGCGTGCAAAATTATTCAGCCCCTTTACTTTCAGTGCAGCAAACTCTCTCCAGAAGTTCAGTGAGGATCTCTGAATGATCCAATGTTGACCTAAATGACTAAAGATGATAAATACAATCCACCTGTGTGTAATCAAGTCTCCGTATAAATGCACCTGCACTGTGATAGTCTCAGAGGTCCGTTAAAAGCGCAGAGAGCATCATGAAGAACAAGGAACACACCAGGCAGGTCCGAGATACTGTTGTGAAGAAGTTTAAAGCCGGATTTGGATACAAAAAGATTTCCCAAGCTTTAAGCATCCCAAGGAGCACTGTGCAAGCGATAATATTGAAATGGAAGGAGTATCAGACCACTGCAAATCTACCAAGACCTGGCCGTCCCTCTAAACTTTCAGCTCATACAAGGAGAAGACTGATCAGAGATGCAGCCAAGAGACCCATGATCACTCTGGATGAACTGCAGAGATCTACAGCTGAGGTGGGAGACTCTGTCCATAGGACAACAATCAGTCGTATATTGCACAAATCTGGCCTTTATGGAAGAGTGGCAAGAAGAAAGCCATTTCTTAAAGATATCCATAAAAAGTGTTGTTTAAAGTTTGCCACAAGCCACCTGGGAGACACACCAAACATGTGGAAGAAGGTGCTCTGGTCAGATGAAACCAAAATTGAACGTTTTGGCAACAATGCAAAACGTTATGTTTGGCGTAAAAGCAACACAGCTCATCACCCTGAACACACCATCCCCACTGTCAAACATGGTGGTGGCAGCATCATGGTTTGGGCCTGCTTTTCTTCAGCAGGGACAGGGAAGATGGTTAAAATTGATGGGAAGATGGATGGAGCCAAATACAGGACCATTCTGGAAGAAAACCTGATGGAGTCTGCAAAAGACCTGAGACTGGGACGGAGATTTGTCTTCCAACAAGACAATGATCCAAAACATAAAGCAAAATCTACAATGGAATGGTTCAAAAATAAACATATCCAGGTGTTAGAATGGCCAAGTCAAAGTCCAGACCTGAATCCAATCGAGAATCTGTGGAAAGAACTGAAAACTGCTGTTCACAAATGCTCTCCATCCAACCTCACTGAGCTCGAGCTGTTTTGCAAATCAAATCAAATCAAATTTTATTTGTCACATACACATGGTTAGCAGATGTTAATGCGAGTGTAGCGAAATGCTTGTGCTTCTAGTTCCGACAATGCAGTGATAACCAACAAGTAATCTAACTAACAATTCCAAAACTACTGTCTTATACACAGTGTAAGGGGATAAAGAATATGTACATAAGGATATATGAATGAGTGATGGTACAGAGCAGCATACAGTAGATGGTATCGAGTACAGTATATACATATGAGATGAGAATGTAGACAAAGTGGCATAGTTAAAGTGGCTAGTGATACATGTATTACATAAGGATGCAGTCGATGATGTAGAGTACAGTATATACAGTATATACGTATGCATATGAGATTAATAATGTAGGGTAAGTAACATTATATAAGGTAGCATTGTTTAAAGTGGCTAGTGATATATTTACAACATTTCCCATCAATTCCCATTATTAAAGTGGCTGGAGTTGGGTCAGTGTCAATGACAGTGTGTTGGCAGCAGCCACTCAATGTTAGTGGTGGCTGTTTAACAGTCTGATGGCCTTGAGATAGAAGCTGTTTTTCAGTCTCTCGGTCCCAGCTTTGATGCACCTGTACTGACCTCGCCTTCTGGATGATAGCGGGGTGAACAGGCAGTGGTTCGGGTGGTTGATGTCCTTGATGATCTTTATGGCCTTCCTGTAACATCGGGTGGTGTAGGTGTCCTGGAGGGCAGGTAGTTTGCCCCCGGTGATGCGTTGTGCAGACCTCACTACCCTCTGGAGAGCCTTACGGTTGAGGGCGGAGCGGTTGCCGTACCAGGCGGTCATACAGCCCGCCAGGATGCTCTCGATTGTGCATCTGTAGAAGTTTGTGAGTGCTTTTGGTGACAAGCCGAATTTCTTCAGCCTCCTGAGGTTGAAGAGGCGCTGCTGCGCCTTCTTCACGACGCTGTCAGTGTGAGTGGACCAATTCAGTTTGTCTGTGAAGTGTATGCAGAGGAACTTAAAACTTGCTACCCTCTCCACTACTGTTCCATCGATGTGGATAGGGGGGTGTTCCCTCTGCTGTTTCCTGAAGTCCACAATCATCTCCTTAGTTTTGTTGACGTTGAGTGTGAGGTTATTTTCCTGACACCACACTCCGAGGGCCCTCACCTCCTCCCTGTAGGCCGTCTCGTCTTTGTTGGTAATCAAGCCTACCACTGTTGTGTCGTCCGCAAACTTGATGATTGAGTTGGAGGCGTGCGTGGCCACGCAGTCATGGGTGAACAGTGGCATTTGAAACGCTATTAGCGCACCCCGCTAACTAGTTAGCCATTTCACATCGGTTACACCAGCCAGTAGGCTGATAGGCTTGAAGTCATAAACAGCGCTATGCTTGCGAAGAGCTGCTGGCAAAACGCACGAAAGTGCTGTTTGAATGAATGCTTACGAGCCTGCTGGTGCCTACCATCGCTCAGTCAGTCTGATCTATCAAATCATAGACTTAATTATAACATAATAACACACAGAAATATGAGCCTTTGGTCATTAATATGGTAGAATCTGGAAACTATAATTTCGAAAACAAAACGTTTATTATTTCAGTGAAATACGGAACCACTCCGTATTTTATCTAACAGGTGGCATCCCTAAGTCTAAATATTCTTGTTACATTGCATAACCTTCAATGTTATGTCATAATTACGTAAAATTCTGGCAAATTAGTTTGCAATGAGCCACGCTGTCCAAACTGTTGCATATACCCTGACTCTGCGTGCAATGAACGCAAGAGAAGTGACACAATTTCACCTGGTTAATATTGCCTGCTAACCTGGATTTATTTTAACTAAATATGCAGGTTTAAAAATATTTACTTCTGTGTATTGATTTTAAGAAAGGCATTGGTGTTTATGGTTTGGTACAGTCGTCCAACGATTGTGGATTTTTCGCAAATGCGCTTTTGTTAAATCATCCCCCAGCGTTGCATCGATTATATGCAACGCAGGACACACTAGATAAACTAGTAATATCATCAACCATGTGTAGTTATAACTAGTGATTATGATTGATTGTTTTTTATAAGATAAGTTTAATGCTAGCTAGCAACTTACCTTGGCTTCTGCTGCATTCGTGTAACAGGCAGGCTCCTCGTGGAGTGCAATGAGAGGTAGGTGGTTAGAGCGTTGGACTAGTTAACTGTAAGGTTGCAAGATTGGTTCCCCCGAGCTGACAATGTGAAAATCTGTCTTTCTGCCTCTGAACGAGGCAGAAAGACATATTTTTAACCCACCTTTCCTAGGCCGTCATTGGAAATAAGATTGGTTTCTTAACTGACTTGCCTAATTAAATAAAGGTATAAAAAAATCTAATTTTTTTCTTTCTTTTTTTTTTAAATCTGCAAAATCGCCGGCCCAAAAATACCGATTTCCGATTGTTATTAAAACTTGAAATCGGCCCTAATTAATCGGCCATTGCGATTAATCGGCCGACCTCTAATTCAGACCCTTTAGTTTAGTCAGTACTTTGTTGAAGCAACTTTGTCAGCATCAACTTTTCTTGTGTATAACACTAGAACCTTGGCATACCTGTGTTTTGGGAGTGCTTCCATTCTTCTCTGCAGATCCTCTCAAGTTCTGTCAGGTTGGATGGGGAGCGTTGCTGCACAGATATTTTCAGACCAAAAATACATACATTATTTACATAAGTATTCAGACCAAAATTGAGTTCAGGTGCATCCTGTTTCCAGTGATCATTCTTGAGCTGTTTCTACAACTTGATGATTGGAGTCCACCTGTGTTAAATTCAATTGATTGAACATGATTTGGCAAGGCCCACACCTGTCTATACAAGGTCCCTCATTTGACAGTGCATGTCAAAGCAAAAACCAAGCCATGAGGTCGAAGGAATTGTCCGAGGAGCTCCGAGACAGGATTGTCGAGGCACAGATGTGGGGAAGGGTACCAAAACATTTCTGCAGCATCGAAGGTGCCCAAGAGCACAGTGGCTTTCATTATTCTTAAATGGACAAAGTTTGGAAACAACAAAATACTCTTTCTAGAGCTGTCCACCCGGTCACACTGAGCAATCGAGGGAGAATGGCCTTGGTCAGATGGACAACCATCTCTGCAGCACGCCAGGCGGAAGCCAGTCTTCAGTAAAAGGAACATGACAGCCCGCTTGGAGTTTGCCAAAAGGCACCTAAAGAACTCTCAGACCATGAGAAACAAGATTATCTGGTATGATGAAACCAAGATTGAACTCTTTGGCCTGAATGCCAAACATCTGGAGGAAACCTGACACCATCCCTACGTTGAAGCATGGTGATGACAGCATCATGTTGTAGGGATGTTTTTCAGCGGGCAGGGACTGGGAGACTAGACAGGATCAAGGGAAAGATGAATGGAGCAAAGTACAGCGAGATCCTTGATGAAAACCTGCTCCAGAGGGCACAGGACCTCAGAATGGGGCGAAGGTTCTCCTTCCAACAGGACAACGCAGGAGTGGCTTTGGACAAGTCTCTGAATGTCCTTGAGTGGCCCAGCCAGAGCCCGGACTTGAACCCCATCGAACATCTCTGGAGAGACCTGAAAATAGCTGTGCAGCGACGCTTCCAATCCAACAGAGTTTGATCGGCAGAGAAGAATGGAAGAAACTCCACAAATACATGTGTGCCAAGTTTGTAGCAGCATGTAGGTCTAGTGTGTCTTCTGGTATGGTAGAGGAAAGTGAGGGGGATATAGCTAACGATTCCCCTACAATCCACATGGTTGGTCTTTGTGAGTTGGTTGAAGTTGTGGTCGGTGTTCACTTGCCCCTGGTGGTATGTTACGAAACCAATAACTAGCGTACTGATTTTGCTGCACTTGTTATGGCTAGGGGTCTAAGGCATAGCTACATGGTCTGGAACCTGACTCGTTGTGTCAAGTTGACTCGTCCTGTTGCATCACGGGCCACAGTCTGGAACCTCCAACGACGGGCCACAGTCCGGGGTCTCCAACGACGGGCCACAGTCCGGGGTCTCCAACGACGGGCCACAGTCTGGAACCTCCAACGACGGGCCACAGTCCGGAACCTCCAACGACGGGCCACAGTCCGAAGCCTCCAACGACGTCTAGGGGCCTAAGGCATAGCTACATGGTCTGGAACCTGACTCGTTGTGTCAAGTTGACTCGTCCTGTTGCATCACCCAACTTCTGTTGAGCTTCATTTGGAGGACAGAAAACTTAACTTTCTCCTGCAAAATGTCTTGATAAACTTGAGAATTAATTTTCCCATCGATGACAGCAAGCTGTCCAGGCCCTGAGGCAGCAAAGCAGCCCCAAACCATGATGCTCCCTCCACCAGACTTTACAGTTGGGATGAGATTTTGATGTTGGTGTGCTGTGCCTTTTTTTCCTCCACACATAGTGTGTGTTCCTCCCAAACAACTCAACTGTAGTTTCATCTGTCCACAGAATATTCTGCCAGTAGCGCTTGAACATCCAGGTGTATTTTCTGCAAACTTCAGATGTGCAGTAGTGTTTATTTTTTTGGACAGCAGTGGGTTCTTCTGTGGTGTCCTCCCATGAACACCATTCTTGTTTAGTGTTTTACATATCGTAGACACTGTCAGCAGAGATGTTAGCATGTTCCAGAGATTTCTGTAAGTCTTTAGCTGACACTCTAGGATTCTTCTTAACCTCATTGAGCATTCTGCTCTGTGCTCTTGCAGTCATCTTTGCAGGACGGCCACTCCTAGAGAGAGTAGCAACAGCGCTGAACTTTCTCCATTTAGAGACAATCTGTCTTACTGTGGACTGATGAACATCAAGGCTTTTAGAGATACTTGTGTAACCCTTTTCAGCTTTATGCAAGTCAACAATTCTCAATCGTGGGTCTGCTGAGATCTATTTTGTTCAAGGCATGGTTCACATCAGGTAATGCTTCTTGTGAATATCAAACTCAAATGTTGTGAGTGTTTTTTATAGGGCAAGGCAGCTCTAACCAACATCTCCAATCTCGTCTCATTGATTGGACTCCAGGTTAGCTGACTCCTGACTCCAATTAGCTTTTGGGAAAGTCATTAGCCTAGGGGTTCACATGCTTTTTCCATCCTACACTGTGAATGTTTTTAAATGATTGCATTCAATATAGACAAGACAAATATAATAATTTGTGTGTTATTAGTTTAGGCACACTATGTGTGTTTATTGTTGTGACTTAGATGAAGATCAGATCAAAGTTGATAACCAATTTATGCAGAAATCCGGGTAATTCCAAAGGGTACACATACTTTTTCTTGCCACTGTAAGTCCAGGCACCACACCCTAATAGCGTAATTATTTCCCCCTTAATCAAATCACAATCAACTTTTTTTTGTGTTGTATTGTATTTTTTGGGGGAAACAGTTTTTAAATTATTTTTTTTAAACATTTTTTCAGAAATGTTTTATTCAAATATACAAATGCAAATGGGCAAAATTCATTTTTCTGGACACTGGATGAAGTCTACCTAAATATGTTTGTTTCATTTTGAAAAGACCGTCCAGGACCGTCCAGAGCAGATTGTAAATAAATCTGTTTTAAAATCTTTCTATGTGTAGATAATAGGGAGAATATATTACACACCCAAAGCTGACTTGTGAAGGTGCTGGAGGGACCTTTCTACGTGTAAAATACAGTACTCTTCTCTCCTCAGGGACCTCCAGCCATTCCAGAGCTAGCACACCTGATTCAACTAGTTAATCAACACAATAATAAAACCTATGGAATTAGAATTTGGCTATTCAACCAGAATGAAAACCCCTGTATGGTTCTACAAAGAGCCTTTGCGATTGAGAAAAGTTATTTATAGAACCATTATCCATAAAGGTTATTTAAAGAACAATAAAAAAAAGTGTAACCGTAGCGGAATCCTTTTTTGGTCCTATATTTTTTAAATATTCTTTATAAAACCTTAGGAAAAGGTTATTTATAGAACCATACACGTTCCTTTTAGAACCAGATGAGCATGGTTCTTTATAGAAGATTCAAAAAAAGGTTCCATGTTGCATCATAAAGGGTTATTGGTTACAAACCAATAAACCCTTATTTGGAACTAGATAGAACCATTTGTTTTTAGTGTGTACTCAGCGGTATCGTGGCAAGGACAAACATCATTACGTTGTCATCCAGAGTCCCACTTGTTTATTTTCAAGCTACACACAATATGTTACATACAGCAGGTTTCTAAAGGACTAAAGACATTCTGATACTGGTAACGTCACAACCCCACTATTGGGACACACCAAATGATTATTGGCGTAAGTGATTTCTCTGACTCACAGTAAGCTGATTTGCTATGAGAATGAATTAATCTGTTCATCTACAATGTGTACATACACTAATGTGATTGGTTATGGAAGAACACACACACACAGAATTCATTTCGTTTTTAGTTAATTAAAATGGATTGAGTTAGCAGGGGTTTAAAAAGGGTCTCAACATGTAATCAAACACACTTGTGCATCCATGCACGCAAACACATGCACGCAAACACATGCACACAAACACATGCACACAAACACATGCACGCACGTGGACATACACACGTGGACACACACACACACACTCAGCTGGAGAGAGCTCAGATAGAGAGAGGAATCACAGATAGACATCGTTATCTTCTTCCTGTTTCCATGGCGAATGCAAGGCCCAGTGCAATGCCCAGAATTAGATATCCTTTATAGCCTCTGTGCTGCGACTCCTTTCTGTCATACAGACGGTCAGGCAGTTTGTGTTATATATATATGAAGTGAACCTGCCCTCTTGTGGCAATCAGATGCTAGTTTTGATGATCGGACAGATTCAAGACTCCCTTGCAAAATGTATAATCAAAACCAATGGGATTATTGAATATTTTCTGTCAAATAAGTTCAACAAACTGAACACACATTATAAAAAGAGGAAAGAAAAAAGTAGAGATTTCTCTGAGACCCTTCTGGGCTTCTTGCCCAGGTTGTAAAAGTCCATAGTGCACTCTCTGTCAACCAGGCATTTGTATTTTGGGATCCCAGGCAGAAAAGGTTACCGTCTCTCACAGTGTATCTAATTTCCAAAAACAGATAGAGGTAAATAAAACCCATAAAGATACTGACTTTGACAGGTTCGTCACACGGGATCATTAAATCTCCCCAGGACAGACAGAATAGACCAGTGTCAACATTGATATGATACTGGTCAACTGACTGCTTCTGCTATTTTAGCAGCCAGCCACTATATTCTGTCTCAGTCTCTGCCTGGACTTTTTATGTTGTGTTTGAGTCATTGTGGGATCTTAAAGCCAGTGTATATTTAACTGGCAGAAATGAATGGCGGCAGATGGCGCTAAGCTAACCGAATGTTAATCTTGATGCCTTTCCACTAACCCTACCCTGAACCTGAAACTACATAACCTTAACCTAAACCTTAACCTAAACCTTAACCTAAACCTAAACCTAAACCTTAACCTAAACCTTAACCTAAACCTTAACCTAAACCTTAACCTTAACCTAAACCTAAACCTTAACCTAAACCTTAACCTAAACCTTAACCTAAACCTAAACCTTAACCTTAACCTAAACCTAAACCTTAACCTTAACCTAAACCTAAACCTTAACCTAAACCTTAACCTAAACCTAAACCTAAACCTTAACCTTAACCTAAACCTTAACCTTAACCTTAACCTAAACCTTAACCTTAACCTAAACCTTAACCTTAACCTAAACCTAAACCTTAACCTAAACCTTAACCTAAACCTTAACCTTAACCTTAACCTAAACCTTAACCTAAACCTTAACCTAAACCTTAACCTTAACCTAAACCTTAACCTAAACCTAAACCTTAACCTAAACCTAAACCTTAACCTAAACCTTAACCTTAACCTAAACCTTAACCTAAACCTTAACCTAAACCTTAACCTTAACCTAAACCTAAACCTAAACCTTAACCTAAACCTAAACCTTAACCTAAACCTAAACCTAGTTCCTAAACTTAATTTGAACTCGTACCTTCTGTAAGTGTGGTCACAAGACCTGTGTTTCAGCCACGTTCCAAAGATGTTTGTAAGACACAATAAAATGGAATAATTGGTCATTGAACATCACATTTATTTTGCTTCTAATTAATTAAACGTGCTCTCTCGTGTTGCCTGTGGCAGCTCATACGTTAATACCTTGGGTCGCCGTGTCACGCTTATGGCCCGAGCTAGCTGTTTACACCATCACATGTGCCAAAAATCAAATGTGCAGACTATCGCTACCACAACTAATCAATACGTTCTATGGCCTCAATTGTCCCCTTTTGTAGGTCTAAGCACCTACAAGCACCTGATGTTTCCAGCATACAGTACTAGCTTTATGTACTAGCTTTAATCCTCTTGAGTCGATCAGATACACAGTATTTTGTTGGGTTGATAATAGGCCTACAAATGTAACAAATTGCTGTACATTTACAGCAAAACTTTCACAGTGAGATACTGAAATTCTATATTACAGTACATTACTGTAAAGAGCAATGCATTAGTGGGGGCTCATATTTTTTTAACCAGGCAAGTCATTCTTATTTTCAATGACGGCCTGGGTTAACGGTGGGTTAACTGCCTGTTCAGGGGCAGAACAACAGATTTGTACCTTGTCAGGTCAGGGGGTTTGAACTCGCAACCTTCCAGTTACTAGTCCAACGCTCTAACCACTAGGCTACGCTGCCGCCCCAGTCATTAGCGTTCCGCTAAACTGCTACACTACAATTTTACAGTAAAATACTGTATCTGTTCTGCTGTATATTTACAGCAGCAGACTGTGAATTATGGTGCATTTGGGGAAAATGTTACGGGGGGGTGAAAGAATCTCTGGCTCATTAAAGTATTTTGAGGCGAGCCTTGTAAGAGGCTTTTTTTGGTTGCACGCATTAGTGAGAATGCTGTACCCAACAGAATACAGTAAATCTACACTAACTTACGAGCTACTGTGCTGTCAGTAATGTACTGTAGTTCAGTACTATACTGTATTTTTCTAATCTAAAAACATTTTCCTGTAAATCTACAGTAATTTACTGGCTACTGTGCTGCCAGTAATTTACTGTAAATCAGTACCACCCCCACAGAATACAGTACCATACTGTTGTCATGACGTTGGCCTCTTTGGGCCCCATCCCCCTCTCCCTGCCTCCCCCTTGCCTCCTTCAACTAGTTTGTGATCAGAGAGATGTCGTAAATTCCTGAGGATCTTCACATGGACACACAGTATAGAGAGAGTAGATTTTCATGGAGCACCTCAATTATGAGATGGCTAAAGGTTGCAGACCATGTTTTTCTCCATTAGGAGGACAAAGGTTGAAGACCATTGCTGAATCTTTTAACCATACCACGTGGTTAAACTCTTAGACAATCGATACCGACAGAATAAGAACAAGTCTTTGATATTAATTACTAGTCTGCAGCTACGAATTCGGTATCATTGAACGCGAAGAACGACAACCGCCGAAACATCCAATCTATAACGAAACGCATGTCAATCTGAACTATCCACTATAACCACAACAGAGAGAGAGAGGGAGAGAGACAGACAATTCTACAAAATAAATGAACTTTTCACCAGCGATCAAGACGACACACTGAGCGTAAATATATATATTGATTGCAATTGTTCCCGAATGAGTGAGCGTTCATGTGTAAAGGATTAGCATTTCAATTTTTATAATTATCAACTCTGTTGTGATTTCTTAGTCGACCCCCACTTCCCCTTTTGTCTAACAAGCCGTCTTGCCGGTTTAGCCCACTAGGGCACATCCTCCTATCATTTCATGTAACCACATTTACCTTGTTTGTTTGTTTGTTTATGCATTTCTGTGAATTACTTAGTTAGTAATAAATAAATGATTTAAGACAATTGATGTATGGATGACTCATAGTGAAGACTGGGTTCGTGCAGATAACCAACCATTCACGACGTTTGGAATGAGACTAACGTGAGGTACAGTAAATTATTAATTAATTCGAAGACTAATTGATCAGATAAAATATCTGAAAAGTTATTTTAGGAAATGATAACTTTGTAATCTGAATATTTTTCCTTGGTGCCCCGACTTCCTAGTTAATTACAGTTACGTAATTATTCAGTTGATCGCGTAATACTAATTACAGAGAATCTTTGATAAAAACTATCAGTCTTCAGTTGATGATAGTAAAGACACGACACTGTAATTTTGGACACCCAAAACCTATTATGGGTGAATGGGATTGATGTGGCTCATTAACAAATGTTGAGACGTGCCTTGTAAGAGGCGTTACATGTTGCAACCGGTAACGAGAGTGCTGTACCAATTTAAGTGGTATGTGGCAGTGGTTCACCTAACAATGAAATGTATATAGGGAACAGATCAGAGTGACAGCAAGTCTCAAACCTTTTAATGGTTGAGTGTTTATCCATGTCCTTTTGATCTGTTCTGTCGTCACTACCAGTTTAGAAGCCTTCGTTAAAGCTCCTAAACAGTCATTCTGAAAAATACTTTTTTTCTCTCATGGCTAACTACCAGGAAGAATGAGTGGGCGTGGATCTTATATTCATGAGCTTTCCTTGACTGACAGCTCTTTGACACGCCTATGTCAAACAAATTGGATGCGGTGAGCAGTGTTGTAGTAGAACCTCTAGCCGGGCCCTCAGAGCATGTGCAGACCAGCTGGCTGCTGTGTTCTCTGACATGTTCAATCCCTCCCAGGGTCTCTATACCCACACACTGCACACTGCCCTTATCCACCTGGAAAAAAAGGTTGTGATACAGCCCAGGATCGAACCAGGGTCTGTGGTGACACCTCTAGCACTGAGATGCAATGCCTTAGACCTCTGTGCCACTCGGGATCCTCAAAATACAATTAAACTGATTATTAAACTGTTACATAAGAGGCTTCATGAATTGTAGGACAGGCCGGTGAAATACCAATGACAAAACAGGTATTGAAAGTACTGAAATACTTATATCAAATATATGTAACAGTAATGCACTGTAAAATCTAGAAATACAGCTTGTTACTGTAGTTCCATTAATATGCTGTAAATTTGTGATACAGTAAAGGTCCTGTAAATCTACAGTAATTTACTGTTTACTGTGCTGCCAGTAATTTACTGTAGAACAATACAGGATTTTGTTTTTCAACATAGTACCAATATGTTCTGTTCAACCTTGACAATTCTGCCCTGCTTTCAACCTGATCATGGGCTTCTCAATTTGAGAATGCCCCCCACCTCCCCCCATAGCCTGCTCTGACTTGCCCCAGCAGCACTACACCCAAAGAAGAGACAGAATAGAATAGAATAGACGGAGAGGGAGAGAGACAGAGAATAGACAGAGAGAATAGACGGAAGAGAGAGGGAGAGAGAGAGATGGAGAAAATAGACAGAGAGAATAGACAGAGAGGGAGAGAGAGAGAATAGACAGAAGAGAGATGGAGAATAGACAGAGAGAATAGACGGAAGAGAGAGGGAGACAGAGAGAATAGACAGAGAGAATAGACAGAGAGAATAGACAGAGAGGGAGAGAGAGAATAGACAGAGAGAATAGACTGGAGAGAGGGAGACAGAGAGAATAGACAGAGGGAGACAGAGAGAATAGACAGAGAGAGGGAGACAGAGAGAATAGACAGAGAGAGGGAGACAGAGAGAATAGACAGAGAGAATAGACAGAGAGAGAGAAACAGAGAATAGACAGGGAGAATAGACAGAGAGAGGGAGACAGAGAGAATAGACCGGAGAGAGGGAGACAGAGAGAATAGACAGAGAGAATAGACCGGAGAGAGGGAGACAGAGAGAATAGACAGAGAGAGGGAGACAGAGAGAATAGACAGAGAGAGAGAGACAGAGAATAGACAGAGAGAATAGACAGAGAGAGGGAGACAGAGAATAGACAGAGAGAATAGACCGGAGAGAGGGAGAGAGAGAATAGACCGGAGAGAGGGAGAGAGAGAGAATAGACAGAGAGAGGGAGACAGAGAGAATAGACTGGAGAGAGGGAGACAGAGAGAATAGACAGAGAGAGGGAGACAGAGAGAATAGACAGAGAGAGGGAGACAGAGAGAATAGACCGGAGAGAGGGAGACAGAGAGAATAGACAGAGAGAGGGAGACAGAGAGAATAGACAGAGAGAATAGACAGAGAGAGGGAGACAGAGAGAATAGACAGAGAGAATAGACTGAAGAGAGGGAGACAGAGAGAATAGACAGAGAGAATAGACCGGAGAGAGGGAGAGAGAGAGAATAGACAGAGAGAGGGAGACAGAGAGAATAGACCGGAGAGAGGGAGACAGAGAGAATAGACAGAGAGAGGGAGACAGAGAGAATAGACAGAGAGAATAGACAGAGAGAGGGAGACAGAGAATAGACAGAGAGAGGGAGACAGAGAGAATAGACAGAGAGAATAGACCGGAGAGAGGGAGAGAGAGAGAATAGACAGAGAGAGGGAGACAGAGAGAATAGACCGGAGAGAGGGAGACAGAGATAATAGACAGAGAGAGAGAGACAGAGAATAGACAGAGAGAATAGACAGAGAGAGGGAGACAGAGAGAATAGACAGAGAGAATAGACCGGAGAGAGGGAGAGAGAGAGAATAGACAGAGAGAGGGAGACAGAGAGAATAGACAGAGAGAGAGAGACAGAGAATAGACAGAGAGAATAGACAGAGAGAGGGAGACAGAGAGAATAGACAGAGAGAATAGACAGAGAGAGAGAGACAGAGAATAGACAGAGAGAATAGACAGAGAGAGGGAGACAGAGAATAGACAGAGAGAGGGAGACAGAGAGAATAGACAGAGGGAGACAGAGAGAATAGACAGAGAGAGGGAGACAGAGAGAGTAGACAGAGAGAGGGAGACAGAGAGAATAGACAGAGAGAATAGACAGAGAGAGAGAAACAGAGAATAGACAGGGAGAATAGACAGAGAGAGGGAGACAGAGAGAATAGACCGGAGAGAGGGAGACAGAGAGAATAGACCAGGAGAATAGACAGGAGAGAGACAGAGAGAATAGACAGAGAGAGGGAGACAGAGAGAATAGACAGAGAGAGAGACAGAGAATAGACAGAGAGAATAGACAGAGAGAGGGAGACAGAGAATAGACAGAGAGAAGACAGACCGGAGAGAGAGGAGAGAGACAGAGAATAGACAGAGAGAGAGACAGAGAGACAGAGGAGAGAGAGAATAGACAGAGAGACAGAGAGAGGGACAGAGAGACAGAGAGAATAGACCGGAGAGAGGGAGACAGAGAGAATAGACAGAGAGAGGGAGACAGAGAGAATAGACAGAGAGAGGGAGACAGAGAGAATAGACCAGGAGAGAGAGGAATAGACAGAGAGAATAGACAGAGAGAGGGAGACAGAGAGAATAGACAGAGAGAATAGACAGAGAGAGGGAGACAGAGAGAATAGACAGAGAGAATAGACTGAAGAGAGGAGACAGAGAGAATAGACAGAGAGAATAGACCGGAGAGAGGGAGAGAGAGAGAATAGACAGAGAGAGGGAGAAAGAGAGAATAGACCGGAGAGAGGGAGACAGAGAGAATAGACAGAGAGAGGGAGACAGAGAGAATAGACAGAGAGAATAGACAGAGAGAGGGAGACAGAGAGAATAGACAGAGAGAGGGAGACAGAGAGAATAGACAGAGAGAATAGACCGGAGAGAGGGAGAGAGAGAGAATAGACAGAGAGAGGGAGACAGAGATAATAGACAGAGAGAGAGAGACAGAGAATAGACAGAGAGAATAGACAGAGAGAGGGAGACAGAGAGAATAGACAGAGAGAATAGACCGGAGAGAGGGAGAGAGAGAGAATAGACAGAGAGAGGGAGACAGAGAGAATAGACAGAGAGAGAGAGACAGAGAATAGACAGAGAGAATAGACAGAGAGAGAGAGACAGAGAATAGACAGAGAGAATAGACAGAGCGAGGGAGACAGAGAATAGACAGAGAGAGGGAGACAGAGAGAATAGACAGAGAGAGGGAGACAGAGAGAATAGACAGAGAGAGGGAGACAGAGAGAGTAGACAGAGAGAGGGAGACAGAGAGAATAGACAGAGAGAGAGAGACAGAGAATAGACAGAGAGAGGGAGACAGAGAATAGACAGAGAGAGGGAGACAGAGAATAGACAGAGAGAGTGAGACAGAGAGAATAGACAGATAGATGGAGACAGAGAGAATAGACAGAGAGAATAGACAGAGAGAGAGAGACAGAGAATAGACAGAGAGAATAGACAGAGAGAGAGAGACAGAGAATAGACAGAGAGAATAGACAGAGAGAGAGAGACAGAAAATAGACAGAGAGAATAGACAGAGAGAGGGAGACAGAGAGAATAGACAGAGTGAGAGAGACAGAGAATAGACAGAGAGAATAGACAGAGAGAATAGACAGAGGGAGACAGAGAGAATAGACTGAAGAGAGGGAGACAGAGAGAATAGACAGAGTGAGAGAGACAGAGAATAGACAGAGAGAATAGACTGAAGAGAGGGAGACAGAGAGAATAGACAGAGAGAATAGATGGAAGAGAGAGGGAGACAGAGAGAATAGACAGAGAGAATAGACAGAGAGAATAGACTGAAGAGAGGGAGAGAGATAGAATAGACAGAGAGAATAGACCGGAGAGAGGGAGAGAGAGAGAATAGACAGAGAGAATAGACTGAAGAGAGGGAGACAGAGAGAATAGACAGAGAGAATAGATGGAAGAGAGAGGGAGACAGAGAGAATAGACAGAGAGAATAGACCGGAGAGAGGGAGAGAGAGAGAATAGACAGAGGGAGAGAGACAGAGAGAATAGACAGAGGGAGAGAGACAGAGAGAATAGACAGGAGAGAGGGAGAGAGAGAGAATAGACCGGAGAGAGGGAGACAGAGAGAATAGACAGAGAGAATAGACCGGAGAGAGGGAGAGAGAGGGAGAGAGACTGAGTGAATAGACAGAGAGAATAGACAGAGAGGGAGAGAGAGAGAATAGACAGAAGAGAGATGGATAATAGACAGAGAGAATAGACAGAGGGAGAGAGAGACAGAGAGAATAGACAGAGAGAATAGACAGAGAGAATAGACAGAGAGAGGGAGACAGAGAATAGACAGAGAGAGGGAGACAGAGAGAATAGACAGAGAGATGGAGACAGAGAGAATAGACAGAGAGAGGGAGACAGAGAGAATAGACAGAGAGAATAGACAGAGAGAATAGACAGAGAGAGGGAGACAGAGAATAGACAGAGAGAGGGAGACAGAGAGAATAGACAGAGAGAGGGAGACAGAGAGAATAGACAGAGAGAGGGAGACAGAGAGAATAGACAGAGAGAATAGACAGAGAGAATAGACAGAGGGAGAGAGACAGAGAGAATAGACAGAGAGAATAGACAGAGAGAATAGACAGAGAGAATAGACAGAGGGAGAGAGGGAGAGAGAATAGACAGAGGGAGAGAGACAGAGAGAATAGACCGGAGAGAGGGAGACAGAGAGAATAGACAGAGAGAGGGAGACAGAGAGAATAGACAGAGAGAATAGACAGAGAGAGGGAGAAAGAGAGAATAGACAGAGAGAGGGAGACAGAGAGAATAGACCAGAGAGAGGGAGACAGAGAATAGACAGAGAGAATAGACTGAAGAGAGGGAGAGAGAGAGAATAGACAGAGGGAGCGAGAGAGAGGGAGAGAGACTGAGTGAATAGACAGAGAGAAAGGGAGAGAATAGATGGAGAGAGAGGGAGAGAATAGACGGAGAGAGAAAGAGAGAGATGGAGAGCATAGACGGAGAAAGAGAGAGGAGAGAATGGAGAGAGATGGAGAAAAAATATGAGAGACGAGAGAGAGACGGAGAGAATAGACAGATGGAGGGAGAGAGAGACAGGGAGATTGAGAGAGAGAGGGAGAGAGAGACAGAGAGACAGAGAGAGAGAGAGAGGGAGAGAGAGAGACAGGGAGATTGAGAGAGAGAGGGAGAGAGAGAGAGAGAGAGAGAGAGAGAGAGAGAGAGAGAGAGAGAGGGAGAGAGAGGGGGGAAAGAGAGAGAGAGAGAGAGAGAGAGAGAGAGACCCCACAGATCCCCTTGACAGCAGCACAATTAGACCCAACCAAATCATGAGAAAACAAAAAGATAATTACTTGACACATTGGAAAGAATTAACAAAAAAACAGAGCAAACTAGAATGCTATTTGGCCCTAAACAGAGAGTATACAGTGGCAGAATACCTGTCCACTGTGACTCTTTAGAGAGGGGATTAAGAGAGAAGAAAGTTCTTTCTGGAAGAGGAAAAGAAGAGAAGATATGTCTGTGGCCCTTCCCAGGATTAAAAGGGCCCCTGGCTCAGATCAACCTAATGGGGATGCTGTTGTTGTCTCTCTGTCTCTACACCGACCTCGTCACTGGAGGTAAGGCCATCCAACACCACCACTGTCTGTCTGTTCCCATTGACAACTCACTTTGCAGGGCAGGATGACAGAGAAGCACAGGGGGAATTGAGATCAAAACACTTCAGTGTAATGTATTGTAGGGGGTCATTTTAGGTGCGTATAAACCAGTATAGAACAGTAACAGTTAGAGTGTTTGGTTTGTAGTTTGTATTTGTTTGATCATTTATACAGGGAGACACATTTTTCATTGATTTGTAGTATGACCAATGCTTGAAAAATAAAGTGTCTCCCCTTGCTTTTTAACTTGAGCTATTATTTACTTTGATACTGCAAATGAGGGTAGGTTTACAAATATATCTAGGAACTGATACATTGAACTTTAAAACCAATGTTTAAGACAATTAGTCTTAGAGTAATTTCCACGGTCAACCTCGTGCCTGTGTGAATCACGACTGGAGGAGAGTTAAACACTGACACAATAGTTCCGGTTGTTTCTTGTTCCCTTTTTCTTCCGGAAAAGGAAGTTTGACCAACAGACTTATAAGAAAAAGAGGAACTTCCTCTGACAGATTAATAAAAGCTAAAATAGATCCTTAATTCAAATCATATACAGAATCTGGTCTGTATCTCTATTTAACGGCCACCGCTTCTCTCCCTTCCCTGTTCACGTTGACGGGGAACATCTCCTGCGGTTGTACCCCTGCTAAAGGGCAATAGCACCTTTTTTTTTTACTCTGTTTTACCCAATTTCATGGTATCCAATTGTTTTAGTAGCTACTATCTTGTCTCATCGCTACAACTCCCATACGGGCTCGGGAGAGATTTAGGTTGAAAGTCATGCGTCCTCCGATACACAACCCAACCAAGCCTCACTGCTTCTTAACACAGCGCTCATCCAACCCGGAAGCAACAATGTGTCGGAGGAAACACTGTGCACCTGGCAACCTCAGTTAGCGTGCACTGCACCCGGCCCGCCACAGGAGTCGCTGGTGGGTGATGAGACAAGGATATCCCTACCAGCCAACCCATCCCTAACCCGGACGACGCTAGGCCAATTGTGCATCGCCCCACGGACCTCCCGGGCACGACAGAGCCTGGGCGCGAACCCAGGGTCTCTGGTGGCACAGCTGGCACTGCAGTACAGCGCCCTTAACCACTGCGCCACCCGGGAGGCCCCTATAGCACAACTTTTCAACCTCGTATTCATTATCTCCAACACTGCGTATGTGAAAATGGCACATTTCTAAATGTTGTAGCAAAAAGAGTTAAACAATAAAATGTGGAAAACACACCATTTTCATTCAACTCTAAAACTGTACAATAAAGTATTCTCCCTCTTCTAGGCATAACGAAGGCTGATGAGATCCAGAATTATGGCGGTGACACCATAAGCTGCTCTCTGGCTCCGGTGCAGCGTCTGGTGGCCCTGCTGGCTCAGGGGAACGGCAGTGATGTGTCCCTCAGGGTTCAGGTAGGCAGCTTGCCTAGAGGGTTAGTGAGGTGGGCAGAGACCAAAGGGTTACCGGGTGAAATCCTGGGTCTGACTGGGAAAACGTTTGTGGGATGTGGGTGGCTGACCTTGTCCTCGAACCTGTGTGTGTTTGTGGGAGGGGATAAAGGAAAATGACCAAATCGTCTCTGTGACGTTTGAAACAAACAAAGTAGTCGTCCTGCTAGAGATGGTGAGGGAGAGCGCTGAATGTGCTGACGTCTTTGATAAGTTCATCAGGTGAAAAGGGAGACACGTACAGTGTGCTGGGGTCTTTGATAAGTTCATCAGGTGAAAAGGGAGACACGTACAGTGTGCTGACGTCTTTGATAAGTTCATCAGGTGAAAAGGGAGACACGTACAGTGTGCTGGGGTCTTTGATAAGTTCATCAGGTGAAAAGGGAGACACGTACAGTGTGCTGAGGTCTTTGATAAGTTCATCAGGTGAAAAGGGAGACACGTACAGTGTGCTGACGTCTTTGATAAGTTCATCAGGTGAAAAGGGAGACACGTACAGTGTGCTGAGGTCTTTGATAAGTTCATCAGGTGAAAAGGGAGACACGTACAGTGTGCTGGGGTCTTTGATAAGTTCATCAGGTGAAAAGGGAGACACGTACAGTGTGCTGACGTCTTTGATAAGTTCATCAGGTGAAAAGGGAGACACGTACAGTGTGCTGACGTCTTTGATAAGTTCATCAGGTGAAAAGGGAGACACGTACAGTGTGCTGAGGTCTTTGATAAGTTCATCAGGTGAAAAGGGAGACACGTACAGTGTGCTGACGTCTTTGATAAATTCATCAGGTGAAAAGGGAGACACGTACAGTGTGCTGACGTCTTTGATAAGTTCATCAGGTGAAAAGGGAGACACGTACAGTGTGCTGACGTCTTTGATAAGTTCATCAGGTGAAAAGGGAGACACGTACAGTGTGCTGCCGTCTTCAACAGGTTCAATAACAATAATAATAGTTTGGTAGGTTATTAGATTTGTCCTATAAGTGTGTATTAATACACGTGTGAATTGTTTTATTTTTTGCATATCCCATCTGCCATTATCAACAGTGACCCTGGAGTAAATTAGGGTTAAGTGCCTTGCTCAAGGGCACATGAACAGATTTCTCACTTTGTCGGCTCGGGGATTCAAACCAGCAACCTTTCGAGGAAGAAGGTAATAAGTCACAAGAAATGATATCATAAGGAATTCCCCTCCTGTAGTAATGCATGGTTTAGGGTTCATGGGGGGGGGGAGGCAGAAAGTGGTTTAGGGTTCATGGGGGGGGGGGGGCAGAAAGTGGTTTAGGGTTCATGGGGGGCAGAAAGTGGTTTAGGGTTCATGGGGGGGGGAGCAGAAAGTGGTTTAGGGTTCATGGGGGGGGAGCAGAAAGTGGTTTAGGGTTCATGGGGGGGGGGAGCAGAAAGTGGTTTAGGGTTCATGGGGGGGAGCAGAAAGTGGTTTAGGGTTCATGGGGGAGCAGAAAGTGGTTTAGGGTTCATGGGGGGGGGAGCAGAAAGTGGTTTGGGGTTCATGGGGGGGAGCAGAAAGTGGTTTAGGGTTCATGGGGGGAAACAAAAAGTGGTTTAGGGTTCATGGGGAGGGGGAAACAAAAAGTGGTTTAGGGTTCATGGGGGGGCAGAAAGTGGTTTAGGGTTCATGGGGGGGAACAGAAAGTGATTTAGGGTTCATGGGGGGGGCAGAAAGTGGTTTAGGGTTCATGGGGGGAACAGAAAGTGATTTAGGGTTCATGGGGGGCAGAAAGTGGTTTAGGGTTCATGGGGAGGGGAGCAGAAAGTGGTTTAGGGTTCATGGGGGAACAAAAAGTGGTTTAGGGTTCATGGGGGGGGGCAGAAAGTGGTTTAGGGTTCATGGGGGGAACAGAAAGTGGTTTAGGGTTCATGGGGGGGGGGCAGAAAGTGGTTTAGGGTTCATGGGGGGAAACAAAAAGTGGTTTAGGATTCATGGGGGGCAGAAAGTGGTTTAGGGTTCATGGGGGGAGAGAAAGTGGTTTAGGGTTCATGGGGGGGGGGGGGGGGGGAGAAAGTGGTTTAGGGTTCATGGGGGGAGCTGAAAGTGGTTTAGGGTTCATGGGGGGGAGAAAGTGGTTTAGGGTTCATGGGGGGGAGCAGAAAGTGGTTTAGGGTTCATGGGGGGGAGCAGAAAGTGGTTTAGGGTTCATGGGGGGAGCAGAAAGTGGTTTAGGGTTCATGGGGGGGAGCAGAAAGTGGTTTAGGGTTCATGGGGGAGCAGAAAGTGGTTTAGGGTTCATGGGGGGGCAGAAAGTGGTTTAGGGTTCATGGGGGGGAGGGGGAGCAGAAAGTGGTTTAGGGTTCATGGGGGGAGCAGAAAGTGGTTTAGGGTTCATGGGGGGGAGCAGAAAGTGGTTTAGGGTTCATGGGGGGGAGCAGAAAGTGGTTTAGGGTTCATGGGGGGGAGCAGAAAGTGGTTTAGGGTTCATGGGGGGGGAGCAGAAAGTGGTTTAGGGTTCATGGGGGGGGGCAGAAAGTGGTTTAGGGTTCATGGGGGGGGGAGCAGAAAGTGGTTTAGGGTTCATGGGGGGAGCAGAAAGTGGTTTAGGGTTCATGGGGGGGGAGCAGAAAGTGGTTTAGGGTTCATGGGGGGAGTGGTTTAGGGTTCATGGGGGGGCAGAAAGTGGTTTAGGGTTCATGGGGGGGAGAAAGTGGTTTAGGGTTCATGGGGGGAGAAGCAGCAAGTGGCAGGAGAGGGGGGTTTAACTGTAGATGTCACTCTACTGCTTTAGACTGTGTACTCTATATGGGTAACACGCTCAAACAGTTTACTGTGTATTTTTATATAGCCATCTAGTGGGTGTACTTGGTAACTGCAACCTCATGACTGATTCAGTATTTTATAGGGTATATGGTATTATATAGGGCATAGGGTATTTTATAAGGTATAGGGTATTATATAAAGTCTAGGTTATTATATAGGGTATAGGGTAGTATATAGGGTATATGGTATTATATAAGGTACATTGTATACTATAAGGTATAGGGTATTCTATAGGGTATAGGGTATTATATAAGGAATATGGTATTATATAGGGTATAGGTTATTATATAGGATATAAGGCATTATATAGGGTATAGGGGGTGATATAGGGCATAGGGTATTCTATAAGGTATAGGGTATTCTATAGGGTATATGGGTATTCTATAGGGTATAGGGCATTATATAGGGTATAGGGTATGATATAGGGAATAGGGTATTCTATAAGTTATAGGGTGTTCTATAAGGTCTAAGTTATTATATAGGTTCTTATATAGGGTATATGGCTTTATATAGGGTATTCTGTAGGGTATATTGTATTATATTGGGTATAGGGTATTCTATAAGGTCTAGGGTGTTCTATAAGGTATAGGTTATTATATACGGTATTGGGTTTTATATAGGGTATAGGGTATTATATAGGGTCTAGGTTATTATATAGGGTATTATATAGGGTATAGGGTATTCTGTAGGGTATATGGCATTATATTGGGTATAGGGTATTCTATAAGGTCTAGGGTGTTCTATAAGGTCTAGGTTATTATATAGGGTATTGGGTATTATATAGGGTATAGGTTATTATATAGGGTATATGGTATTATATAAGGTACATGGTATTATATAGGGTATAGGGTATGCTATAGGATATAGGGCATTATATAGGGTATATGGTATTATATAGGGCATAGGGTATTCTATAAGTTATAGGGTATTCTATAGGCTATAGGGTATTATAAAAGTGTCACGCCCTGACCTGAGTATTCTTTGTTTTCTTTATTGTTTTGGTTAGGTCAGGGTGTGACATGGGTGATGTATGTGTTTTTTTTACTGTCTATGGGTTTTGTAGGTTTATGGGGTATTTTATCATCTAGGTGTTTATATATGTCTATGGTTGCCTAGATTGGTTGTCAATTAGAGGCAGGTGTTTATCGTTGTCTCTGATTGGGAACTATATTTAGGCAGCCATCTATTTGGGTATTTGGTGGGTTATTGTCTATGTCTAGTTGCCTGTGTCTGCACGTTTGTATTATAGCTTCACGTTCGGTTTGTTGTTTTTGTATAGTTTGTTCAGTGTTCTTCGTCTTTATTAAAAATATGTATTCATCTTACAGCCTTGGTGTCCTCCGTACGACGAACGTGACAATAAGGTCTAGGTTATTATATAGGGTATAGGGTATTATATAGGGTATATGGGTATATGGTATTATATAGGGTATTCTGTAGGGTATAGGGTATTCTATAGGGTATATGCTATTATATAGGGTATAGTGTATTCTACAGGGTATTATATATCGTATAGGGTATTATATAGGGTATATTATGTAGGGCATAGGGTATTATATAAGGTATAGGATATTCTATATGGTATTATATGAGGTATTCTATAGGGTATTATATAAGGTATAGGGTATTCTATAGGGTATTCTATAGCGTTTTGGGTATTTTAGAGGGTAAATGGTATTATATAGGGTATTATATAGGGTATAGGGTATTCTATAGGGTATATGATATGATATAGGGTATTATATAGGGTATAGGCTATTCTATGTGGTATAAGGTGTTCTATAGGGTATGGAGTATTATATTGGGTAAAGAGTATTCTATAGGGTAAAGGGTACATTTACATTACATTTAAGTCATTTAGCAGACGCTCTTATCCAGAGCGACTTACAAATTGGGTATTATATAGGGTATAGGGTATTCAATGGGGTATAGGGTATTCTATAGGGTAAATTGTATTATATAGGGTATTCTATAGGGTATAGGGTATTCAATGGGGTATAGGGTATTCTATAGGGTAAATTGTATTATATAGGGTATAGGGTATTCTATAGGGTAAATGGTATTATATAGGGTATAGGGTATTCTATAGGGTAAATGGTATTATATAGGGTATAGGGTATTCTATAGGGTAAATGGTATTATATAGGGTATAGGGTATTCTATAGGGTAAATGGTATTATATAGGGTATAGGGTATTCTATAGGGTAAATGGTATTATATAGGGTATAGGGTATTCTATAGGGTATAGGGTATTCTATAGGGTAAATGGTATTATATAGGGTATAGGGTATTCTATAGGGTAAATGGTATTATATAGGGTATAGGGTATTCTATAGGATATAGGGTATTCTATAGGGTAAATGGTATTATATAGGGTATAGGGTATTCTATAGGGTAAATGGTATTATATAGGGTATAGGGTATTCTATAGGGTATAGGGTATTCTATAGGGTAAATTGTATTATATAGGGTATAGGGTATTCTATAGGGTATAGGGTATTCTATAGGGTAAATGGTATTATATAGGGTATAGGGTATTCTATAGGGTAAATGGTATTATATAGGGTATAGGGTATTCTATAGGGTAAATGGTATTATATAGGGTATAGGGTATTCTATAGGGTAAATGGTATTATATAGGGTATAGGGTATTCTATAGGGTTTAGGGCAGGTATTCCCAATGTCGTCAGGGTACGCCAAATACAAATGTGATTCACATCAAAAAAATATAATAATAATAAAAATATTCACATTTTCAAATTGTCCCTTTTATATTTTCCAACGGGGCTATACATTTGGCTGAGGTTTTTTTCTCACCTGAGTAGCCTCGTTTCACTGCCGAAAATAAAATGAAACCATCTAGTGTTCACATCACATCACATCACATTAACGCTCTCACAGGAATTCCACTAACGATCTGTATGTAGCCAAACGTAGCTGCTGCTCATTCTGTTTGCTCGAAAATTGATAAATTGTTCAAAGTATGGCCTGCGTCCATAGTATTGCTACTACCAGCAGTACTACACCTGCACCTGTCGACAACACAAGATGTTCTGCTTCCACGAGCACATCCAATGCTAGCATCAGTAATTATACATTTGTTGTTAGTCCAGCTAACATGGACACTGACAGTTGTGAATCTGATGGAGCCGAAGAACTACTGCCTCCTTACCCGGGAAAGCACCAAGCTACTGCCTCCTTACCCGGGAAAGCACCAAGCTACTGCCTCCTTACCCGGGAAAGCACCAAGCTACTGCCTCCTTACCCGGGAAAGCACCAAGCTACTGCCTCCTTACCCGGGAAAGCACCGAACAACAGACAGGGACGTTGGACCATCGAAGAGGGGCAAATATGATGAGAACTACATTGATTCGGGGTCCACTTATATTGGGAGTAGTGCCTTTCCTCAGCCACAGTGTGTTATATGTGCAAAAGTACTATCTAACAACTCAATGAAACCTTCACTCTTGCGCAGTCATTTAGAAATAAAACATGCCAGTTTGAAAAACAAGCCACGGGAGTTTACAGGGAGTCTCTGGAACTATATTTAATGTGCGGGGACAAAACTGAGGCTATGATTAGGAAGTTGGAGCTCTTCTCTGTCTGCATTAACAAGGACAACACGCAGGTCTTTCCATCATTGTATGATTTTTTTTGTGTGCAAATGAACTCAAGCTTACAGACAAGGTCAAATGTGATATAGCGAAGCACCTGAGTGAGTTGGGTGCGCAATTACGCAGGTACTTTCCCGAAACTAATGACACAAACAACTGGATTCGTTATCGCTTTCATGCCCTGCCTCCAGTCCACTTACCGATATCTGAACAAGAGAGTCTCATTGAAATTGCAACAAGTGGTTCTGTGAAAATGTAATTTAATCAGAATCAACTGCCAGATTTCTGGATAGGGCTGCGCTCAGAGTATCCTGCCTTGGCAAATCGCACTGTTGAGACACTGATGCCCTTTGCAACCACGTACCTATGTGAGAGTGGATTCTCGGCCCTCACTAGCATGAAAACAAAATACAGGCACAGACTGTGTGTGGAAAATGATTTAAGACTGAAACTCTCTCCAATACAACCCAACATTGCAGAGTTATGTGCATCCTTTCAAGCACACCCTTCTCATTAACCTATTGTTATTCACAATTTTCGATGAACAAATAAGGTTTTATATGTAAGATGGCTAAATAAAGATCTAAATGTTTGTTTATTATTATATTATTATTTGTGCCCTGGTCCTATAAGAGTTCTTTGTCACTTCCCACGAGCCGGGTTTTGACAAAAACTCACACTCGTTCTACTGTTTAATAAATGTATCGTATAGTGTGTGTGTGACAGGCTTATTACAATGATGGCAAAAAACAACATTTGAGTGATCTAACCCTGGTGCTAGAGGGGGTACAGCTGACCCTGGTGCTAGAGGAGGTACATCTGACCCTGGTGCTAGAGGAGGTACATCTGACCCTGGTGCTAGATGGGGTACAGCTGACCCTGGTGCTAGATGGGGTACAGCTGACCCTGGTGCTAGAGGGGGTACAGCTGACCCTGGTGCTAGAGGGGGTACAGCTGACCCTGGTGCTAGAGGGGGTACAGCTGACCCTGGTGCTAGAGGGGGGTTCGCAGCTGGAGATTAAATGTTTGAAGGAGTACGGGACTATACAAATCTTGGGAATCACTCCTATAGGGTATTCTACACGGCAGGGTTTCTCCAACTCGGTCCTCGGGACCACCAAGGGGTACACATCTTGTTTTGTTGCCCTAGCACTACACAGCTGATTACAAATAATCAACTAATCATCAAGCTTTCATTATTTGAATAAGCTGTGTAGTGATAGGGAAACAAAACAAAACGTTGCACCCCTTGGTGGTCCAGAGGACAGAATTTGGGAAAAGCTGCTACAGGGTGTTTAGGCCAGGGCTATTAACCTCTGACCCTACGAGGTCCAGAGCCTGCTGCTTTTCTGTTCTACCTGATCATTAATTACACCCACCTGGTGTCCCAGGTCTAAATCGGTGACTGATTAAGGGGAAGGAGGCTTATTCTGGCTGGCTAACAGTAGACAACACTAGACAGGAGAAGATACTCTCTAGGCTTCTGTATGCCGGGCACACAGCCTACTACCACAAATAGCTTTGCTCTGTTGCCATTTCTGTTGTGGTTTGAGTTTCTGACTTGGCTGGAGATACCCATGATAAAGGCAGACTTTTTAAAATAATAATAGCAACTAAGACTTCTGTGTACTCTGCGGAGGTTGGGTGTATTTGGATCAATTACAACATAATTTCCTTGGGTAAAACATAACATGCATTTGGATCAACTACAACATCATTTCCTTGGGTAAAACATAACATGCATTTGGATGATCAAAGGCTTACTGTGTGTGCAGGTGTGGGTTTAGAGAGGACGTCATTACTTTACATACATGACCTCTTTCCCTTGATCTGACCCCCTTCTCATCTCTCTCTGTCTCTGTCTCTCTGTCCCCTTTTCATTTCTCTCTATCTGACCCCCTTCTCATCTCTCTCTGTCTCTCTTTCTATCTCACCCCATTCTCATTTCTCTCTCTCTCTTTCTATCTGTCCCCTTTTCATCTCTCTCTTTCTCTCTGTCTCAATCTGACCCCCTTCTCATCTCTCTCTGTCTCTCTCTCTCTTTCTATCTGACCCCCTTTTCATCTCTCTCTTTCTCTCTGTCTCTCGATCTGTCCCCTTCTCATCTCTCTCTCTCTCTTTCTATCTGTCCCCTTTTCATCTCTCTCTTTCTCTCTGTCTCAATCTGACCCCCTTCTCATCTCTCTCTGTCTCTCTCTCTCTTTCTATCTGACCCCCTTTTCATCTCTCTCTTTCTCTCTGTCTCTCGATCTGTCCCCTTCTCATCTCTCTCTCTCTCTTTCTATCTGTCCCCTTCTCATTTCTCTCTCTCTCTTTCTATCTGTCCCCTTTTCATCTCTCTCTTTCTCTCTGTCTCAATCTGACCCACTTCTCATCTCTCTCTGTCTCTCTCTCTCTTTCTATCTGACCCCCTTTTCATCTCTCTCTTTCTCTCGATCTGTCCCCTTCTCATCTCTCTCTCTGTGCCCCCTCTACACAATCTGGCCACTAAATACCGAGTCCAGGGCCTTCAGCAGGGTCACCCAGTACATGACTCAGAACCTGGCCAGCTCCTCTGGACACGCGGTGGAAAGGTATTTTACTGTTTATTTATTTTTATCTCACGTTTATTTAACCATGAAGTCCCATTGAGGTCAGAGGACGTCTTTCCCAATGGAGCCCTGCATTTTCAGTTCCCCATTGGGAAAAGGTAACCTCCCTCTTTATGTTGTAATATAATGTATATGTTATGGTTATATGAATGGAGGTCGTGGTGTCATCTGATATAGTTTGTTGAACATTTTCAGCTGAAGTCCATACATTATGAAGTCCATACATTAGTCTTTACAATAATCATTGCATTCATTAAAAGGCCCAATGCTGTCCAAAACCATTTTGGAACAATACTGTCAAATACTGTCAAATTGTGAAAATGATGATAATGACATTTTAGGGTAAGAGCTATTTGAATAGACTGTCTGAAATGTCACCCTGTTTTAGTGGGTAATCACTAGGCGGTAAATTAGTGATTTGACCAATAAGAAATAGTTCCAAACCGCTCTGCCAAATTCAGCGAGTTTTCAGTTTTCCCTTTTCCATTGAGACCACTCCCAGACAGTCTTTGCAAAATTCTTCCTTGAGAAATTGCTTTTTGCTACGAAGATATATATATATATATATTTAAACAATTTTAATTGAAAACAATCACAGTAATATAATTAATTGTTACCCAGTAATGATTTGATATTGAGATAAAAACACTGCATTGGACCTTTAACAATTAGTTCAATGAGTGAAACACGGACTGGACAATAATAATGTTGACAACATTGCAGGTACCAGTCTGCCCTTCAGACTGGAGAAGTGGCCCTGAGGGACACCTGTCTACAGTACCTGTCCTGGAACCTGTCCTCTGTACTGCAGAGTGAGGAGTGGACCACCGTCAGCATCGACCTGCTCATGACCCTGCAGCGTTTAGACCTCATCTTGCAGGTACCAGTCTGCCCTTCAGACTGGAGAAGTGGCCCTGAGGGACACCTGTCTACAGTACCTGTCCTGGAACCTGTCCTCCGTACTGCAGAGTGAGGAGTGGACCACCGTCAGCATCGACCTGCTCATGACCCTGCAGTGTTTAGACCTCATCTTGCAGGTACAGTAGGCCTACTCCTTGGTAGCCTGATTGCAGATCTGTTTACACTGTCTGACCGACTCCTTGTCAATCATTGTCACATAATTGTCTGCCTCATCCCAGATCTGTTTGTGTCGGCAATACAGCACAAACAGACATGGGAGCAGGCTAACTCCTGTGTATTACTCCATCTTATCATTATGTACAGAACTATTGAACCATTTTGAACTTGTATGTATGTCTTTGCAATGTGTATATATACTGTATTTATTTCATTACTTGTTACTTTTATTTCTTATTCTTATTATTTTGTTATAACTGTATTGTTGGTAAAGGACTTGTAAGTAGGCATTTCACTGTAAGGTCTACCTACTGAATACCTGTTGTATTCAGCATTTCACTGTAAGGTCTACTACACCTGTTGTATTCAGCATTTCACTGTAAGGTCTACTACACCTGTTGTATTCAGCATTTCACTGTGAGGTCTACTACACCTGTTGTATTCAGCATTTCACTGTAAGGTCTACAACACCTGTTGTATTCAGCATTTCACTGTAAGGTCTACAACACCTGTTCAGCATTTCACTGTGAGGTCTACTACACCTGTTGTATTCAGCATTTCACTGTAAGATCTACACCTGTTGTATTCAGCATTTCACTATAAGGTCTACCAATTTGTAAGTCGCTCTGGATAAGAGCGTCTGCTAAATGACTTAAATGTAAATGTAAATGTACTACACCTGTTGTATTCAGCATTTCACTGTAAGGTCTACTACACCTGTTGTATTCAGCATTTCACTGTAAGGTCTACTACACCTGTTCAGCATTTCACTGTAAGGTCTACTACACCTGTTCAGCATTTCACTGTAGGGTCTACTACACCTGTTGTATTAAGCGCATGTGACTAATAAACTTTGATTTGATTTATGTACTCCTGGCTGCAAAATGAATTCCCCTGATCTGAAGGAATAATAAAGTTTTAAAATGTGACTTTGAATTTCGGGGTGAGGTGGAGCTGTTCATGGCGCGGGAGGCCTGGATCAACCAGAACGAGACGGATTCTCTAACAGCGGAGAACGCTCTCAGAGCCGTCCGTCAACCACATCACGGCTGCAACCAACCAGCCTGCCAACCAGCATGTCTGCAACCAACCAGCCTGCCAACCAACCAGCCAGCCAGCCAACCAACCAACCAACCAACCAACCAACCAACCAACCAACCAACCAACCAACCAAACAACCAGCCTGCCAACCAACCGCATCATGTCTGCAACCAACCAACCAGCCAGCCAACCAACCAACCACATCATGTCTGCAACCAACCAACCAACCACATCATGTCTGCAACCAACCAACCACATCATGTCTGCAACCAACCAACCAGCCAGCCAACCAACCAACCACATCATGTCTGCAACCAACCAACCAACCAGCCAGCCTGCCAACCAACCACATCATGTCTGCAACCAACCAACCAGCCAACCAGCCAGCCAACCAACCAACCACATCATGTCTGCAACCAACCAACCACATCATGTCTGCAACCAACCAACCAGCCAGCCAACCAACCAACCACATCATGTCTGCAACCAACCAACCAACCAGCCATCATGTCTGCAACCAACCAGCCTGCCAACCAACCGCATCATGTATGCAACCAACCAACCAGCCAACCAGCCAGCCAACCAACCAACCACATCATGTCTGCAACCAACCAACCAACCAGCCAGCCTGCCAACCAACCAACCAGCCAGCCTGCCAACCAGCCAACCAGCATGTCTGCAATGTATGGAATAAATGGATAGCAGATCATACCTGTTTGATAACATTTTGTGCAGTATGTATATTCAAGATCAATATGTCTTACAAGCTTTGCTTTAGCGATGTTTTAAAAGCTATTTCTCTGTGCTATTATACCCAAGACATTCACCTCAAAGGGTCACTCGTCTCACCCATGTAGCATACCTAGGCATTACAAACCAAAGTACTAGAAACCATGTTGAAAGCGAAATGGATTGAAATCATTTAGTTCATTTGTATAATAAATAACACAAATGTTATACAAATCATGATTAGATTCATGGTCCCTTTGCTTTTTTAAAATTCATAATAGATATTAACTAATATTATCTTAGTAAAGATTAACGTTTTTTTTGTGTGTGGGGGGGGTATTATTCTCAAGCTGTTTACCAAGGATGAGGTTGATAAAAACTGTTTCCTCTTCATTGACATTACCGCTGATGATATCTCTCGCTTGCGGTACCATTCAATAAAGCAAAATTATTCCAGGACAGATTGACTGTGTGTTTCCAATATTTAAGAGTGATGTATTACAAGTAGCCTATGCCTGTTGTTATTGATTATGTCGGCATATGAGTGCAAACAAAAGTGGAACTTCAAGTTTTATTTCATGTAAATCATAATACACTTGAAATTAATATTTTGTATTTAGCCTACAAGAAAACATGCAGATCATTTATCACACATAGCCGTACTCAGTAAACTGTAATAAAGTAATTCAATACTGTAATACAGTACGCATAACTACAGTATGGACTACAGTTCCCACCATCCTTTACGCCCAAGCAGGAAGAACGTTCGTAATATAGGCCAATGCCACTCACTGTCTGATCCAAGTTAGGAGCTTTCAGCTGCCAGCCGTGGCCCATTATGTAAGTGCCGCTGAGAATTATTTGCAGTGCCATTGCAAAACGACCCGTTTCCTGACCGTTTTGCAAGGTGTGCAATTGTAATATTGCTCTTTGCACGGACACACACGGTTCAGACGCAAAAAGGCTCCAAGTGCATGAAAGATCGCGGCTTGTATTCCGCATCCTTGTTGCAAAGCAAGTCGCTGAAGCAAGCTTCGGTGCGAGGGCGATGGAGGGAGGGAGTGAGAAAGAAGGCAACGTCTCTAGTGCATCCCCTCCCCCCCATCAAAGCAGAGGGGAAATGTCTCAGCCAAAGGGAGGTAAGACTATATTACATGCGATCTGTGCAAAACGACTGAAATGCAATTAGTTATGCATTGTCTGCAATGTGCATTGCTGCAGGTTGAATATCGTCAATGCATGTTAAAGTTTATGCGGTAAAAGGATCAGTTGCATTTCCTGTTTAGATCTTCCCCTTTGCAGAGTTCCTGGTAAAACGATGCTGTCTGTCTGTCTGTACTCTCAGCATATAATAGCTAGATGCTTTCTGCTCATGTTGATGGTATTTGCAGTCCTCTTGTACCAGGGATGTTATAACCTAATTAAAGCTGTCACATAGTCAGCAACTCCCTGCAGACATATTGCAACGCCTTTTCTGTAAAGCATGTACGATCACATGCACATTTCGACGAGATGTTGCCTTTGCAAGGTAATGCATCAAATGCGTTTATTGCAGTGCATCGATTAAATGCATAACTGTAAACTTTGCTATTACAATACGTGCGTTGTAAATGGGGAGTCGGGCGGGACACGATTACAATGGTTACGTTTCAATTGGTTAAGTTCAGTTCAAACTGCTCAGGATAATCACACTGAAGTTCTGACAATTTTATTAAATGCAGTTTTATTTTCACTGTTAGTGGTGCATAATGGAAATGATTGGGACGCCTATAGACCTAGGTAGACATTTTTAAAAAGTTAAAAGCTAAATATAGAAACAGGGCAGTAGGCTATTAAAATATGAGTCTCCAAGCAAAACATCCCTGCCACATTCACTAAGTAAAAGCTCAGACACAGGTACAATTGCCAAACGGTTACCTGCTGACAGTACCTAGTACCTGTGAAGAGTGCCTGCAGTCAATCTCTTTTGTGTTCACACAGCAAGGACCTTGGAAGTTGTCAGTCACTCAGCCTTTTTAAAATTCTACTAAGCAGAAGGTGGCAGTGTCTTTTTTTTTTTTGGCAATGCATAGCTGTGCGTATTGCTTATGGTCTAGATTCCAAGCTATCTACTCTAATGTTGCTATTTTGTAGAAAACCCTTGTTGATACTAGCAAGATGGCCACAGCTGTATAACTACCTAGCAAGAAACGATTTAATTCACTCTCCATAATACTGCCAGTCCAGCCCATAGTCAAATGTTTAGCCAGCTAACGTTAGCACATTCGCTAGCTAGCACTACATAGTGCAGTGAACCATAGCTAGCTAACTCAGCAGCTGTTACATGGAAGCTAGCTAATCCGTTGTGATTGAATTATAATGGCAATACCTGCTACAGTGGTTAGCTAGCTTGGAGGAAGTATTCAGTGCATTGCGTCTCTGCACTAAGCTAGCTATCATCCCATAGCCTACATTGCATATGAAGTTTGACTGGCTCATCTATGGATGTACGAAGAAAATGTCCCCTCTCTCCTTTTTTTGGCTCCCCCACGTGGGGAGTTTGTGCTCTCTAATTGGCTCAAAGTCAGGTTGTTGGCCACTGATGAGCAGTGCGATTCTACAAGTTTAATCAGTAGGTTCGTCGCTACCGGGTCGGCACACAGCAGGTACAGCTTCTGTTCTAGCAAGAGAAAGAACAGCTTGCCACTGTATTAAGTGTCTATCGGCAGTGAGATTCTCATTTGTTTCTTGCTTATTTCTCTCGAGGTGGACCACTGTACAAGAAGACTAGACCTAGAGACAATCTCTATAACCCTCTGGAATGTATTGCTATTGAGCTCTGTTGTGCTTGATTAATTAATCAATTAAGGTCACTGATCAATTAGAAACGCCCCTCACCTGGTTGTCTTGGTCTTAATTGGACACACATTGACAAAAACCAGAAGTCACTCGTCTCGTTCCTCCACGGAAGGAGTTTTTGAATATATAATATTTTCATCGTTTTTTCACAACATAGGCCTAATTGTCCTGTTACTCCGATCCATCTAAACTCATTCATTTGATGATTCCTTTCCACTAGTGTCCTTTTTTTTTTTTTTAAGACCTAGACAGTGGAGTTCTTAACTAATCAGTGGCCTTACTTGATCAACGAAGAACAAAGGGAGAAGACAAAATCCACAGACACTCCTCAGCCCTCCATGCAATGATGTCAAGGATGCACATGGTCCATAGCTGCAGGCCTCTGCACTTAGTGGACCCTACTGCATTCCTAAGGCCAAGGCAAACATCTGTTTTAACAGATCATCAAGGAGAAACATGCGTATGATTTTTTAATAAGATTTGCATAGCCAGGATGGCTATTATCGACGGTGTCCCAAATGACACCCATATCACCTGAATAGTGCACTACTTTTGACCTAAGCCCAATGGGTGCTGGTCTAAGGTAGTGCACTACATAGGCGAATAGGGTGTCATTTGGAACATAACCAACTACTTTGTTGTGAGGTCGTCTAGTATGGGCTCTCCTATTGCAGATGGTTGGTTTTCACAGTCCGAGGTTCAGGTTAGATTATTGTTGTGAGGTCGTCTAGTATGGGCACTCCTATTGCAGATGGTTGGTTTTCACAGTCCGAGGTTCAGGTTAGATTATTGTTGTGAGGTCGTCTAGTATGGGCACTCCTATTGCAGATGGTTGGTTTTCACAGTCCGAGGTTCAGGTTAGATTATTGTTGTGAGGTCGTCTAGTATGGGCTCTCCTATTGCAGATGGTTGGTTTTCACAGTCCGAGGTTCAGGTTAGATTATTGTTGTGAGGTCGTCTAGTATGGGCTCTCCTATTGCAGATGGTTGGTTTTCACAGTCCGAGGTTCAGGTTAGATTATTGCGTAACTAACAGGTTACACACCTGTTTTGTTGAAGTAAAGGTTTTGTCTGTAATCCCACCCACCAAACACACACACACACACACACACACACACACACACACACACACACACATACACACACACGTGAATGTACACACGACACAAAACAATGTGTTTAGCAACAAAGCCGATGCGAGTGCATCTTCTGCGCAAAACGGACTGGGTTGGCCTGGAATCATGGGATTATTGACAACATATAAAGTATATTTAGTCTCCAATGTTTCTTGAAAACTTAAATACATTTGCACAATAAACACTTGTTGTTGCTGAAATACATCATTACAGTTATTAGTTACTTAGCTATTGAATTGTTCCCATATTGTCAGACTTAGTATGAATCAAAATGCCTAAAAACACTTCAAAATACAATTTGCTGGAACAAGCCACCTACGAACCCCCACCATAGTTGCTATCTGGCCATCCAGAAACACAACAACGCACAGCTTTCTACCTGCAACCCACACACACACACACGCACAGCACACACACTGACTGGCTGGCTGTGCAGGATATGACCAGCTAGTGGCTCGCCCCTGATTGGCAGCAATATTTGCCTTTACCTGTGGGCTTCTGTCAATACAGGTGAAACGTCAACCCCCCCCCACACACACACACACAGTACACACACACACACACACACACACACAGTACACTCACACACACACACACAGTACACTCACACGCACACTCACACACACTCACACACACACACACTGGCATTGCAGCTTTCTATGTGGTAAATACAAAGGCGTATTTTAATTTATGGACTCGGCTGGTTTGGGACTTTTATGTGATATTAAGACGGAACAATATATTCACACTTTTGTTTAATCTGTGCAAAATAAAAAAACACCTGCGAAACGGAGTATTTCGTTGAGTATTTACATTGTTAGAAATGCTGCACACCAGACGTTGTAGTGTGAGCAGACCTTGCAGATACATATGTTCTTTCCTTTAGTAAGGGATCTGGAAATGCATTTTTTTAATATTTTTTTTTTACAAAAAAAACAAAAATGCTGTGATAGGAAATGCCAAAGAATTTATCAAGACTTTAGATATTCTGCAAGTGATACTGGCTCCTGCTCTAATTCTTGTGCAAGATAAGGGCGTGCAAGTGTCAACCCTAAGATGGGATGGGTTTACAAAGGAGGGGCTACCAGACATCTATGTGTTTCTGTCATCACTGTCTCGTCGTGTCAGTAGGGACTAGAGAGTAAATGATGCTTAAAAAATGCAGTTTGGCCCAGAGACGGACCGTTGTGCTTTCATCATTGTCTGTTGTACTGTGCTGTGGCACTGGGGATGGTGATGGCAGCAAGTCGGCCAGCCAGTGGCCCTCTCAGTGCGTGTCCCTGTCCTCTGCCGTCTGCCACTGTAGCCCAGCCTCAGCCCACCCTCTTGCCCCAGCCTGGCCTGCACAAACACCCCATTTGTCATGCAAATAGACCCTGCATCGTTTTCAGCTGCACAGATAGTAAATTTGCTGTTTCGACGGGCCTATTGTTGGTCCTGTTCCAAGCCTATAGTGGCTTTCTGCTGCAATAACAGTAGGATTGTTCACTGCATTGTTAGCTGATGATCCACTAAGTGTGTGTGTGTGTGTGTGTGTGTGTGCAGAGATGGAAAGTATTTGTTACATATATTTGAAACACAGTGCCTTCATAAGGTATTTAAACCTCTAGACTTATTGCAAAAAATTGTGATCTTACAGCTCGAATAAAACATGGATTAAATATATATTATTTTTCTCTCACCCATCTACAAAATATATATATATTATTTTTCTCTCACCCATCTACACCCAATACCCCATAATGACAAAATATATATATATTCTTTTTTGAGATGTTTGCACATTTAGTTGAAAATGTAAACACAGAAACATATCTATTATTATTATTATTATTATTATTATTCATTCATAAGTGTTCACACTCCTGAATCAGTACTTTTTGTTGTTGCTAGAAAGGCATTTCACTGCACTTCTGACATTGAACCACCTTTGGTAGAGATTACAGCTGTGAGACTTTCTGGGTAAGTCTCTCAGAGTGTTCCACACCTGGATTGTGCTACATTTTCCCATGGATCCTTTAAAACATTATTCAAGTTCAGTAAAATTGTTTTATTGATCATTGCTAGACAACCATTTTGCAGGTCTTTCCATAGATTTTCAAGTAGATTTAAGTCAAAACTGTAACTCGGCCACTCAGGAACATTCATTGTCTTCTTGGTAAACAAGTTTAGTGTAGATTTGGCCTTGCGTTTTAGATTATTGTCCTGCTGAAAGGTGCATTCATCTCCCAGTGTCTGGTGGAAAGAAGACTGAACCAGATTTTCCTCTGATTTTGCCTGTGCTTAGCTCCATTCAATACATTTTTTTATCCTGAAAAACTCTCCAGTACTTGACGATTACAAAGCATACCCATAACATGATGCAGCCACCACTATGCTTGAAAATATGAAGAGTGGTACACAGGCATGTGTTAGATTTGTCCCAAACATAACACTTTGACTAAGACATTTCTTAGTTTCTTAGCTTTTCATATTTTTAAATACATTTGTAAACATTTCTAGAAACAAAATTCCACTTCGAATACTTTCTAAAGGAACTATATGTATTTCATTACTTCTGAGTATTTTGTAATTTGTATTACACTGGACTGAACTACACGCCAATGCATTTTCCAATAAGATACTTTCGAGGGCTTTAATTTGTATTTTCAAAATCTTTTTTCTGTACAAATTTTTTTTGGCCCCCTTTCAACCTGCATTGGTATCAGAAGTTTGATTGCGCTATGGTCTGATACGAGTTTATTCTAAATGTGTATGTGAAAATGAACAATTGCAATGCATGCTGAGTATTATTCTAATGAGCTCCACCCTGAAGCACGGCCAATAATAATACCCAGTGTGTTTTTCAGTTCATTTTGGTATGTTCATTTTCACATACGTATTTACATTTAAGCAGTTCAGCAGACACTCTCATCCAAAGGGATTTACAGTCCGTGCATTAAACTAAGGTAGATAAAGAATCACATTTCACAGTCATAGCAAGTAAATCGTTTCTGTAACCGTTGCTAAGAATGTTGTTGCTGTTCGGGCCCGGCTTCTTGCAAATTTAGCACATTGATTCACTCTCCGGCATGCATCATGCTCTCTAGTACAGTAACCACTTACACAGTTGCAAAATCAAGATGTAGCAGCAGGAATAGAAATGTCTACTCAAATTCCAACATAATAACACTGTCTGCAAGAGGGCATGTAAGTGAACTATACTCTACTCTACTTTACTGTACTGAACCCTACTCTGCTTTACTGTGATGTCCAAACTTGTGAAACATGAGGAGAATGACATTCATATCCTTAACAGATCAGGGACCCGTGATGTAATTCTGGTACTGGGTGTAAATCCACTTCGCATACTGAAGTTCAATAACCAAAATAGATTTTTTTTCTAACTCGAGGTGTCATGTCATAAGATGATACCCCATTTTTTTCCTGCAGACATTATTTTCATCTTCATTCGTAGCAGATATTTAGCCGTTTTTGGAAAACGTGGTCGCGTAAACCTGAGGGGGATTTTACTGTATTTCCGTTACCAAAGTTTGCATCTGCATATTTCTTCCACTAAAATCGTTTTTGTAACATTTTGAGTGGAAATTGTGAAGTATTCCTTGTGCATAGAGTTGTATGGTTTGTTAAACTTTCAAATCAATGGTTTTTGTTTGGCATACATTTGAATGTAAAAAACACAAAAAAACAATAACAAATGAATCAAAGCTCAATTCCGTTATAGACCACCACACCAAGCCATATGTGCAGGATAAAGCTTGATGCGCCAAGACAGTGGTTGGCAAATGAATGTCAACACAAAGTACAACTTAGTCAGACTGCAAGAGAAGACCGTAGATGGCTACACAGGGTTAACATGACGCATGCATCTTCACGAGCCTGGAGCTCTCTGTGACTCTCTCTGTGCTGGAGCTCTCTGTGACTCTCTCTGTGACTGTGCTGGAGCTCTCTGTGACTCTCTCTGACTCTCTCTGTGACTCTCTGTGAATCTCTCTGTGCTGGAGCTCTCTGTGGCTCTCTGTGACTCTTTCTGTGACGGAGCTCTCTGTGACTCTCTCTGTGACTCTCTCTGTGCTGGAGCTCTCTGTGACTCTCTCTGTGACTCTCTCTGTGACGGAGCTCTCTGTGACTCTCTCTGTGACTCTCTCTGTGACTCTCTCTGTGCTGGAGCTCTCTGTGACTCTCTCTGTGACTCTCTCTGTGACGGAGCTCTCTGTGACTCTCTTTGTGCTGGAGCTCTCTGTGACTCTCTTTGTGCTGGAGCTCTCTGTGACTCTCTGTGACTCTCTGTGCTGGAGCTCTCTGTGACTCTCTCTGTGACGGAGCTCTCTGTGACTCTCTCTGTGCTGGAGCTCTCTGATAGGAGCATAAATCTAGTCTGCTCTTCATTCATCCTGCCTGGAGCCAGCCACCCCACGGTGAAAGCGATCACAGCAGGTCTCCAGCAGTGTATTCTCTCTCTCCCTGATCTCAAAGGGGAAGGGCAAGAAGTCTGCATCTACTCTGTAGCTGAGGTTTACTGCATGGCGCGCATGTCAAAGTAATACATTCAACGCATCACAGCTGAATCCTGACATTCATCTGGAAACCTCATCCCTGAATAAGCAATCAGCTCCTTTCTCTACACGGCATTGACGCGGCTGACACCTTTTGCATGCATTTCTCCTGGCATAACCTCCCTCCCTGCAACTATAATGCTACAATTGTTTTCATTTAACCTTTTCATTTGAAGGGCCGTTTTAGGAAAATGAATTTGGTGTGTCCTGAAGGGCTGTAGAGTTAAATGATGTTTTAGTAAATCAATGTCACGTGTCTGAAACAACATTTCTTGGTTCCTCTGTGGCTGCGTTGACACATGCATCCCAATTTGGATCTTTTTCCCAATTATTGGCAAGAGCTGATCTGATTGGTCCAAAGACCAATTAGTGTTAAAAGATCAGAATTGGCCTGCCTGTTTAAACCTATCAAGATAGAGGGTGAACTTTGGCACCCCGGCTCTGCTGGATGCAATAAATAGGCCTAGCCATTGTCATCATGGCTGGATCAAAGGTGTTTTGATATTAAAGCATTCGGGTGGCAGTGCACTTAGCTGCCCCCTGCCTGATTACCAGTTGGACCTTGTGTGCAATTGACCAATAAAGTGATCTATCTTAAACCCCCCGGCCAGCTAGCACACCGAGGAAAAGAAAGCTTGATGACCTGCGAATTACTGCTCTCCGGTTACCACCGAGAGAGTACATCTCATCTCATGGCGTGCTATCCCACAGTCCTTGCATCCCAAATGGAACCCTATTCCCTACATAGTGCACTACTTAGGGGAAATCTGTGCACTATATAGGGAATAGGGTGCCATTTGGAATGCTATGACAGTACTCTGGATGTGGGACAGACAAGCTGTCTGGAGGTAAATAGACGAGACATTTTGATGCACGTTTTTAGATGGTGATTGGGGAAGGTTCCTGGATTTGAATAGGAAGTGCTTTTAATTATGTTAAACCAAGGTACAGAGAGCTGGTGGGCTAACTCACACGTTAACAACACACCTGTTCGGGTTTTATAAAGGTCATGGCTGTCAGGCTGCTTACTTAGCGAGAACAGCGACTTCCTGCTTCGGCTCACACCGGGGCTCAAACCCAGGACTTCTGCCTTCCTAGCACCTATGACCTCCTGAAACGTCTTACCAGTTGGCGCCACGCAAAAAAAAGCAAACTATTCGCTGATGCAGGTGTGGACACTATAGGTTCAGGAGTTCGTTTCACACATCCCCATGTGCAACGTAAACATCTCTCTCGACTCTCCAGCCACTTGTGGTGTGTGTGGGTGTATTGTTGAATAAAACAGGGCGTCACCTGGTCCACTTGGCACCATATACAGTTGAAGTCGGAGGTTTACATACACCTTAGCCAAAAACATTTAAACTCAGTTTTTCACAATTCCTGACATTTAATCATAGTAAATATTTCCTGTCTTAGGTCAGTTAGGATCACCACTTTATTTTAAGAATGTGAAATGTCAGAATAATAGTAGAGTGATTTATTTCAGCTTTAATTTCTTTCATCATATTCCCAGTGGGTCAGAAGTTTACATACACTCAATTAGTATTTTGTAGCATTTAAATTGTTAAACTTTTTTTTGGCCCGTTCCTCCTGACGGAGCTGGTGTAACTGAGTCAGGTTTGTAGGCCTCCTTGCTCGTACACGCTTTTTTAAGTTCTGCCCACACATTTTCAAAAGGATTGAGGTCAGGGCTTTGTGATGGCCACTCCAATCCCTTGACTTTGTTGTCCTTAAGCCATTTTGCCACACATTTGTAAGTATACTTGAGGTCATTGTCCATTTGGAAGACCCATTTGCCACCAAGCTTTAACTTTGTGACTGATGTCTTGAGATGTTGCTTCAATATATCCACATAATTTTCCTTTCTCATGGTGCCATCTACTTTGTGAAGTGAACCAGTCCCTCCTGCAGCAAAGCACCCCCACAACATGATGCTGCCATCCCCGTGCTTCACGGTTGGGATGGTGTTCTTCGGCTTGCAAGTGTCCCCATTTTTCCTCCAAACATAACGATGGTCATTATGGCTAAACAGTTCTATTTTTGTTTCATCAGACCAGAGTACGATCTTTGTCCCCATGTGCAGTTGCAAACCGTAGTCTGGCTTTTTTATTGCGGTTTTGGAGCAGTAGCTTCTTCCTTGCTGAGCGGCCTTTCAGGTTATGTTTGTATAGGACTCATTTTACTGTGGATGTAGATACTTTGTACCTGTTTCCTCCTCCATCTTCACAAGGTCCTTTGCTGTTGTTCTGTGACTGATTTGCACTTTTGCCACAAAATACATTCATCTCTAGGAGACAGAACGCGTCTCCTTCCTGAGCGGTATGACGGCTGCGTGGTCCCATGGTGTTTATACTTGCGTACTATTGTTTGTACAGATGAACGTGGTAACTTCAGGCATTTGGAAATTGCTCCCAAGGATGAACCAGATTTGTGGAGGTCTACCATTTTTTCCCTGAGGTCTTGGCTGATTTCTTTTGTTTTTCCCATGATGTCAAGCAAAGAGGCACTGAGTTTGAAGGTAGTCCTTGAAATACATCCACAGGTACACATCTAATTGACTCAAATGATGTCAATTAGCCTATCAGAAGCTTCTAAAGCCATTACATAATTTTCTGGAATTTTCCACGCTATTTAAAGGCAAAGTCAACTTAATGTGTAGAATGTGAAATAATCTGTCTGTAAACAATTGTTGGAAAAATTACTTGTGTCAGGCACAAAGTAGATGTCCTAACCGACTTGCCAAAACTATAGTTTGTTAACAAGAAATTTGTGGAGTGGTTGGAAAAACAAGTTTTAATGACTCCAACCTAAATCTATGTAAACTTCCACCTTCAACTGTAAGTAACTGGAATGAAATGGCCCTGCAGTTCCAGAGATTGTGTCATCTAATCTCGGGGACCAATTTATTTTCCTTACTTTTCTTCTACCTGGACTGTAACATCCTAGCCTCTCACATCCAGCCAATTCAACCAGGCCGGTAGGCTGACATCCTGCTGAAGCTTGGCCAATTCAACCAGGCCAGTAGGTCCTACATCCTGCCGAAGCCTGGCCAACTCAACCAAGCCTGGTAGGCCTATATCCTGCTGAAGCCTGGCCAACTCAACCAAGCCGGTAGGCCTGCATCCTGCTGAAGCCTGGCCAACTTAACCAGGCCGGTAGGCCTACATCCTGCTGAAGCCGGGCCAACTCAACCAGGCCGGTAGGCCTACATCCTGCTGAAGCCTGGCCAACTCAACCATCCTGGTAGGCCGACATCCTACTGAAGCCTGGCCAACTCAACCAGCCTGGTAGGCCGACATCCTACTGAAGTCTGGCCAACTCAACCAGGCCAGTAGGCTGACATCCTGCTGAAGCCTGGCCAACTCAACCAGGCCGGTAGGCCGACATCCTACTGAAGCCTGGCCAACTCAACCAGCCTGGTAGGCCGACATCCTACTGAAGCCTGGCCAACTCAACCAGCCTGGTAGGCCTACATCCTACTGAAGCCTGGCCAACTCAACCATCCTGGTCGGCCTACATCCTGTGACAATATGTTATGAGAGAGTTAGCAGGCTGTAACGCTTGGAAACCTAAATAATGCTAGCTCATGTTAGGCTGCTACCAGGCCAACAACTGTTACGGTGGTGCTTCCCTTAATTGATAAGTTATCCACTTGATCTTACTATTGCCTTGGCCCATTCTTCGTACTCGTGCAGATGTGGTCTTAAACCAGGTGTACTAAATAGGATCTGAAGATCGCATACCCCCCATAGTTGAGCAGTGATCTCATGTTGTAGTCATGGAGGTGAAGTTAGCTGCTGACCTAGTTGACCGCTACTTACGCAGGACTGTGCTCTGCCGTGACCTGGAGCTGATACCCTCAGCACGCAGAGCACCTGCCGTCAGTATCGTTTAAGTCATTCCCAGCCGTGTAGGAAGTGTATCGCCATGTGACTGCTGGGGAAGACATGGTTCCCAAAAGAGCTTCATAATATAACAGCTGTAACCTAATGGATCCATATGTATCTGACATCTTTGAAAGTGTATGGTATCTCAGACTGCCAGGACGGTCAGAAGTGACATAACAGCCGCAGGTTCAAGAAGAGTTATTTTCATCCCATCTCTCTGTCTCCATTTCTTTGCCTTGGCCCTGTTTCTCTTTTCCACTCCATGGCTGCCCCCCCGCCCCCATCTCTCGTTCCCTCTCGCCTTCCTGCCATCCCTCTCGCGGATGTCTGATTCATCTTTCTTCCTCTGGGTCTGTGTAATTCCATTGAGGGACTTTTGGGATTGTTGGAATTCCCGGCATGCGTGTGTGGGTTTGGAAGAGAGTGAGAATGAGCGGGTTGGTTGGTTCCGCCTGCTTTGAATGCCACCCTGGGTTTATTATCAGCATGGCTGGACATGGGCCTGTCTGGCTGCACTCTCACACTGAAGCTTTTGCTCCAGATTCACAGTGCTCACAGCACTCACCCTGAGGCCGCCTTGGTTTCAGCACAGATCGCTCTGGCATAGTCTCCTGGCTGTTAGCATGCCGTCTCTGACAGGACATGTTTCCCCTGGCTTCGTTTCATGCTGAAGGAAACCAATTACAAGACCTGCTTGGTTGGTGGTATTTCATGTTAACATTAGGTGAGGCAAAGACAGCAGGGCAAAGACTCCTTCAATTGTCTTTTCTTTGGCTTCAGTACCTCTCGCTGGTATTTAAGTTGTGCCGTCTTCACCCCTGACGTTAAATCTTTGAGAGAGAGTTTTTCTCCTGTGACCTCTTGCTGGCATCTCACAACATACTTGTCTTCAACCCATGTGCTGCAAATCACTGGGAATGCTGTACTACTTTTTAATTAGGTTGCATTGCAAAACAAAGCTACATCGAATGCTGAGATCAGCGAGTAAAAAGCCTAAAGGGGAGACTTTGTATTTTTTATTTATTTGAAATTGTGCAAGATAATATGGAATAACGAAAAACAGCGACTGTATTTGCATAGCTTGCAATAATTTCCTCTCACAGTTGTGAAAATATATAACACAAGAATTGTAATGTTAGGTCTGTTGAAGAAGACATGTTTTTGAGATGAAAATATTATATTATAATATTATATATGGCTCAGGACAGACAATTTTTTTTGTACCTTTATTTAACTAGGCAAGTCAGTTAAGAACAAATTCTTATTTTCAATGACGGCCTAGGAACAGTGGGTTAACTGCCTGTTCAGGGGCAGAACGACAGATTTTTACCTTGTCAGCTCGGGGATTCGAACTTGCAACCTTTCGGTTACTAGTCCAACGCTCTAACCACTAGGCTACCCTGCCGCCCCAATGTAGCCTATTAGCTTATTCCTGCCCTGTACACTCTAAATTATATAATTTATTGATTAGTGGAAAAAATATATATCCATTACATATTAGGATATTTATTTATGACAATATAGGCCTATCGCAATATTATTTTGGACAATATCGCAATATGAGCCAATATGTTGTCAGCACTTTTTATTTTATTTCGATGACTTAATTAAAACCTGTTTTCTCACGGGTCTCTTTTTTGATCAGCCGCAGGTTCTGTCCCTTGTGATTTTCCTTTTCTAGAGAAATCTGCCAAAGTCTGCATCACAAATGGTGCCCTATTCTCTTTCTAGGGCTTTGGTCAAAAGTAGTGGATTCTATATGGAATTGGGTGCCATTTGGAAATGACCCTGGGTCTGATCCAACCATTTTTTAACATGTTGCGTGACTGTGTGAGTGAATGCAAAGGGGATTCTTTGACATGCAGCTCAGTGCATGACTGTCTCTTTCTATCATTATGAGTTTCTGCCCTTGGCTTACATGTCTCCCATCTCTCATGCAAAAATATGAAATGAATGTGTAGCCTACAGTATAGGTAAGGTGTTAAGTCAGTGTGTGATGTGCAGGGACCTCAGGGGACTGTGTCTGTGGACTGGAGATGGAAGCTGTCGTCTTCGCAGAGTGTGCCGCGTCTTGTTTCATCCCATCGAGCCAGAGACTTGGAGGTTGAAGACTGTGGAGTTGTGCTGAATCCCCTGTCAGCCTTAGCAGCATGACATGCATAGTCATGGAGATAGCCTGGGGAAGCTGGTACTCAGCCACGGCCACTCACCGATTTTCTTTATTTTGGAAAAGTGTTGGTAATGAAACGGTTAGAGAGCCTGCCTGTGGCATACCCTGGCAGAATGGCATGCATATTCATGGAGAAAGCTTGGTGGTGCTTAACCAGTTCTTTGTTTTGGCAAAGTCCATGTAATGAACTGGAGAGCGAGTCCCTCGCCAGCCTGCCTGGCATTGACATGCATAGTCTAGTCATGGAAAAAGCTTGATGAATGTGGTGCCTGGTGCTCAGTCATGTTAATAACCACTCACCAGTTCTTTATTTTGGCAAAGCCTTGGTAATGTGCGGCAGGTAGCCTGGTGGTTAGTGTTGGACTAGTAACCGAAAAGTTGCATATCAAATTCCCCGAGCTGACAAGGTATAAATCTGTCGTTCTTTCCCTGAACTAGGCAGTTGACCCACTGTTCCTAGGCCGTCATTGTAAATAAGAATTTGTTCTTAACACACTTGCCTAGTTAAACAAATAAAAAAAATGTCACAGCACTATTTGAGGGAGCAGTGGGAAGCGCTAAGCTCTTGTCCAAGAGGATGTAACATTGCAAAGCGTTCAGTTCAATGCATCGTTTGTCAGCTCTAGAAATAAAATGAATGTAAAACATTCTACATCACTGAATACACCCGGGTGTTGAATGGAGCAGCGAAGTCCTATTTTTACATTCTGAAACCTGCAGTTGGTGGAGTAGAACTCCTTTGTGGTTTGGTTTGGTTAATGTCCATTCAAACAGTCATAGATTTAGGCCTATTAGAAGACTCGTGTCGGTTTGCAAATGCTATTGTCGTGGAGACTTTTATCTCCCTCACCAACTTCAAACATCAGCTATCTGAGCAGCTAACCGATCGCTGCAGCTGTACATAATCTATTGGTAAATAGCAGACCAATTCTCACCTACCTCATCCCCACAGTTTTTATTTATTTACCTTTCTGCTCTTTTGCACACAAATATCTCACAAATACCTGTACATGACCATCTGATCATTTATCACTCCAGTGTTAACCTGCAATATTGTAATTAGTCGCCTACCTCCTCATGCCTTTTGCACACATTGTATATAGACTCCCCTTTTTTTTCTCTACTGTGTTATTGACTTGTTAATTGTTTACTCCATGTGTAACTCTGTGTTGTTGTCTGTTCACACTGCTATGCTTTATCTTGGCCAGGTCGCAGTTGCAAATGAGAACCTGTTCTCAACTAGCCTACCTGGTTAAATAAAGGTGAAATAAAAAAATAAATAAAAAATAAATTTAAAAAATGCTATTGTCGTCTGTGTTAATACGTGTGGGAGGGGCCCAAAGTGACATTGTGGTGCAGCAAAGCTGCTTTGGAAAGTGGAAATCCTGAGGCATTGAGAGGCCACGGTGACAGTACAGTGGCGCAGAGAGATGATGGTGGCACGCTGGACTGTGTGTGTCTGTGCGGTTTTGATCAGTATGTTTTTTTTTTTTTTTTTTGTGTGTGTGTGTGTGTGATGGAATGAATGTTTTCCAGTTAATGGGGATCCTAATAAAATAGAAAATAGACTTTCTTAAAAAATGTAAATAATTCTATTTGAGTGAGTTTATTGACTGAGTATCTTTATCATGGCTTACTAGAACTGCACCTGCAGTACAACACAGCACAGACGTTGCATTGTCAGGTATGTTTACCATCAAGTACTGCTGTGTGTGTGTGTGTGTGTGTGTGTGTGTGTGTGTGCGTGCAATGTGCGTGCAATGTGCATAACATTCTCACAAATACTTACGGTATGTTCAGTTACTTGAAACAGTTCCTCACACTCCCAAACATTCCGATCAAGCCAAAAAACAAAACAATAGGCAATATGCTTCCTCCCTCCTCCTGGGAGGAATGAGTATACTCCCTCCACTTTAAAGATCTATGTACTTACTAGGTGACGCCATCACCGCCCATAGCGGACGTCACCTAGTAAGTATGTAGATATTTTGATGTCTGGGAGTGTCTGTGTAGCTCTGCTGTGTGAGTGAGCAGGATTAAAAATACTTATTTGAGATCTTTTTGAATATATTGAGCGTTTGCTTTAGTCTGCCTGGAGTACCAGGTGGGCGTGGTTTCCACTTGTGGGATTCTATTCTATTTCTATTGGTTCTGTGGCAAGCTCTGTCAAGCACAGCTAAAGTACATGACATGATTTTGAAATAGTACTTGAATCCAGGTCTGTGTGGAAGCACTAGCTGCTGTGATCCAGTCAGGGGAGGTGTGATCCAGATGCTCTGGTGAACCACACACACACACACACACACTTTGTCGGAGACGGCAACCTGTCACTCACACCCTCAGGAGTGTCCGTAATGCCCTGTGGCATGGAGCCGTTGAACCTTCCACTGGTTCAGCGCTGTACCTCCCGGATGTAGAGAGCGTTGTTCCAACGCTGCAGACATACCTCCTCTCGCTGCTCGTAATCGCAGCGGCCTGTTACATTCAATTAGGTTCTGGAGTTACTCACCGCATCCAACCGTAAGTGTCTGACGGGCTGCTGGACTCAGGCCCTGGAAATACACTGCAGGATGAGACATCTGAGATGACTAGAAGTAACATTTTAAAAACTCGGGAAGAAACTCCACTTTTAAAATTCAGATCATCCAAACTGCCTTTCTAACTTTGTTTAATGTGAATTGCTGTCTTCAGGTGTATGTGTTGGTGTATAATTGTATTGTTCTACCAGTTGTTCACTGCTGTCATTTCTCTCCTTTCAGGTAAGAGGAAGCCTGGGCTCAAGCTCTCCAAGGAAGTGTTTGAGCAGCCTCCTGCTGCTGCTGCTACGTAAGACTTTCACTCTTTAATATCTTCTTTACATCTTCACATTTACATCTTTACATCTTGACATTTACATCTTTACATCTTGACATTTACATCTACATTTACATATTTACATTTGCATCTTTACATCTTTGCCTTCAGAGCGTATTCATACCCCCTGACTTATTCCACATTGTGTTGTTTTACAGCCTGTCAAAAAGTTTGGATACACCTACTCATTCAAGAGTTTTTCTTTATTTTGACAATTTTCTACATTGTAGAATAATAGTTAAGACTTCAAAACTATGAAATAACACATATGGAATCATGTAGTGACCAAAGAAAGTGTTAAAACAAATTTAAAATATATTTTATTTGAGATTTTTCAAAGTAGCCCCCCTTTGCCATGATGACAGTGTCGTGTTGTTTTCTATGCCGGATTAAGTGATATGACATGCTATTCTATAAAATCCTTTCTCTGTAATTAATATTACCTTATTGAGCTAATCATGTAAATGTAATTAACTAGAGAGTCGGGCACCATGAAAAATTATTTATAGAGCTGTTTTCTTCCGAATAAACTCTTCAAGACCTGGTAATATTTTACATCAATAGCAGTCAATATTAATCGTCACCTTATTTCAGTATCATCTGAAAGTTATAAATTCTTGGTTATCTTCACGAACCCTGGCTAACAAGTTGAATCAGCAATACAAAATTGGGTTTAATTATTTATTTACTAAATACCTAACTAATCACACAGAATTACATATACACAGAATGAATTATACCTTGATTACAAATTATGTCAAAGGAAAACATCCCTAGCGGACTGAACAGATATGACACACAAAAGAAAAGGGGGCTGGGTTTGAGTGAAAGAGTGGGAAGACTGAAGAACAAAGGGACATCGTTTTCTCCCTATCGTAAATACAGGATCTTATGCATTCTAAATTACCGCCCACTTGGAAAAGGAAAATGCAATGAATATTTACTCTGAGCTGCGCTTCAATAGGTTGGTGGTAGATGGAAGGCCGAGTTGCCCAAGAGTTCTTCCATCCTTTGAAGAGCATCTCTGGTGGTAAACTGTACCCGTTTTAGTGACGTCATTGTGTGGTAGATGGTATACTCTGTCTGTCCTTTCCCAGTCCATGCTTGGCGGCTGGAGTGAGTGAGAGTTCAAAGTTCATACCCTGTTGCCATGCTTATATGCTCATGCTATATTCTGTCTGGTATTGTCGAAATTCATCATATTCGACGTGTCGATCATCCTCTTCACGTGGGAATTCAATGCTAATTTCGTTAGGTAGCTGAGATTGGCTTTGCTCTGTAGGCGTCACATGTCCTTCTAACGTCAAGGCCGTCGCCTTAATGTCCCCAGAACAGGAAGTTATATTGTCGTCAAGGCATTATATAGGAAGGGAGAGGAGGGTGTGTTTCATAGTTTATAACCAATGTCTCTTCACGTGGGCGGGCCAATTTTAGAAGCTAAAATTACATTTAATCTTTTTATAAATAATTTCATATTAAAACATTTAAATTGCACAACAATTCCATGTGAACTATAATGTGTAGACATTCCACTGTACAGTTATCCTATCATTGATGAGAATGTCTCAGATGACAACCGAACTGACATCATATTCATTAAGTACCAACGTATATGTTCAACTGGTTGGATTACCAAAATATGGTTAATTTCCCCCCCACCTTCTGATGTTCCCAGAATCTCCATGTTAACCAATGGTTTTTCAAAAGTCACATCAGTAGGGTAGAGAGAGGAAAAAAGGGGAAGAGGTATTTATGACTGTCATAACCTACCCCCGGGCCAGGGTCATGACAACAGCTTTGCACACTCTTGGCATTCTCTCAACCAGCTTCACCTGGAATGCTTTAAAACAGGGAATTAACTTCCCAGTGTTTGGTGGAAAGCAGATTGAACCAGGTTTTCCTCTAAGATTTTGCCTCTGCTTATCTCCATTCTGTTTATTTTTTTATCCTGAAAAACTCCCCAGTCCTTAACGATTACAAGCATACCCATAACATGATGCATCCACCACTATGCTTAGAAATATGGAGAGTGGTACTCAGTGATATGTTATGTTGGATTTTCCCCAAACATAACACTGTATTCAAGACAATTTGTTGTTTTTGCAGTATTCATTTAGTGCCTTGTTGCAAACAGGATGTATTATATTTTGAAATATTTATATTATGTACAGTGTTCCTTCTTTTCACTCTGTCAATTAGATTAGTATTGTGGAGTAACTACAATGTTGTTGATCCATCCTCAGTTTGCTCCTGTCTCAGCCATTAAACTCTGCTGGCCTGAAATCTGAGTCACTGAGTTAGGAAGGACTTTTTTATAGTAACAATTATCTGTGCTCAAAGGGGTATTTAATGTCTGCTATTTTTTCTTCGTTTTTACCCATCTACCAATACATCTACCAATACATCTACCAATACACTGGTGCCCTTTGCGAGGCATTGCAAAACCTCCCTGGACTTTGGTTGAATCTGTTTGAAATTCACTGCTTGACTGAGACACCTTTTCAATTATCTGTATGTGTGGGGTACAGAGATGAGGTAGTCATTAAATAATTATGTTAAACACCTATTGCACAGAGTGAGTCCGTGTGACTTTTTAAGCACATTTGTACTCCTCTACTTATTTAGGCTTGCCATAACAAAGGGGTTAAATACTTACTGACTCCAGACATTTCAGCTTTTCATTTTTTTATTAATTTGTCCCCCCCCCCCAAAAAAAAAGAAATGTATGACATCATTCCACTTTGACATTCTGGAGTATTGTGTGTAGGCCAGAGACGCAACATCTCAGTATATTCAAGGGCTGTGAAGGCACTGTATATCACAACTCTTTGTATTACAACGACACCTCTTTATTCACCTTGTGTAATTACAAAATCACCTCCGACACAATACAAGTACAATCCAGTCACTAAAGTAGAAATGGTACATGTATTTGTACCAAACCATTCAGTACAGGAACCACGCTTTGGTCTGCACTGTGAACCCAAATGAATACACCCAAATGAATAAATCACTAGGCCGAGAGCCTCTGCCTACACTGTGTTGTATGGCTCTTTAGTAAATCTGAGCTGACAAAACTTTGTATGCTATTCTGTTAAAACAACTAGAGCCTATGCGCACATTGTGATCAAAATTCAAATCTTAATTGCCACATTTCAGACGGTAATTTTGTGAGGCGCAGCCGGGAGCTAGTTCTGTATGATGCTGAGTGTTCGAGTGAATAAACCAGGAGGATACTCATCATCATCAGGATCATTTAAACATCTCCAGCTTGGAAACATTTTGGTTTCCCAGTAGAAGAGTTAGTAGGAAATCAACTAAATATATTGAATTTCTGAGATAATTAATTGATTTTCCCTAAGATGATAAGAGATAATAAAATGCGTCAGTGATTTATATTTTCCTTCAACTTCCTGAAGACCCGTTGGGAGCGGGAATGCGTCCATCTTTGTTTTCGTGTTTGTCCGCCACCATGTAGACGTCAGCATGATGCTAATGATATGATATAATGATGTGACATGCTACCTATTCTGGTTGATGGAAAGCCTTTCTCAAAAACCTTCTCATTTTAAATGTTAACTAAATCAAATCAAATCAAATCAAATTTATTTATATAGCCCTTCGTACATCAGCTGATATCTCAAAGTGCTGTACAGAAACCCAGCCTAAAACCCCAAACAGCAAACAATGCAGGTGTAAAAGCACGGTGGCTAGGAAAAACTCCCTAGAAAGGCCAAAACCTAGGAAGAAACCTAGAGAGGAACCAGGCTATGTGGGGTGGCCAGTCCTCTTCTGGCTGTGCCGGGTAGAGATTATAACAGAACATGACCAAGATGTTCAAATGTTCATAAATGACCAGCATGGTCGAATAATAATAAGGCAGAACAGTTGAAACTGGAGCAGCAGCACAGTCAGGTGGACTGGGGACAGCAAGGAGTCATCATGTCAGGTAGTCCTGGGGCACGGTCCTAGGGCTCAGGTCCTCCGAGAGAGAGAGAAAGAAAGAGAGAATTAGAGAGAGCATATGTGGGGTGGCCAGTCCTCTTCTGGCTGTGCCGGTGGAGATTATAACAGAACGTGGCCAAGATGTTCAAATGTTCATAAATGACCAGCATGGTTGAATAATAGTAAGGCAGAACAGTTGAAACTGGAGCAGCTGCATGGCCAGGTGGACTGGGGACAGCAAGGAGTCATCATGTCAGGTAGTCCTGGGACATGGTCCTAGGGCCCAGGCCAGTTGAAACTGGAGCAGCAGCATGGCCAGGTGGACTGGGGACAGCAAGGAGTCATCATGTCAGGTAGTCCTGGGGCATGGTCCTAGGGCTCAGGTCCTCCGAGAGAGAGAAAGAAAGAGAGAGGAGAGAATTAGAGAACGCACACTTAGATTCATACAGGACACCGAATAGGACAGGAGAAGTACTCAGATATAACAAACTGACCCTAGCCCCCGACACATAAACTAATGCAGCATAAATACTGGAGGCTGAGACAGGAGGGGTCAGGAGACACTGTGGCCCCAACCCGAGGACACCCCGGACAGGGCCAAACAGGAAGGATATAACCCCACCCACTTTGCCAAAGCACAGCCCCCACACCACAAGAGGGATATCTTCAACCACCAACTTACCATCCTGAGACAAGGCCGAGTATAGCCCACAAAGATCTCCGCCACGGCACAACCCAAGGGGGAGGCGCCAACCCAGACAGGCCGACCACAACAGTGAATCAACCCACCCAGGTGACGCACCCCCCCCCAGGGACGGCATGAGAGAGCCCCAGTAAGCCAGTGACTCAGCCCCGTAACAGGGTAGAGGCAGAGAATCCCAGTGGAAAGAGGGGAATCGGCCAGGCAGAGACAGCAAGGGCGGTTCGTTGCTCCAGAGCCTTTCCGTTCACCTTCCCACTCCTGGGCCAGACTACACTCAATCATATGACCCACTGAAGAGATGAGTCTTCAGTAAAGACTTAAAGGTTGAGACCGAGTTTGCGTCTCTGACATGGGTAGGCAGACCGTTCCATAAAAATGGAGCTCTATAGGAGAAAGCCCTGCCTCCAGCTGTTTGCTTAGAAATTCTAGGGACAATTAGGAGGCCTGCGTCTTGTGACCGTAGCGTACGTGTAGGTATGTACGGCAGGACCAAATCAGAGAGATAGGTAGGAGCAAGCCCATGTAATGCTTTGTAGGTTAGCAGTAAAACCTTGAAATCAGCCCTTGCTTTGACAGGAAGCCAGTGTAGAGAGGCTAGCACTGGAGTAATATGATCAAATTTTTTGGTTCTAGTCAGGATTCTAGCAGCCGTATTCAGCACTAACTGAAGTTTATTTAGTGCTTTATCCGGGTAGCCGGAAAATAGAGCATTGCAGTAGTCTAACCTAGAAGTGACAAAAGCATGGATTAATTTTTCTGCATCATTTTTGGACAGAAAGTTTCTGATTTTTGCAATGTTACGTAGATGGAAAAAAGCTGTCCTCGAAATGGTCTTGATATGTTCTTCAAAAGAGAGATCAGGGTCCAGAGTAACGCCGAGGTCCTTCACAGTTTTATTTGAGACGACTGTACAACCATTAAGATTAATTGTCAGATTCAACAGAAGATCTCTTTGTTTCTTGGGACCTAGAACAAGCATCTCTGTTTTGTCCGAGTTTAATAGTAGAAAGTTTGCAGCCATCCACTTCCTTATGTCTGAAACACATGCTTCTAGCGAGGGCAATTTTGGGGCTTCACCATGTTTCATTGAAATGTACAGCTGTGTGTCATCCGCATAGCAGTGAAAGTTTACATTATGTTTTCGAATAACATCCCCAAGAGGTAAAATATATAGTGAAAACAATAGTGGTCCTAAAACAGAACCTTGAGGAACACCGAAATTTACAGTTGATTTGTCAGAGGACAAACCATTCACAGAGACAAACTGATATCTTTCCGACAGATAAGATCTAAACCAGGCCAGAACATGTCCGTGTAGACCAATTTGGGTTTCCAATCTCTCCAAAAGAATGTGGTGATCGATGGTATCAAAAGCAGCACTAAGGTCTAGGAGCACGAGGACAGATGCAGAGCCTCGGTCCGTTGCCATTAAAATGTCATTTACCACCTTCACAAGTGCCGTCTCAGTGCTATGATGGGGTCTAAAACCAGACTGAAGCATTTCGTATACATTGTTTGTCTTCAGGAAGGCAGTGAGTTGCTGCGCAACAGCCTTCTCTAAAATTTTTGAGAGGAATGGAAGATTCGATATAGGCCGATAGTTTTTTATATTTTCTGGGTCAAGGTTTGGCTTTTTCAAGAGAGGCTTTATTACTGCCACTTTTAGTGAGTTTGGTACACATCCAGTGGATAGAGAGCCGTTTATTATGTTCAACATAGGAGGGCCAAGCACAGGAAGCAGCTCTTTCAGTAGTTTAGTTGGAATAGGGTCCAGTATGCAGCTTGAAGGTTTAGAGGCCATGATTATTTTCATCATTGTGTCAAGAGATATAGTACTAAAAGACTTGAGCGTCTCTCTTGATCCTAGGTCCTGGCAGAGTTGTGCAGACTCAGGACAACTGAGGTTTGGAGGAATACGCAGGTTTAAAGAGGAGTCCGTAATTTGCTTTCTAATAATCATAATCTTTTCCTCAAAGAAGTTCATGAATTTATCACTGCTAAAGTGAAAGTCATCCTCTCTTGGGGAATGCTGCTTTTTAGTTAGCTTTGCGACAGTATCAAAAAGGAATTTCGGATTGTTCTTATTTTCCTCAATTAAGTTAGAAAAATAGGATGATCGAGCAGCAGTAAGGGCTCTTCGGTACTGCACGGTACCGTCCTTCCAAGCTAGTCGGAAGACTTCCAGTTTGGTGTGGCGCCATTTCCGTTCCAATTTTCTGGAAGCTTGCTTCAGAGCTCGGGTATTTTCTGTGTACCAGGGAGCTAGTTTCTTATGAGACATTTTTTTAGTTTTTAGGGGTGCAACTGCATCTAGGGTATTGCGCAAGGTTAAATTGAGATACTCAGTTAGGTGGTTAACGGATTTTTGTCCTCTGGCGTCCTTGGGTAGGCAGAGGGAGTCTGGAAGGGCATCAAGGAATCTTTGTGTTGTCTGTGAATTTATAGCACGACTTTTGATGTTCCTTGGTTGGGGTCTGAGCAGATTATTTGTTGCAATTGCAAACGTAATAAAATGGTGGTCCGATAGTCCAGGATTATGAGGAAAAACATTAAGATCCACAACATTTATTCCATGGGACAAAACTAGGTCCAGCGTATGACTGTGACAGTGAGTGGGTCCAGAGACATGTTGGACAAAACCCACTGAGTCGATGATGGCTCCGAAAGCCTTTTGGAGTGGGTCTGTGGACTTTTCCATGTGAATATTAAAGTCACCAAAGATTAGAATATTATCTGCAATGACTACAAGGTCCGATAGGAATTCAGGGAACTCAGTGAGAAACGCTGTATATGGCCCAGGAGGCCTGTAAACAGTAGCTATAAAAAGTGATTGAGTAGGCTGCATAGATTTCATGACTAGAAGCTCAAAAGACGAAAACGTCATTTTTTTTTTGTAAATTGAAATTTGCTATCGTAAATGTTAGCAACACCTCCGCCTTTGCGGGATGCACGGGGATATGCTCACTAGTGTAGCCAGGAGGTGAGGCCTCATTTAACACAGTAAATTCATCAGGCTTAAGCCATGTTTCAGTCAGGCCAATCACATCAAGATTATGATCAGTGATTAGTTCATTGACTATAATTGCCTTTGAAGTAAGGGATCTAACATTAAGTAGCCCTATTTTGAGAAGTGAGGTATCATGATCTCTTTCAGTAATGACAGGAATGGAGGTGGTCTTTATCCTAGTGAGATTGCTAAGGCGAACACCGCCATGTTTAGTTTTGCCCAACCTAGGTCGAGGCACAGACACGGTCTCAATGGTGATAGCTGAGCTGACTACACTGACTGTGCTAGTGGCAGACTCCACTATGCTGGCAGGCTGGCTAATAGCCTGCTGCCTGGCCTGCACCCTATTTCATTGTGGAGCTAGAGGAGTTAGAGCCCTGTCTATGTTGGTAGATAAGATGAGAGCACCCCTCCAGCTAGGATGGAGTCCGTCACTCCTCAGCAGGTCAGGCTTGGTCCTGTTTGTGGGTGAGTCCCAGAAAGAGGGCCAATTATCTACAAATTCTATATTTTGGGAGGGGCAGAAAACAGTTTTCAACCAGCGATTGAGTTGTGAGACTCTGCTGTAGAGCTCATCACTCCCCCTAACTGGGAGGGGGCCAGAGACAATTACTCGATGCCGACACATCTTTCTAGCTGATATGCACGCAGAAGCTATGTTGCGCTTGGTGATCTCTGACTGTTTCATCCTAACATCGTTGGTGCCGACGTGGATAACAATATCTCTATACTCTCTACACTCGCCAGTTTTAGCTTTAGCCAGCACCATCTTCAGATTAGCCTTAACGTCGGTAGCCCTGCCCCGGGTAAACAGTGTATGATCGCTGGATGATTCGCTTTAAGTCTAATACTGCGGGTAATGGAGTCGCCAATGACTAGAGTTTTCAATTTGTCAGAGCTAATGGTGGGAAGCTTCGGCGTCTCAGACCCCGTAACGGGAGGAGTAGAGACCAGAGAAGACTCGGCCTCTGACACCGACCCGCTGCTTAATGGGGAAAACCGGTTGAAAGTTTCTGTCGGCTGAATGAGCGACACCGGTTGAGCGTTCCTACAGCATTTCCTTCCAGAAACCGTGAGAAAATTGTCCGGCTGCGGGGACTGTGCCAGGGGATTTATACTACTATCTGTACTTACTGGTGGCACAGACGCTGTTTCATCCTTTCCTACACTAAAATTACCCTTGCCTAACGATTGCGTCTGAAGCTGGGCTTGCAGTACAGCTATCCTCGCCGAAAGGCGAGCACAGCGGCTGCAATTAGAAGGCATCATGTTAATGTTACTACTTAGCTTCGGCTGTTGGAGGTCCTGACGAATCGTGTCCAGATAAAGCGTCCGGGGTGAAAAAGTTGAGGAAAAAATAAATAAATATATGAACGGTAATTAAAAAGTGAAAACCGTAAAGTTGTCAGGTAGCAAAATAGGCAAAATAGGTTGGCAACAAAACGCACAGCAACTCGAAAACAAGCCTGCAAGTTGTGACCGGAAATGACGTCTCTCTCTCTACAAAGTAGACTATGGATATCTGGCAGAATGATATCACGATTATTTGCATCCCGTGGTGATTTTGTTCGGCAAACTCTGCAATCACATGTACGCTATAGAAGCACAACTAACCAAGGATCTTGCTGGTGGGCACATAAATTAAAGTTGCACTATTGAGAAATCGCTCCGCCATTTCCTGGTAGCTAAAACTCTTAATAGTTTGCCTAATTTCAGTTTGTGACAAAATAAACTAGTGTAGAGAATCATTTTACCAGCTAAACCGCTCTGAAATATATTTTCCATAACCAAAAATATTGTTGTACCACCCCCCCAAAAACTACAGTAACTGTCGCCATTTTATTTTCCCACTGTACCAAATCTAACCGTGCCCCCCTAAAACTGCAATTACATACCAAACCGCGGGTTTGGTGAACTGTTACACCCCTACCTACTATGGAACAATACTATTACCATTTTATTATCACGTTGTTACTAGTGTAATTACAAAACTCTTTGCGCACTCTAGTGCCTACTTACAGAGTCACCTCCATCACCTAAGCCGCCTGCTATCGTGCTGTAACACAGGTGGTGTCAGTGGACTTGGAGCCTATATTGACTGTGGAACCCCTTTTTACTAGCCTCAGATTCATGTTGAATCCAGTCTTCCACTGTTGGTAGCCATCGTAATTCTTTGGGACGAAGTGAGACTGAAGCTCAAGGGATTTCCCTGAGCCATTCTGCCCCAAGCGGTCCAACTTTTCCCCCCAATAGACCAAACATGCCTACCGTTAATCCGTATACCCTGCTCTTGACGTCAAAGCCGCAATGTATTGTTTGTTGGTATGAGTTTATGATACATGTAATTCCATTTTTATAAACTTATGCATAAAGACATTTTAATTTTTTTTAGATGGAATATCACCAATCTACATTGTTACATTTATGGACATATATTGCGCAACCTTCTCTTTTAAATATAAAGTGTTATCCTGTTTTGCTATGAGGCATTTTAATACAGATATGAGGTTGCTTAATCAACATGATGACCCTAAAGATGTCAGTGACGGCTCCATTTCCTCCCAATAAGGAGAGAGGAGGCTAGTTAGAGATCACCGTTTGGATGTGTTCACCGATAAGTGGTTCACAAACTGATGTCTTTGACGCAATGTGCCAGTGAATATTGTTCGTAGCCTCATTTCAGTGTCACGATGATAACTCAAGACAAACACTGTTTCTTACATTAACATCTACATGTAGTTTTTTTTCCCCAGAACATTTTGAAATCTTAATGAATTAATGCGTGCAGTTTTATGTCCTAACAACTGTTTGATTACTTTACAGACCCCAAGAGATTTGGATTCGAAAGCTTGTGTGACCATTGGAGAGAAGGTACTACTTACCACATCTTATTCATGTTCACTGAACTGTTCAGTGTAGTTTTCTCACATTCTTACCTTTACCACTATGTTTCGTCCCCACACGTTCCTCCGACTAAACCTTTATTTAAAACTGAAGCACAAACTTCGGGTTTGACATCTGGGTGTAGTTGTTGTAACCTATACTGTGTTTAGACGGTACGAGGTAAACGGTAAATGTTTTCAGTGAGAGCGTGGCAGTAAATGTTTTCAGTGAGAGCGTGGCAGTAAATGTTTTCAGTGAGAGCGTGGCAGTAAATGTTTTCAGTGAGAGGGTGGCGGTAAATGTTTTCAGTGAGAGCGTGAAGGTAAATGTTTTCAGTGAGAGCGTGAAGGTAAATGTTTTCAGTGAGAGCGTGAAGGTAAATGTTTTCAGTGAGAGCGTGGCAGTAAATGTTTTCAGTGAGAGCGTGGCGGTAAATGTTTTCAGTGAGAGTGTGAAGGTAAATGTTTTCAGTGAGAGCGTGAAGGTAAATGTTTTCAGTGAGAGCATGGCGGTAAATGTTTTCAGTGAGAGCGTGAAGGTAAATGTTTTCAGTGAGAGCGTGAAGGTAAATGTTTTCAGTGAGAGCGTGGCGGTAAATGTTTTCAGTGAGAGCGTGGCGGTAAATGTTTTCAGTGAGAGCGTGAAGGTAAATGCCGTTGAGGCTGGCGGGGAGTTAAAAAATGTCAACTTTTGCCGTCTGCCGTAGTGTTGTTTTCTACCGGGTGTTGTTTACTGAAATCACCATAACAATGCAAACCTTCATGACAGATGGAACAATTAGACAGATATTTCACTGGATGTGATAAATGTGACATTCTGTTGGCATTTCCACTCACGAACAAATATAGTGATGAGAGGATGCCCAGTGGGAGAAGATGGATTTGTTGGATTTTGTTCTGCAACGTTCTGCAAATTTTCTCATTTGATGAAACATTTTGATATCCATACTGTCTTCTGTTTCTAAACACTATAATAATTGTATCAAACAGAGTGGACTGTGTTTTGTAGACTTAACGCTTTGCCAAAGTTGTAACAAAAAAAAATGGTTTTGTTTATAAGGAGTGCAATGGCGAATTGAGTTAATACACACGTGAACTTCAGAGTAGGCGTTCCCTAATGGACACATGCGAGTAAATGCTAGAATGCACCAATAGGATCTCACTAGCTCGTGTTTGACTCCGCCCACCTCCTTGCTTGTTCTGCCCACTATGATTCATATGCTCAGACCAGAGCCTGTCGTTTCCAATCGATCTTGGGTTAGTTATAAAAAATCTTTGCTGTCGGGCTGCGTTTTACCGTCCTCTTCTTTCTTGTCCCACTGTGCCGACTGGTATGACGGTTTTTGCGTCCCTCAGTCTGAACGCAGCATTAGGTTGAGTAAGATTCTCTCTGTGCTTTGGATGCAGAAAGATGAAAGCTTGGCTCAGTAAAGGGTCTGTGAGCCGAATATATAACGTCCTAGCAAACATTACGACTCGGATTGAATACTTCTGATTGTAGGGCAGACTGGAATGTGTTTATCCTCCTGACGGGCAGTAAAAGTATTTATTTTAAAAACGTATCAAATAAGTGGAATTTTTCATTGGTAAAAATGCTGGCTTTTTTCCCTCTTATAATTTAGCCTGAAGTCAAAGGTCGGGGCAACCATTGATTTAGTTGTTGTATGAAGTGAGAAAAGGACAGAAGTTCCCATTCTTTACTGGAACCAGTAGTTTAGATGAAAAAAGGGGTAATTTGCGGTGTCTTTCGACTCAGCCCCCATGTCCAATGCTTTCCCTGTTGATTAGAAACTGTTGGTTAGAGTAGTTACTTAAACAAAGACATAGCTCCGAGCCACTCTCAGACAAAGAGGAGTACCCCCGGTCAGAATGACACTGTTGTTGGGAGATTAGACCTAGTTTTTCTTTTGTGCTTTTCGCTCTCTGTTACTGTTTTTGTTTTCACGAGATGAGGATTGGGTAAAAAAAACACAAAAAAAAACAAGGAACTCTAATGACTCATCTTTTTACCCTGCTCAATTTGTGTTCAGTGATTACATCAAGGGAGGGAGATGCATGTTCTTGCTTCCTTATTACATCGTGTCACCCATTCATGTTTTGATCTGTCACTGTCGAGCCTGACACGCATCTCTCCCCTCTCTGCCGGTGCTGAGCAGAACTTTGTGGTGAAGGCAGATGACCTGGAGCAGATTGGCGAGCTGGGGAGAGGGGCCTACGGCGTGGTGGACAAGATGAGGCACATGCCCAGTGGCCTGATCATGGCAGTCAAGGTATGAGAGATTTGATGCTGTAACTGATCTCTTTAAGGGGATCTAGGGCTATGTTTACACAGGCAGCCCAATTCTGATATTTTGCCTAGTTATTGGCAAGAGCTAATACAATTTGTGGAAAAATATCAGAATTAGGCTGCATGTGTAAACGCGGCCTTAGTCGGGTTACTATAGCTAAGCGCTCTGGCTTTATTTACACAGGCAGGCCAATTCTGGTATTTTTCCCCACTATTTGGTCTTTTGACCAATCAGATCAACTCTTATGCCAACAATTGTCGCAAGAGATCAGAATTGGGCTGCCTGTTGCAAACAGCCGTGGTGACAGCTGTTGATGTAATAAGTAGGTTGGATGGATGGATTTGATGTCCTTTTCCCTCCCACCCTAGAGGATCCGTGCCACAGTGAACACCCAGGAACAGAAGAGACTGTTGATGGACCTGGACATCTCTATGAGGACAGTAGACTGCTTCTACACAGTCACCTTCTACGGCGCACTCTTCAGAGAGGTAGCCAGCTTCTTTATAAAAATACTTGATTTTTTTTTTTTTTTACAATTAAATAATAATACTTATGTCTTGTAGTGTTTTTTCTAAAGTACAAAAGCCTACAATAGACAATCTTTAGGTGGAGTGTATTAATTGCGTTTTTGGATCCCCGTAAGTTGTTCGTCACAACAGCTACTCCTCTTTGGTTTCCTCTACTGCTGGTCGTGTTCATTACTATGTTAAACATAGGCTTCCTACAATGTCTTTACAGAGATGTTGGAGGACAGAGCCTTTATAGAGATGTCGGAGGACAGAGCCTTGTAAAGATGCTGCCAAACATATCGGTACCCGTACACTTTACAGTGGAGTGCAACAGTTTTTTATATTTTCCAAACTAGTTGGTTCTTTTTTACCCAGTAGGCACCTGCAATTTACAAAGAGTAGGATAAATGATACTTTCCAAGAATCACTCGTCTCCCACCAAATGAATTAGAATGTTGAATAATTTAGTCCATGCCATTTTTTGACTTAAGTGCAAAACCTTAATTTCAGTTTTGATCAGTTGTATATCAAACAAAATGTGAACACCGTACGTTTTAAAATGTTTAAATGTCAACTTATTTTAGAAGTAATTGTGAATCAACTAACTTAGTCCTCTTCATTTCTACACTATACAAAAATATGTGGACACCCATTCAAATGAATGGATTCTGCTATTTCAGCCACACCTGTTGCCGACCGGTGTATAAATTCGAGCACATTAGCCATGCAATCTCCATAGACAAACATTGGAAGTAGAACGGCCGTACTGAAGAGCTCATTGACAACGTGGCACTGTCATAGGATGCCACCTTTTTAAAATAAGTCAGTTCATCAAATTTCTGCCCTGCTAGAGCTGCCCCGGGTAACTGTAAGTGCTGTTATTGTGAAGTGCAAACGTCGAGGAGCAACAACTGCTCAACTGAGAAGTGGTAGGCCACACAAGCTCACAGAACGGGCCGCTTGCAACACTCGCTACCGAGTTCCAAACTGCCTCTGGAAGCAACATCCGCACAAGAACTGTTCGTTGAGAGCTTCATGAAATGGGTTTCCATGGCCGAGCAGCCGCACACAAACCTAAGATCACCAAGTGCAATGCCAAACATCGGCTGTAGTGGCGTAAAGCTTGCCGCTATTGGACTCTGGAGAGATGAATCACGCTTCACTATCTGGCAGTCCAACAGACAAATCTGGTTTTGGTGGATGCCAGGAGAACGCTTCCTGTTCCAATGCATCTGTAAAGTAAAGTTGGTGGAGGAGGAATAATGGTCTGGGGCTGTTTTTCATGGTTCAGGTTAGGCTCCTTAGTTCCAGTGAATGGAAATCTTAACGCTACAGCATACAATGACATTCTAGACGATTCTGTTCTTCCAACTTTGTGGCAACAGTTTGGGGAAGGCCCTTTCCTGTTTCAGCATGACAATGCCCCCATGCAAAGTGAGGTCCATACTGAAATGGTTTGTCAAGATCGGTGTGGAAGAACATGACTGGCCTGCACAGAGCCCTGACCTCAACCCCACCGAACATCTTTGGGATGAATTGGAACGCGGACTGCAAGCCAGGCCTAATTGCCAGGCCTAATTTCCAGGCCTAATTGCCAGGCCTAATTTCCAGGCCCAATTGCCCAACATCAGTGCCCGACCTCAATAATGTTCTTGTGGCTGAATGGAAGCAAGTACCCCCTGCAATGTTCCAGAAGAGTGGAGGCTGTTATAGCAGCAAAAGGGGCAGGGACCAACTCCATATTAATGGAAGGAGATGTTCAACTAGCGGGTGTCCACATACTTTTGGTCATGTGGAACATAAGACTTCCTGATTTACACATGACATTGTACTGTAGGACTGGGCTGCCATCCAGACACAGGTACCGTGGTCCCCTTTTTCTTCACGTAGAGACGTCAGATGATAGAGCGGTGTATGTTGTAGTCAAGATAAACAAATAAAGAATTCCTGATCTTGCCGGATGTAATTACCTACCACTCGTAGAGAAGAGAGCGTTCCACAGGATATGCATCTGCAGCGGAGCACATTGGAAAAAGCTCCTTCCTGTTAGCCAATCTGTGTGTCTGGAATGTGGTTCTGTTTTTCCAATCGTTCCCTCTACCGCTTTCTCCATAGCCCCCTTTTTCCGTTCCCACCACCCCCTTCTCCATCTCAGTACCCAGTACCCCCCACCCCCCACCTCCTTAACCCTTAAACTCTCACCCCAATCTGACCTTCTCATGTTGTACCTGTGTTCCCAGGGTGATGTGTGGATCTGTATGGAGCTGATGGACACCTCTCTGGATAAGTTCTATAAGCAGGTGATAGAAAAAGGCAAGACCATCCCTGAAGATATCCTGGGAAAGATGGCCGTCTCGGTGAGTAGGACTACTTCCTCACTTCCTTTCCTCGTGTAAATAGGACTAACTATGTCACATCATTCAGCCTAGAGACCAAGCGGAATATTACATGTGTTCTGTAGGACTGGGTTTCCGTTAGCCGGTAATCGCCGGCTTTGGGACAATTTTTTTAAATAAATGAAAAGCTGAACAATAAAATTGTAGCCCGGCCAAATTGTCCAGCTGCTGAGGAGAGAGAGAACGTGAGAGAGGAGCCTTGGCCTAGGCTACTGTTGATCATGAAGATGGAGGCCTTTTTAATTTAAAGTATAACAAAAAGTATTAAAATAAAAGTTACCATATGCCTACAGTGAAAAGCCTACAAGGCAGGGCTCCAGACTGTGACCATTTTAGTCGCAGATGGGGAGAGGATGTTCTCAGCTTTCTGTAGGTACATTTTCATTAACCTATTGGATACGGGGGTCACTAGCCTTTAAGGTAATTGCTGCAATATAGCCTGTTCAGGTTTAAACCAATTCACAAGTCTTCCGTTTCATTCTGTTGAGCCATTTTCTGTGGCCAAATGAAGTTCCAACTGTAATGTTATGTTTGACACAGTATAATATCCTGCTCATTTTCCCTATAAACAATTGCTTGACTTAACGCTTCTTACTTTTGATATTATCCTAATAAAGTTAAGGTTTGGTGTGGCTATTATACTGCAGGCCTATGATACAAAGGCAATGCACACCGGCCCGCAAACTGACAGGTGAACTTGAGGAAGTGCCGGATTTACTCCTATAAATCTAACAATATAATTCTCATCTTTATAAAAAAATATTCTAATTGAAAATGAATGAATTAGCCTCCTGTAAACTTACACAAGTATTCACCCCACTTAGACTTTTCCACATTTTATTGTGTAAATTAAATGTTAAAAATACCAAATTATACTTTTCAATTCCAGGTTCTAACACAATATATACTTAAAACCTGCAAATATTTTTGACACCAAAGTGAATTTAAAAAAAAGTGTTGGTTGCATTAGTGTTCGGCCCCCTGATTCAATACTTGGTAGAAGCACCTTTGGCAGTGATTACAGCTGTGAGTCTTTGGGTACGTCTATCAGCTTTGCACATCTGGATACTGCAATATTTGGTCTATTCTTAACAAAATTGCTCAAGCTCGGTTTAGTTGGATGGGCACCTTTGGTGAACAGCAATTTGTCAGATTCTCAATTGGATTGAGGTTTGGGCATTGACTGAGCTATTCAAAGACATTCAGGTTGTTGTTTTTAAACCATTGCAGTGTAGCTTTGGCTGTGTGTTTAGGGTCATTGTTCTGCTAGAAGGTGAACCTCCGCCTCAGTCGCAGGTCTCTTGCTGGACGGGGAACCTCCGCCACAGTCGCAGGCCTCTTGCAGACTGAAACAGATTTTCCTCTAGAATTTCCCTGGATTTGCCCTCAAACCTGATCAGTTTCCCAGTCCCTGCCGATGAAAAGCATCCCCATAACATGATGCTGCCACCACGCTTCACCATGGGGATGGTGCTCAGGGCGATAAGCAGTCTTGGCTTTGACCAGAGAACTTTTTTCCACATGTCTTTTGTCAAAAAAATATATTTTTTTACAGCTTTATTCTCACTCTTCTAAAAAGCCCAGGTAATAGTTGTCCCATGTACAGTTTTCCCCCATCTCAGCTGTGGATCTCTCCAGCTCCTTCAGAGTTGCCTCTTGGTTGTTCCTCTGACGAATGCCCTCCTTACCCGGTCACTGAGTTTTGGTGCAGGGCCTTCTCTAGGCAGAGTCACAGTTGTGCCATATTCTTTCCATTTTTTAAATAATGGATTTAACGGTGTGGATGTTCAAAGTTTGGGATATATATTTTTTTATTACCCGACCCTGATTGGTGCTTCTCCAGAACTTCTGACATGTTTTGAGCTTCATGCTGATTCGGTTCTCTAACACACAGGTGTTTTTAATGAGATCATGTGACTAACTGCACACAGGTGGACTCCATTCAACTAATTATTTGACTTCTGAAGGCAATTGGTTGCACCCGAGCTTATTTATGGTGTCACAGCAAAGGAGGTGAACACTTATGCAGACACAGCCTATCTGATAAAGAAATTAATGTTGGTGTCGTGGCATAGCTCTCTCCCTGTCTGGGGTAGGCCTAAGCTTTTTAAATATACAGTACCAGTCAAAAGTCTGGACACCTACTCAAGCAAAGGTTTTTATTTTAACTTTTCTACATTTTAGAATAATAGAAGACATCAACTATGTAGTAACCAAAAGTGTTAATCAAAAATATTTTATATTTGAGATTCTTCAAAGTAGCCACCCTTTGCCTTGATGACAGTTATACATTCTCTAAACCAGCTTCACCGGAAATGCTTTTTTTCAACAGTCTTGAAGGAGTTCGCACATATGCTGTGCACTTGTTGGCTGCTTTTCCGTCACTCTGCGGTTCAACTCATCTCAATTTGGTTGAGGTCAGGTCATCTGATGCAGCACTCCATCACTCTCCTTCTTGGTCAAGTAGCCCCTTTACAGCCTGGAGGTGTGTTGGGTCATTGTCCTGTTGATAAACAAATTATAGTCCCTCTAACACGGAACCCAAACTGGCTGTGTGCCATCGTGCATATATTTATTTAGTCCCCCACCACCAAACGCGATCACAACATGCAGGTTAAAATATCAAAACAAAATAAATTATATTAACCTGTCTGGGAAAGCAGAACCCCTCGCCAACAGCCAATGAAGTTGCAGTGCGCCAAATTCAATCAACAGAAATCTCATAATTCTAATTTCTCAAACATACAAGTATTAGACACCATTTTAAAGAAACTTCTCGTTAATCCAACCACAGTGTCCGATTTCAAAAATACTTTTCGGCGAAAGCAGAACATATTATGTTAGCTCAGCAACTAGTCACAGAAAGCATACAGCGATATTCCAAACAAAGAGACGAGTCACAAAAAGCAGAAATAGAGATAAAGAATATCAAAGGTTAGTGATTCATTTTATCAGATGACATTCCCGGGACAACATGTTACACAATACATGTATGTTTTATTGGATCAGGTTCATGTTTATATCCAAAAACCTCAGTTTACATTTGGCTTTGCCTCCAAAACATCCCGTGAATTTGCACAGAGCCACATCAATTTACAGAAATACTCATAATAAACATTGATAAAAAAGGTACAAGTGTTATTCACAGAATTAAAGATATACTTCTCCTTAATGCAACCGCTGTGTCAGATTTCAAAAACACTTTACGGAAAAAGCAAACCATGCAATAATCTGAGTACGGCGCTCAGACAACAAATCAAGCCAAACAGATATCCGCCATGTTGGTGTCAGAAATAGCATTTTAAATATTCACTTACCTTTGATCTTCATCAGAATGCACTCCCAGGAATCCCAGTTCCACAATAAATGTTTGATTTGTTAGCTAAAGTTCACCTCCTTTTTGTTTGCGCGTTTAGCACAGTCATCCAAATTCATGACGCGCTAGGTGCAGACGAAACGTCAAAAAGTTCCGTTACAGTCCGTAGAAACATGTCAAACGAAGTATAGAATCAATCTTTAGGATGTTTTTAACATAAATCTTCATTAATGTTCCAACCGGAGAATTCCTTTGTCTTCAGAAACGCAATGGAACTCAAGCTACCTCTCACGTGAACGTGCGTGGTCAGCTCATCGGAGAGACCTTACTCAATCCTCTCTCATTCACCCCCACTTCACAGTAGAAGCATCAAACAAGGTTCCAAAGACTGTCATCTAGTGGAAGCCTTAGGAAGTGCAATATGACCTCATAGACACTGTATTCGATAGGCCAAGAGTTGAAAAACTACAAACCTCAGATTTCCCACTTCCTGGTTGGATTTTTCTCAGGTTTTCACCTGCCATATGCGTTCTGTTATACTCACAGATAGTTTTAGAAACGTGTGTTTTCTATCCAAATCTACTAATAATATGCATATATTAGCAACTGGGACTGAGTAGCAAGCATTTTACTCTGGGCATGCTTTTCATCCAAATGTGAAAATGCTGCCCCCTATCCCGAACAGGTTAATTTGGGGACAGGTCAAAAAGCATTGAACATTTATGGCAATTTAGCTAGCTAAGTAGCTTGCACTTGTTAGCTAATTTGTCCTTTTTAGCTAGCTTGCTGTTGCTAGCTAATTTGTCCTGTTTAGCTAGCTTGCTGTTGCTAGCTAATTTGTCCTGTTTAGCTAGCTTGCTGTTGTTAGCTAATTTGTCCTTTTTAGCTAGCTTGCTGTTGCTAGCTAATTTGTCCTGGGATATAAACAGTTATTTTACTTGAAATGCAGAAGGTCTTCTACGCCGCCAATTAATCCACACAAAACGGTTCATCTTTCAATCACCCACGTGGGTATAACCAATGAGGAGATGGCACGTGGGTACCTGCTTCTATAAACCAATAAGGAGATGGAAGAGGCAGAACTTGGAGCGCGATCTGCGTCAGAAATAGAACTGACATCTATTTTAGCCCATGGCAACGCAGACGTCGTTGGCGCGCGCAATAATTGAATAACAGATTTCTGAATTTATTTTGCAGCGCAGTCAACCTGTATGCCCAAACCAGATGGGATGGCGTATCGCTGCAAAATGTTGTATCTGGTTAAGTGTGCCTTGAATTCTAAATAAAGTAGACGGTTTGGGGGTACTTTGCTGGTGACACTATCACACCTCCTCCATAATTCAGTGGGAGCCACACATGCAGAGATCATCCGTTCACCTACTCTGTGTCTCAAAGACACGGCGGTTGGAACCAAAAATCTCAAATTTGGTCTCAACAGACCAAAGAACAGATTTCCACCGGTCTAATGTCCATTGTACGTGTTTCTTGGCCCAAGCAAGTCTCTTATCTGTTACGTACCCCTCTTGGAGGAGGGAACGCAACACTCTGCTACAGCTCAACTCCCCGAGGAGTGCAAAAATAGGAGAGAAAAATACAATTTACAGGGAATGTATTATTCCTTAACACAGTAATGTGGGGAAAAGGGGCTGGACGGAACCAAAGGAAAAGTAGTAAAAGTTAAGTGTCCCCTCTCCTACCTTACCTGCCTTCCCTTCTTACCTAACCTTTAGCACCAACTGGTGCGCTAACCAAAATACAGGGTGGTCCGCCCAGGTCTTACCTAGTGTGCAGAGACAGATTCAATACTACTGGTTATGTACGCCCGCAGGCCTCTTGCCTAAACACTTCCAAGGTGCGTTCCCCTTCCCCCCCGGGAACAAATGAAACAGAATAATTACCAATACTTTAAGTGAACAATTTCAACAACCAAAAACACTAAGTCATATTGGCAGACACATACCTCTGATGGAGCGGCTACAAAATAATATCAACAAAACTTGTACTGACCGCCACAACAACCAACACAGGACATAAAACAACGCTCTCCTCCCTGAGGGAAGAACACTGGCTTTTATCAAGCTGGAGAAGGAGTTGGTCATTGAAGAGACAGCTGTTTCCCCTGACGAGAGGGAGGGGTCAGAGCTCCAATTAGCAACAGGGCCGACCAATCAGCTGCTTTAGGATTCCAGGAAGCCATTTCCTGAAATACACACACATACAAACCCACAACGCAGAAACTGGGGAGCGTAACAGTGTCTTTTAGTAGTGGTTACTTTGCAGCAATTCAACCATGAAGGCCTGATTCATGCAGTCTCCTCTGAACAGTTGATGTTGAGATGTATCTGTTACTTGAACTCTGTGAAGCATTTATTTGGGCTGCAATTTCTGAGACTGGTAACTCAGAAATCTGCAGCAGAGGTAACTCTGGGTCTTCCTTTCCTGTGGCGGGCCTCATGAAAGCCAGTTTCATCATAATATGAACTTGAAACTTTTAACTTTTTTTTATTTTCCGCATTGACTGACCTTCATGTCGCTTCTTTTTGTTTATTTGAGCTATTTTTCCATAATATGGACTTGGTCTTTTACCAAATACGGCCGGCTATCTTCTGTATACCACCCCTACCTTGTCACAACACAACTGATTGGCTCAAACACGTTAAGAAGTAAAGCAATTCCACATATTAACTTTTAACAAGGCACACCTGTTAATTGAAATGCATTCCAGGTGACTACCTCATGAAGTTGGTTGAGAGAATGCCAAGTGTGAAAAGCTGTCAAGGCAAAGGGTGGCTACTTTGAATAATCTTAAATATAAAATATGTAGATTTTTTTTATTACTACATGATTCTGTGTGTTATTTCATCGTTTTGATGTCTTCTATTATTCTACAATGTAGAAAGTAGTAGAAATAAAGAAAAACCCTAGAATGAGTAGGTGTGTCCAAATTTGTCTGGTACTGTATATATTAATATAATACATTGGAGGCCTATGTCAAATATTGACTGGCTCTCATCAAGCTGCCCACTCAAGAAAAAACTTCAAACTGTAACCAGTGCCTGCAACCTGGTTCAGGTGGTCAGCCAACCTACCAGGGTATTTACAAACAGCACAGGAATGAAATCATCAACATGTATTGATCACCTCTTTACTGCAGAAATGTGCTTTAAAGCAATATCCAAATCCATAGGATGTAATGATCACAATATAGTAGCCATATCTAGGAAAACCAAAGTTCCGAAGGCTGGGCCTAATATAGTGTCTAAGAGGTCAGGCTGGGCCTAATATAGTGTCTAAGAGGTCAGGCTGGGCCTAATATAGTGTCTAAGAGGTCATACATTATGTTTTGTAGTGATTTATATGTTGTTGATGTAAAGAATATTTGCTGGTCTGTGGTGTGTAATGAGGAGCAACCAGACGCTGCACTTGACACATTTATGAAATTGCTTATTCCAGTTACTAATAAGCAGCACCAATTAAGAAAATGATTGTAAAAACTGTTAAATCCCCTTGGATTGTTAAGGAATTGAAAAATGTGTATGGTTGAGAGGGATGAGGCAAAAAGTATGGCATATAAGACTGGTAGCCCAACTGGGAGCCCAACTGGCAAACTGCAAATTAAGAAATCATGTCACTAAAGCTAAATAAAAATAAACTATACAATGAAACAAAGATAAATGATATCAAGACTGGTAGTTAAAAGCTTTGGAGCACCTTAAATGAAATTCTGGGGATAAAAGCAAACTCGGCGCCATCATTCATTGAATCAGATGGCTCATTTATCACAAAGCCCACTAATATTGCCAGCTACTTTCATGACTTTTTCATTGGTACGATAAGCAAACATATCGATGGCATGCCAACAACAGACACTGACACTACACATCCAAGTATATCTGACCAAATGATGGAAGACAAGAATTGTACTTTTGAATTCCTTGAAGTCAGTGTGGAAAAGGTGAAAACAAATATTGCTGTCTATCAACAATAAGCCACTGGGGTCTGACAATCTTGATGGAAAATTACAGAGGATCATAGCAGACAATATTGCCACTCCTATTTGCCATATCTTCAATTTAAGCCTACTAGAAAGTGTGTGCCCTCAGGCCTGGAAGGAAGCTTAAGTCCACTACCCAAGAATAGTAAAGCCCCCTTTACAGGCTCAAATAACCGACCAATCAGCCTTTTACCAACCCTTAGTAAACTTCTGGAAAGAATTTGCACGTCACTTACTCAAATTACTGATGATTGGCTGAGAGAAATTGACGATACAAAGAGTGTGGGGGCTGTCTTGTTAGATTTCAGTGCAGCTTTTGACATTATTGATCATGCTGGAAAAACGTATGTGTATTGGCTTTACCCCCCTGCTATGATGTGGATAAAGAGTTACTTGTATAATAGAACAGAAAGGGTATTCTTTTAATGGAAACCTCTCAAACATAATCCAGGCAAACCAGGAATTCCCCAGGGTAGCTGTTTAGGCCCCTTGCTTTTCTCAGTCTTTACTAACAACATGCCACTGGCTTTGAGTAAGGCCAGTGTGTAAGGTATGCAGATGACTCAACACTATACACATCAGTTACTACAGCAACTGAAATGACTGCAACACTTAACAAAGAGAGTTTCGGGAAAGGGTAGCAAGGAATAAGTTAGTCCTAAATATTTCCAAAACTAAAAGCATTGTATTTGGTACAAATCATCCACTAAACACTAAACCTCAAATGCATCTTGTAGTGAATAATGTGCAAATTGAGCAAGTTGAGGTGACTAAACTGCTTGGAGTAACCCTGGATTGTAAACTGTCAGGGTCAAAACATATTGATGCAGTAGTAGCTAAAATGGGGAGAAGTCTGTCCATAATAAAGCGTTGCTCTGCCTTAACAACACTTTCAACATGGCAGGTCCTACAGGCCCTGGTATTGTCGCACCTGGACTACTGTTCGGTCGTGTGGTCAGGTGCCACAAAGAGGGACTAGGGAAAATTGCAGTTGGCTCAGAACAGGGCAGCACGGCTGGCCCTTAAAAGTACACAGAGAGCTAACATTAATGACATGCATGTGATTCTATCATGGCTCAAAGTGGAAGAGAGATTGACTTCCTCATTACTTGTTTTTGTAAGAGGTGTTGACAAGCTGAAGGTATGTTTTAAAATACTACCACACAGCTCGGACACCCATGCATACCCCACAAGACATGCCACAAGAGGTCTCTTTACAGTCCCCAAGTCCAGAACTGACTATGGGAGGTGCACAGTACTACATAGAGCCATGACTACATGGAACTCCATTCCCCATCAGGTAACTGATGCCAGCAGTAAAATCAGATTTAAAAAGCAGGTAAAAATACACCTTATGGAACGGCGGGGACTGTGAAGTAGCACAAACATAGACACATGCATACACACACATGATAACATACGCACTATATACACACGTACACATGGATTTTGCATTGTAGATATGTGGTAGTTGTCACGGTCTTCCTCCTCTTCATCTGAAGAGGAGAGGCGAGAAGGATCAGAGGACCAATAGGCGACGTGGTATGTGTTCATAGTGAATTTTAATAAAGAGAACACTGCAACACTGTACAAAAGAGTAACCAAAAACAATAAACCAATGACGACCGTGAAGCTACAACTGAGACCTGTGCTGACACAAGCCACTAACATAGACAATCACCCACAAACAAACAGCGCAACCCAGGCTACCTAAGTATGATTCTCAATCAGAGACAACTAATGACACCTGCCTCTGATTGAGAACCATACTAGGCCGGAACATAGAAATCCCAAATCATAGAAAATCAAACATAGACTGCCCACCCAACTCACGCCCTGACCATAGTAAATAAATACAAAACAAAGGAAATAAAGGTCAGAACGTGACAGTAGTGAAGTATGGGCATGAGGGCACACACTTAGCGTGCTGTGAATTCTGTAATGAATGTATTGTAATGTTTTAAAAAATTGTATAACTGCCTTAATTTTCACGGACCCAACTAAGAGTAGCTGCTGCCTTGGAGGCAGCTAATGGGGATCCATAATAAATACAAATAGGCCTATGCATGCAATGCCCTGATGCGTTTAGTGCTCAAATCTCCGACAATAGGCTATAAAGTTTTGCATATGCTGCAGATTTAAAAACACAAAGAATAGTGTTTTTGTAATTAGTTATAGGCTATTTTTAAGGACACGTAAATGTGGCTCATTTGGCCAATATCCCTTGTTTATTGATGGTGGGGGTTTTTGTTGGTGGACGGCCTAATGGATTACTTACCCAGTGCATATGGATGTCCGATAAATTGAAAAATCTTCCGGTCACTTGTCTGACGCCAAATTTTCCTAACAGAAAAATATTCCTGCTTTCAGAAGGTATTCACACCCCTTGACTTTTTCCACATTTTGTTGTTACAGCCTGAATTTAAAATGGATACATTTTAGATTTTTTTGTTGTTGTCACTAACCTAAACATATAATACCCCATAATGTCAAAGTGTAATTATGATATTCAGAATTTTTACAAATGAAAAGCTGAAATGTATTCATTCGATAAGCATTCAACCTCTTTGTTATGGTGATGCCTAAATAAGTTCAGGAGTAAAAATGTGCTTAACATATCACATAATAAGTTGCATGGACTCATTGTGTGTTGAGTTGAGTTTATTTTATTTTATTTTTACAGGGACAGTGCACATTAATCAACTCTTCAGTAAAAGTGCCGGTTTTAGCCAGCCGGCTAATTTTCAACCGCAATCCCTGGGCAGGTTATTTAAAACAATAATAATGTTCAATAATAGTGTTAACATGATTTTTGAATGACCAACCCATCTCTGTACCCCACATACACAATTCTATGTATGGCCCTTTGTCAATGTGTAGTCCCTCTATGTAGGCCCTAATCAATGGATTTCACATGAGTGGGAATACAGATATGCATATGTTCGTGACAGATACATAAAATAAAAAAAGGTTTCGGCGTGAATCAGAAAACTAGTCGACATCAGGTGTGACCATCATTTGCCTCATGCAGTGCGACACATCTCCTTCGCATAGAGTTGATAAGGCTATTGTGGCCTGTGGAATGTTGTCCACTCCTCTTCAATGACTGTGCGAAGTTACTGGACATTGGCGTGAACTGGAACATGCTATCGTACACGTCTATCCAGAGCATCCCAAACATGCTCAATGGGTGACGTGTGCAGGCCATGGAAGAACTGGGACATTTTCAGCTTCCAGGAATTGATCCTTGCGACATGGGGCCGTGCATTATCATGGAGAAACATGAGGTGATGAATGGCACGACAATCTCATTAAAATGTCCATCACTGAAATGCAATTGTGTTCATGGTCCTTAACTTATTCCTGCCCATACCATAACCCCACCACTACTATGGAGCACTCTGTTCCCAACATTGACATCAGTATTCCGCTCACCCACACAACAGCTTCCCGGTACAGTTGAAACCGGGATTCGGCTGTGAAGAGCACACTTCTCCAGTATGCCAGTGGCCATCGAAGGTGAGCATTTGCCCACTGAAGTCGGTTACGACGCCAAACTGCAGTCTGGTCAAGACCCTGGTGAGGACGACAAGCACGCAGATGAGCTTCCCTGAGACTGTTTCTGACAGTTTGTGCAGAATTGATTTGGTTGTGCAAACCCACAGTTTCATCAGCTGTCTGGGTGGCTGGTCTCAGACGATCCCGCAGGTGACAAAGCCGGTTGTGGAGGTCCTGGGCTGGCACGGTTACAAGTGGTCTGTGGTTGTGAGGCAGGTTGGATGTACTGTCAAATTCTCTAAAATGACATTGGAGGTGGCTTATGGTAGTGAAATGAACATTAAATTATCTGGCAACAGCTCTGGTGGACATTCCTGTAGTCAGCATGCCAATTGCACGTTCCCTCAAAACTTGAGACATCTGTGGCATTGTGTTGTTTGACAAAACTGCACATTTTAGAGTGGTCTTTTGTTGTCCCTAGCACAAGGTGTACCTGTGTAATGATCCTACTGTTTAATCAGCTTCTTGATATGCCACACCTGTCTGGTGGATGGATTATTTTGGCGAAGGAGAAATGCTCACCAACAGGGATGCAAAACAATTTGTGCACAACATTAGAGTGAAATAAGCTTTTTGTGCATATGAAACATTTATGGGATCTTTTATTTCAGCTCATGAAACATGGGACCAACACTTTACATGTTGTGTTTATATTTTTGTTCAGTATATTAACATATTGCCAGTCTCTCGACCAAGAGGCTATTACAATACAAAATGACTGAATTCATGCTAGATGTTTAATATAGTAAGAATGAATAAATACTAGATGCAAACCAATGGGTATGTCTGGGAAGTTAGACCTGCATTCCCCATGTTGATATCCTTCTCCAGTTGCTGATATGTCTGTTCTGTTCTAATGTTCCAACCTTGTGTTCTGTTCTAATGTTCCAACCTTGTGTTCTGTTCTAATGTTCCAACCTTGTGTTCTGTTCTAATGTTCCAACCTCCCTCGTTACAGACAGTGAAGGCTCTGGAACATCTGCACAGCAATCTGTCAGTCATCCACCGAGGTAAGAACAAGCACAGAGTTAAATAGAAGGTTTTATATACGGTATGTTATGTAAATCTCCCTCTTGGGTACACCTTACAACAGTTTGCACTAGTGTCCATCTTTTTAAATCTGGAAGCTTTAGCGGGGAACCTGCCACATCCGTTTGCGATGTAACAAAAACAACGATGTTACTTGAAACAGCATTTTACATAGCATTTTTACAGATGTGTTTTGTGGGCTGTGTTGAGCGAGACAGATACACTGCATCGTAGTTATGTTCCTGAGGCTAAGGAAATCAAGATGTTGTACAATAGGTCTGCATTGGACTAACTGACTTTCACTTCCATCTCACGCCACTCTTCTATTTCTATGTTTTGTTTTCTCTCTCTCTCTCACTCTCTCTCTCTCACTCTCTCACTCACTCTCTCTCTCACTCTCTCTCTCTCTCTCTCACACTCTCTCTCACACTCTCACTCACTCTCTCACTCTCTCTCTCACACTCAACTCAGATGTGAAGCCATCCAACATATTGATCAACACCCAGGGGCAGGTGAAGATGTGTGACTTTGGGATCAGTGGTTACCTTGTGGACTCTGTGGCCAAGACCATGGACGCAGGCTGCAAGCCCTACATGGCGGTGAGCGGTTGTGTGGGGGTGGGTGGTTGTGGGGGTGGGTGGTTGTGGGTGGGTGGTTGTGGGTGAGCGGTTGTGTGGTTGTGGGTGGTTGTGGGTGAGCGGTTGTGTGGTTGTGGGTGTGTGGGTGGGTGGTTGTGGGTGAGCGGTTGTGTGGGGGTGGGTGGTTGTGGGGGTGAGTGGTTGTGTGGGGGTGGGTGGTTGTGGGGGTGGGTGGTTGTGGGTGAGCGGTTGTGTGGGGGTGGGTGGTTGTGGGTGTGTGGGTGGGTGGTTGTGGGTGAGCGGTTGTGTGGGGGTGGGTGGTTGTGGGTGAGCGGTTGTGTGGGCGTGGGTGGTTGTGGGTGAGTGGTTGTGTGGGGGTGGGTGGTTGTGGGTGAGCGGTTGTGTGGGGGTGGGTGGTTGTGGGTGAGCGGTTGTGTGGGCGTGGGTGGTTGTGGGTGAGCGGTTGTGTGGGGGTGGGTGGTTGTGGGTGAGCGGTTGTGTGGGGGTGGGTGGTTGTGTGGGGGGTGGGTGGTTGTGGGTGAGCGGTTGTGTGTGGGTGGGTGGTTGTGGGTGTGTGGGTGGGTGGGTGGTTGTGGGTGAGCGGTTGCGTGGGTGGTTGTGGGTGAGTGGTTGTGGGGGGTGGGTGGTTGTGGGTGAGCGGTTGTGTGGGTGTGGGTGGTTGTGGGTGAGCGGTTGTGGGTGAGCGGTTGTGTGGGTGTGGGTGGTTGTGGGTGGTTGTGGGTGAGCGGTTGTGTGGGGGTGGTTGGTTGTGGGGGTGGGTGGTTGTGGGTGAGCGGTTGTGTGTGAGCGGTTGTGTGGGCGTGGGTGGTTGTGGGTGGTTGTGGGTGAGCGGTTGTGTGGGGGTGGGTGGTTGTGGGGGTGGGTGGTTGTGGGTGAGCGGTTGTGGGTGAGCGGTTGTGTGGTGGGTGGTTGTGGGTGAGCGGTTGTGTGGGGGGTGGGTGGTTGTGGGTATGCAGTGGTGAGCTACAATCCATCAAACAAGGAGCAGATGGGGCATGTGCGTCAATGCAGCATGCCGTTCAGACTTTGTGGCTGTGATCTTATCTAGTGGGAACTCGTTAGCATGGCAGGTTTTGGTACCTTCTTGCCGTGGGCTAAAAACGAAAGAGAAAATCAAACCTGCTTGCTCTAATTGTGTATTACCTCGTCTGTTCTCCTTTCTGTTTTGTCAACTTTTCTGCATGGGCTCTGAAGTAGGCTACGGCAGTTTTTGTAATTTTTTCCACCTTGACTTAGTGCTAGCGCGCTAGCTGACGGACATCTGGAATCTATCAATTTTGGGTTTCCCCGACTCCATCGGCCCGGCGAGGCGCCCTCCTCCTCCTCGCTTTGGTAGCTACCTCAGCCTGTACTTTTTTTAAAGTTTTACCAGAATGGGCCCCAGCCATCAATCTGTTAGTCTGCTCTACATTTTTGTTACATTTTAGTTCGCTATCTCTCTTTGCTCCTAATCTGCGGTTATGTTTTAGTTGTGTTCTAGCTGGTCTTCAGTAGTTGGGCTCTAGCTTGCCGACCATAACCATGGTTGTTGGCTAGGCTGGCTAGGCTAATAGCTAGTTGGCTAAATAGCTGACGTTAGCTGGCTGGCTAGCTTGCTGCATATAGCTAACATTCTTTGATAACTGGTTAGATGGTGTTATCTATTTTCAAAACGTTGGTTTTCTTTAATGCAGCTGTAAGCTAGGTGTTGATAGCAACTGGCTGACTCATGCACAGCTAGTAGGGCTAACGTTAGCAGGCTAGTTGGCTAGCCACCTTGCCAGTCGATTTGTATTGATACATTCATAAAGTATTTGCTTCTAAGTTGTCTGAAAATTAAACTAAAACCAGTAGTCATCAGTGGAAACGATTTGGTTTAATTTGAAGATGTACATTTGAAGATATTTCTGCTGGAGTTTACATCATAGGGAATAGGCTGGCTTGCCGGTCCTCCATATTACATCACACCCCGGAAAAACATTTTCCTTCAGCATGCTTCAGAATTCGGATAGGTTTTGCTTCCCGAGAGGCGCAGCGGTCTAAGGCACTGCATCGCAGTGCTTGAGGCGCCACTACAGATCCTGGTTCTATCCCGGGCTGTGTCGCAGCTGGCCGCAACTGGGAGACCCATGAGGCGGTGCACAATTGGCCCAGCGTCGTCCCGGTTAGGGGAGGGTTTGGCCGGCCGGGATGTCCTCTTCCCATCGCGCTCTAGTGGCTGAGACGGTCGCCAGTTGTGCCGTGTTTCCTCCGACACATTGGTGCACCTGACTTCCGGGTTTAGCGAGTAGCGTGTCAAGAAGCAGTGCGGCTTGACGGGCTCGTGTTTCTGAGGATGCACGGCTCTCGACCTTCGCCTCACCCGAGTCTGTACGGGAATTGCAGCGATGGGACAAGACTGTAACTACCAATTGGATATTACGAAATTGGGGAGAAAAAAGGGGTTTAAAGTATAGAAAAAAATAGAAAAGAGAGGTAACTTTGCATTGGGCCTTTTTGATGTGTTTACTAATGCAAATCCATATGGCACACGTGGTAACGTTTATGCCAGCTACCCTTTTAATAACCTCCAGTGTGCCCAAACAGTGTGTCCACGGGGCCATTTGATTGACTGAGGCAGTCTTTTAGTGCCATGGTAACGCTCAGAGAACAGACCGGGCTGTGTGTGTTCAAGAGGTACAGATGACGGAGGAGGTTGGGTCGTCTAGGACAACTGTCAGTTAGCGACGCTAAAGTGGTGTGTGTGTGTGTGTGTGTGTGTGTGTGTGTGTGTGTGTGTGTCATTCTGTCCCCTAGCCGGAGAGGATCAACCCAGAGACTAATCAGAAAGGCTACAATGTCAAGTCTGACATTTGGAGTTTAGGAATCACAATGGTGAGTCTCTATTTTATATCACTTTTTATTATTAATATTTATTCAGATTTAATTTATTATAACAAAATTGTTATGTGATTATTACACTAGTAGGTCTATTTAAAAAAAAATCTACATTAAACTAGCAACCTCTGATACCGTAAGGTCAGGTACAGTAACTACAGATAAATAATAGTATTTTATTTTTCCTGAAGGATGTCTTCACTATATAACCAGTACGTCATTGCCAGTAATAGCCTTAAGTGAGCAGATAAGAGTTATATTGAATTGAAATGCATTGCTGTTCATATAGAACAGGTTCTTCATGTTCAAGAAAAAGCCCTGCCTTCTCTGTGAGACACGATGACACACTACGGCTCTGCTCTAGACTAACTGGTGTCTAGACATTTTATTAGGAGAGTTGTTACATATTCCTAGCTCTCATTTGCACGTCCTGAACTGTGTCACACCCAAAGAACAGTTTTGGTTTTTAAAATAAATGTGATGGTCCTCCCCAACTGCATATGGTAGTTTTCAGTAATGTAACACTGTCCAGGGTCATAAACCACCCAATTGCACACTTTTATGTACATCATATTTCCATTTTCTGCATTTTATGTACAGTAATACAATGGTGCCTGACCTCTATTCCCTGTCATATCTTGTGCCCTGTGATATCCTGTGCCCCCTTCTTCAGATTGAACTGGCCATCCTGCGGTTCCCCTATGACTCCTGGGGCACGCCCTTCCAGCAGCTGAAGCAGGTGGTGGAGGAACCATCGCCCCAGCTCCCTGCTGACCAGTTCTCCCCTGAGTTGGTTGACTTCACCTCCCTGTGGTATGTTCTCCTCTCCCTGTAAAGCTAGTCTGGTTCTATATCTGTTATGGCTGTCTTTCCAACCTGTACATCATCTAGTCCCTCCAGGCTACCTGTACATCACCTAGTCCCTCCAGGCTACCTGTACATCATCTAGTCCCTCCAGGCTACCTGTACATCATCTAGTCCCTCCAGGCTACCTGTACATCATCTAGTCCCTCCAGGCTACCTGTACATCATCTAGTCCCTCCAGGCTACCTGTACATCACCTAGTCCCTCCAGGCTACCTGTTCATCACCTAGTCCCTCCAGGCTACCTGTACATCACCTAGTCCCTCCAGGCTACCTGTTCATCATCTAGTCCCTCCAGGCTACCTGTTCATCACCTAGTCCCTCCAGGCTACCTGTTTACATTTACATTTACATTTAAGTCATTTAGCAGACGCTCTTATCCAGAGCGACTTACAAATTGGTGCTTTCACCTTATGACATCCAGTGGAACAGCCACTTTACAATAGTGCATCTAAGTCTTTTAAGGGGGGTGAGAAGGATTACTTTATCCTATCCTAGGTATTCCTTAAAGAGGTGGGGTTTCAGGTGTCTCCGGAAGGTGGTGATTGACTCCGCTGTCCTGGCGTCGTGAGGGAGTTTGTTCCACCATTGGGGGGCCAGAGCAGCGAACAGTTTTGACTGGGCTGAGCGGGAACTGTACTTCCTCAGTGGTAGGGAGGCGAGCAGGCCAGAGGTGGATGAACGCAGTGCCCTTGTTTGGGTGTAGGGCCTGATCAGAGCCTGGAGGTACTGAGGTGCCGTTCCCCTCACAGCTCCGTAGGCAAGCACCATGGTCTTGTAGCGGATGCGAGCTTCAACTGGAAGCCAGTGGAGAGAGCGGAGGAGCGGGGTGACGTGAGAGAACTTGGGAAGGTTGAACACCAGACGGGCTGCGGCGTTCTGGATGAGTTGTAGGGGTTTAATGGCACAGGCAGGGAGCCCAGCCAACAGCGAGTTGCAGTAATCCAGACGGGAGATGACAAGTGCCTGGATTAGGACCTGCGCCGCTTCCTGTGTGAGGCAGGGTCGTATTCTGCGGATGTTGTAGAGCATGAACCTACAGGAACGGGCCACCGCGTTGATGTTAGTTGAGAACGACAGGGTGTTGTCCAGGATCACGCCAAGGTTCTTAGCGCTCTGGGAGGAGGACACGATGGAGTTGTCAACCGTGATGGCAAGATCATGGAACGGGCAGTCCTTCCACGGGAGGAAGAGCAGCTCCGTCTTGCCGAGGTTCAGCTTGAGGTGGTGATCCGTCATCCACACTGATATGTCTGCCAGACATGCAGAGATGCGATTCGCCACCTGGTCATCAGAGGGGGGAAAGGAGAAGATTAATTGTGTGTCGTCTGCATAGCAATGATAGGAGAGACCATGTGAGGCTATGACCGAGCCAAGTGACTTGGTGTATATCGAGAATAGGAGAGGGCCTAGAACAGAGCCCTGGGGGACACCAGTGGTGAGAGCGCGTGGGAGGAGACAGATTCTCGCCACGCCACCTGGTGGAGCGACCTGTCAGGTAGGACGCAATCCAAGCATGGGCCGCGCCGGAGATGCCCAACTGGAGAGGTGGAGAGGAGGATCTGATGGTTCACAGTATCGAAGGCAGCCGATAGGTCTAGAAGGATGAGAGCAGAGGAGAGAGAGTTAGCTTTAGCAGTGCGGAGCGCCTCCGTGATACAGAGAAGAGCAGTCTCAGTTGAATGACTAGTCTTGAAACCTGACTGATTTGGATCAAGAAGGTCATTCTGAGAGAGATAGCGGGAGAGCTGGCCAAGGACGGCACGTTCAAGAGTTTTGGAGAGAAAAGAAAGAAGGGATACTGGTCTGTAGTTGTTGACATCGGAGGGATCGAGTGTAGGTTTTTTCAGAAGGGGTGCAACTCTCGCTCTCTTGAAGACGGAAGGGACGTAGCCAGCGGTCAGGGATGAGTTGATGAGCGAGGTGAGGTAAGGGAGAAGGTCACCGGAAATGGTCTGGAGAAGAGAGGAGGGGATAGGGTCAAGCGGGCAGGTTGTTGGGCGGCCGGCCGTCACAAGACGCGAGATTTCATCTGGAGAGAGAGGGGAGAAAGAGGTCAGAGCACAGGGTAGGGCAGTGTGAGCAGAACCAGCGGTGTCGTTTGACTTAGCAAACGAGGATCGGATGTCGTCGACCTTCTTTTCAAAATGGTTGACGAAGTCATCTGCAGAGAGGGAGGAGGGGGGGGATTCAGGAGGGAGGAGAAGGTTGCAAAGAGCTTCCTAGGGTTAGAGGCAGATGCTTGGAATTTAGAGTGGTAGAAAGTGGCTTTAGCAGCAGAGAGAGAAGAGGAAAATGTAGAGAGGAGGGAGTGAAAGGATGTCAGGTCCGCAGGGAGGCGAGTTTTCCTCCATTTCCGCTCGGCTGCCCGGAGCCCTGTTCTGTGAGCTCGCAATGAGTCGTCGAGCCACGGAGCGGGAGGGGAGGACCGAGCCGGCCTGGAGGATAGGGGACATAGAGAGTCAAAGGATGCAGAAAGGGAGGAGAGGAGGGTTGAGGAGGCAGAATCAGGAGATAGGTTGGAGAAGGTTTGAGCAGAGGGAAGAGATGATAGGATGGAAGAGGAGAGAGTAGCGGGGGAGAGAGAGCGAAGGTTGGGACGGCGCGATACCATCCGAGTAGGGGCAGTGTGGGAGGTGTTGGATGAGAGCGAGAGGGAAAAGGATACAAGGTAGTGGTCGGAGACTTGGAGGGGAGTTGCAATGAGGTTAGTGGAAGAACAGCATCTAGTAAAGATGAGGTCGAGCGTATTTCCTGCCTTGTGAGTAGGGGGGGAAGGTGAGAGGGTGAGGTCAAAAGAGGAGAGGAGTGGAAAGAAGGAGGCAGAGAGGAATGAGTCAAAGGTAGACGTGGGGAGGTTAAAGTCACCTGTTCATCATCTAGTCCCTCCAGGCTACCTGTACATCATCTAGTCCTTCCAGGCTACCTGTTCATCACCTAGTCCCTCCAGGCTACTTGTTCATCATCTAGTCCCTCCAGGCTACCTGTACATCACCTAGTCCCTCCAGGCTACCTGTACATCACCTAGTCCCTCCAGGCTACCTGTACATCACCTAGTCCCTCCAGGCTACCTGTACATCACCTAGTCCCTCCAGGCTACCTGTACATCACCTAGTCCCTCCAGGCTACCTGTACATCACCTAGTCCCTCCAGGCTACCTGTACATCATCTAGGGACTGTCTAGAGAGCTTGTTGGAGTGAGACTCACAAGACCATTTCTCTTGACAATTTTTCCCATGTTGTAATAACCACATCCCTTTATGACCAGGACTGAATGTGATGCATGTGCCCAGGTTTCCGAAAGCTACCCTCTGTGGAGTGTCTTAACATTCACTCTCACCAGCCTGTTATGTCCACTGTTAGGTCTTCACACCAAGTATTTCCTATCTACTCATGTTGTGTTTTTCCCTTCCCGTAACCCATAATTGTTATGAATTTGTTTTACATGTAGACCTACGGTAGAGGAACATAAATGTCATTTTCCCCAACATTTTGAACCGTGCTCATCGGTTATCTTTGTCTGTTGTGTTGTACAATGTCGGCCCTAGTTGTTGTCGGTCTTACGGCTGTCCAAAATGGAACCTATTGCTTCTCGTATGTAATGCACTGCATTTGACCAGTGCTAATCTCTCTTTGATAATTGGTCACATACTGCACATTGTGTATCCACATTCTAAGTACCATCTGAAGTCCTGTTATTACTCATGCATGCAGGTATTCATCATTCATCTCTTACCAGGATGTTTATCCCACGTTTAGCTGGGCTTTGGCATAATTTACCAGTAGAGCTGTGGTTTAATTCAGCCGGGTCAGATGTTAAAGCAGGATTTTCCAGGAGTGGATCAACAGCATTGTTTTATACCCCGGTGACTCAACTGTTTATGTGACAATAGGAAATTGGAATACCTGAGCAAACCTCTCCTCTGGCTTGAATAGAGACTATCCTCCTGTTGAAGAGGGGTCTATAAACATGTAAAATGGGGCATTGGGGATACTCTTACCCCACAATATCAGGCATACACACTAGAGCCCTGCACAGGCATGGATTTTCTCAGCCCTCATGCCCACAAAGCCTCAGCCCTACCCTAGCCATGCCCACAAAGTGCAGGCCCTACTCTACCCAGCGCCACAAAGCCTCAGCCCTAGTCTACCCAGGCCCACAAAGTTCAGGCCCTACTCTAACCAGGCCCACAAAGTCAGGCCCCACTCTAACCAGGCCCACAAAGTCAGGCCCTACTCTACCCAGGCCCACAAAGTCAGGCCCTACTCTACCCAGGCCCACAAAGTCAGGCCCTACTCTACCCAGGCCCACAAAGTCAGGCCCTACTCTACCCAGGCCCACAAAGTCAGGCCCTACTCTACCCAGGCCCACAAAGTCAGGCCCTACTCTACCCAGGCCCACAAAGTCAGGCCCTACTCTACCCAGGCCCACAAAGTCAGGCCCTACTCTACCCAGGCCCACAAAGTCAGGCCCTACTCTACCCAGGCCCACAAAGTCAGGCCCTACTCTACCCAGGCCCACAAAGTCAGGCTCTACTCTACCCAGGCCCGATTTGCTTTTGCCAAATGATAGGAAATCAGAAATAACTTCCTCCGTTAGTGTCCGTTAGGCACAGCTGCACAACATAGCTCTTAAAGGGGCAGTGGCGTCTTTAAAAGGAAAATTACATACGTTGTAATTAGAATCCCCAAAATAAAATGTTGAGTGAATAAGAATGAGTAATGAATTATATGTATTCATATTTATAATACAGTTATTAGTATTCTTAATAATGACAATCTGGATGTGTCCAATGGAGTAAATGCAGATGGATAAATCCTAATTATGCTGCATTGTTATAGGCTGAAGTTGATCGTGCTTATTGCTAATAGCACATCTGATAATATAGGCCATGCATAGAAATTGTACTTTAGATGGTGTCAGCATCATTTTTTATTTTAATACACTTTGAGGTGTAATGTCCTTTCTAAAAAAGTCACCAGAACTGAGCTTTTCACTCCTTCTACATATAAATTATCTCGACGAAGATCCCGGACCCTCTAAGCAAGGGGACTGGAATTAGGCAATCTCGCAGTTTTAATATGTACAAAATTAGCCTCTTTCTCTAAAAGCATGATGGTCATGACTTTCTTAGATGAACGGGGAGGTTAACTTTGCCCCAGACAACCAATCAAATCCAGTTTCAGTAAGAAGACGTCTACTTGGCCCCAGACAATCAATCTGAGATCCACTTAAGTTTCAGTCATGGCATTTATGTGTTGCTTTTAGCCCTGAGCTAATGAACTGCCACATGGCAGAAGGGAGGATGGTGCTGAACACTGTACTACAATTATTATTATGTGTTTTATCTCTGTCTCTTTTGTTTCTTCTCAACTGTTATTTTTACTCTGTTAACAGTTCCACGTTCGCTTGCAGCTGATGCAATCACTCAGTCTGCCTGGACTGGGAGATACGCTACCAGATATTACGAATCTAATCTTCTATCTCATTGCCCATTTTCATTCTCAGCTTAAAGAAAAATTCCAAAGAGCGGCCAAACTACCCAGAACTCATGGTGAGTGTGTTTTTGAATTTAGGAGATCTCCCGTTATGTGGACACAATAATGTGTCCTCTTGCATTTACTATTAGTTCACCACTAGATGGCAGACTTAGTCCAGTGATACATCATGTTTTGTAATCAATCAAATTTCAATCAAATGTATTTATGAAGCCCTTCTTACATCAGCTGATGTCACAAAGTGCTGTACAGAAACCCAGCCTAAAACCCCAAACAGCAAGCAATGCAGGTGTAGAAGCACGGTGACTAGGAAAAACTCCCTAGAAAGGCCAAAACCTAGGAAGAAACCTAGAGAGGAACCAGGCTATGAAGGGTGCCCAGTCCTCTTCTGGCTGTGCCGGGTGGAGAGGAACCAGACTATGAAGGGTGCCCAGTCCTCTTCTGGCTGTGCCGGGTGGAGAGGAACCAGACTATGAAGGGTGCCCAGTCCTCTTCTGGCTGTGCCGGGTGGAGATAATAACAGAACATGGCCAAGATGTTCAAATGTTCATAAATGACCAGCATGGTTAAATAATAATAATCACAGTGGTTGTAGAGGGTGCAACAGGTCAGCACCTCAGGAGTAAATGTCAGTTGGCTTTTCATAGCCGATCATTCAGAGTATCTCTACCGTTCCTGCTGTCTCTAGAGAGTTGAAAACAGCAGGTCTGGGACAGGTAGCACGTCCGGTGAACAGGTTAGGGTTCCATAGCCGCAGGCAGAACAGTTGAAACTGGAGCAGCAGCACGGCCCGGTGGACTGGGGACAGCAAGGAGACATCAGGCCAGGTAGTCCTGAAGCATGGTCCTAGGGCTCAGGTCCTCCGAGAGAGAGAGAAAAAGAAAGAAAGAAAGAAAGAAAGAAAGAGAGAGCGAATTAGAGAGAGCATACTTAAATTCACACAGGACCCCGGATAAGACAGGAGAAATACTCCAGATATAACAGACTGACCCTCGCCCCTGACACATAAATTATAGCATCATAAACACAGGAGGGGTCGGGAGACACATCATCTCCCCATTTAATCATCTCCTCACTTCCTTTAGATTTTTATCCAATCAATGCAATTGATTATATATCAAACTGTTGTTGAGGATATTATTTTAATGTTATATTTGATTCTGCATAAATCAGTCTCTTCTTTTCTTGTGGTTTCTTCTCTCCATCCCAGCAACATCCCTTCTTCATCTCCCATGAATCCTTAGACACCGACGTGGCTAGCTTTGTCAAGGTCATCCTCGGGGACTGACGAGCGCCCTGATCAAACCCAACCCAATGCTCTGACCAATGGCCACGGGGGAGGCGGACCTACAAAAAAAAAAGCACCAATCACAAACCCTATTACCTGCGGGACTCCACCCCCTCCCTAGTTCCCGACCCCCTCCCTTTGGCACAGTGCAGATGGACATTAGAGGAACTCAGAGGAATTGAGTGAGGAGTTAACCTAGAGGCCTAAAGGCCCTTGCATATTAGATATGGGCAGGGGGCCAAGATGGGGGAAATTACTGGAATTTAATAATAATCTGGATTAATTTAAATGTATAATAATATCTGTATGAAATGTGATTTCCCCCTCTCCTCGACCTCTAAATTTGTCCCACTCTTGTTACTGTACTAGACCCAGTACTAAAACAGATTTCATTGTTAAAATGTTAGTGAATTAAGCAGCGTGTGGATTATGCCCTGTCCTATACAGTACCACAGCATGAGTCATAATACCCATAAAACCTAGCGGTCAAACAGGGAAATGGTTCCAATCATTTTTCCCCATTGGGGGATTTTAGAAACACTTCAAATAAGGGCTGTGTTTGGTGTAGACTTACCGTGACATGACGTTTTGATAACCTTGTAAATCTCTCTCAGGCGAGGTGTCTTTCATCAATATATTCGCCTGTATTTACCCCCCCCCCCAAAATGAAATGCTAATTAGCTGCTAATGTTGCTATCATAAAGATCTACAAATGTCGTGATGATCTGGACTGCCGAATCGAGGCAAAGGTAAGAATTTGTGGATCACAGGAGGCTGCTGAGGGGAGGCTCATAATAACGGCTGGAATGGCATCAAACACAAGGAAACCATGTGTTGAAAACCATGTGTTGGGGCCTCCCGGGTGGCGCAGTGGTTAAGGGCGCTGTCCTGGAACGCCAGCTGTGCCATCAGGCTCTGTCGTAACCGGCCGCGACCGGGAGGTCCTTGTCTCAATTCGCACCTATGGCGGGCCGGGCGCAGTGCACGCTAACCGAGGCCCATGGTGTTTCCTCCGACACATTAGTGCGGCTGGCTTCCGGGTTGGATGCGCGCTGTGTTAAGAAGCAGTGCGGCTTGGTTGGGTTGTGTATCAGAGGACGCATGACTTTCAACATTCGTCTCTCCCGAGCCGTACGGGAGTTGTAGCGATGAGACAAGATAGTAGCTACTAAAACAATTGCATACCACGAAATTGGGGAGAAAATGGGGTAAAGAAAAAAGAGAAAAAAAGAAACCATGTGTTGGACACCATTCCATTAATTGTGTTTCAGACATCCTCCCCAATTAAGGTGACACCAGCCGCCTGTGCTCTGGATTAATTATCTGATATTAGTAATTAATAAATGGGCTACATTTCTTTAAATGAGCAATTCTGTGAAGTGTCTAGTGCAAGTTTTAAATTGACAATACCTGTTAGCAAAGGTGTATTTTTATTTATTTATTTCCACGTTTAATTTGATTTGATGTGCAGGAGCTTGCAGGGATTTGTACTTTGCGTGTTGTCTGCTTTGATGCTAATAAGCATTTGTTTAAATCTGAAAGTCACCTTGTCCTAGAGAGATTTACATGGTTATCATAACGTCACGTCGGGCTAAACAGCCCTTATTTTAAGTGTTTATAAATTCCCCAATGGGGATAAATGAATGGTTGAAAAACGATTGGAACCATTTCCGTGTTTGACCGCTAGGTTTCATGGGTATTAGGACACCTCTCTATTGGTCAACCCTTGAAATATTTTCAAACCCAATGTAAGAAAACAGAAAACAACTGAAAGTGATATGAATATATCTATGTATAATCTCAATGTTTGTATTATACTCAAGCTCAAGTGTTGTATTGGTTTACTAATTCACTGCATGTACAGAAAATATATAATATAGAATGGGACTGGTATCAGTCACCTGTGAAAGGAGCGAGAGATTCAGATTCTCCAGTGGTTCAGCAGGACACAAGTCTGTAATGGTTGGAGGTCTCATTCAGAAGTGCAGTGGGTTTGTCAATGGAAGTTACTGCTCTTTGCTCTCAACTGCTCTCTCATGTATAGGTCTACTACACATTGTGGGCTTTGTGTGTGTGTTCGGTGTGTGTGTGTGTGTCGGTGTCTCTGTGTGTGTGTGTGTGTGTTCAGTGTCTCTGTGTGTGTGTGTGTGTGTATTCGGTGTCTCTGTGTGTGTGTGTGTGTTCGGTGTCTCTGTGTGTGTGTTCGGTGTCTCTGTGTGTGTGTGTGTGTTCGGTGTCTCTGTGTGTGTGTGTGTTCGGTGTCTCTGTGTGTGTGTGTGTGAGGAGTGTGCGTCTGTGTTTATGTGGGCTCCTTCTATGTGTGTTACATGGGTTTAAAGTGAAGTATATGTGGTCGTTGTGGTCCTAGTCACTTCCTGAATATTCTTCGCTTCTGAGCCAGTCACAATACTTTCCCCACTGTTGAACTGGAATAGACTGATAGTTATACTGCTATTATTTGTATTATTATTATTATATAGCTTATATTTATGTATACTGATGAGATACAGGATACTGATATATATTAACTGCTGTTTTCCCTTTGAAAACTTAGTATTAACAATATACCATCTTATTTTACTGTGCGTGTGTGTGTGTGTGTGTGTGTGCGTGGTGCCGTTCTTGACAGAATGCTTTAATGAATCAGTTACTTATAACACAAGCCTTATCTGTGCCTCTAAAAATACAGAAAACAAAATAACTGTTGCCAGGGAAACGAAATGTTCTGTATTCAACAAGGCAAGTCCCCCCCCCCCACACACACTTTATTCACACTGGCATGTGCCCCTTTCTACCCAATGGGGTAATTTATGGACAATATTTAGGGTGTGCCCCTTTTGGCTCAAGAACACCCCCAGAGGCAAACATAATGTACAGTTCACTGTTAACTCCTCCACATTACTCAATATAATCATCAAATCTACTCTACCTGCTGAACACTGCAGGAGCATATCGACTCACAATTAGCTTGCATAGGTTCTATAATGGGGCTGTTTTTGCACTTACCCCCCCTCCCTCCTCCCCATTTTTCTTTATCATTAAGTTGACCTATGTGGACTACAATATCATATTAACTCACCACTTGCATAGGCTTCAAAATGTATTTGCATAGCATACTCTCTCACCCCTCTCCCCCCCGACCGAACCCAGTCTACTAGATTGTGACAGTCGTGCCGGTCTTTGGTTTCACAACTGTGGGATGAATAGAGTCTGACGTATGCAGTGGTAGTTCGATGTCGATGTCAAAACACATACAACTCATTTACATGAGATTCAAAATACTTCATGATAATAATTAAACACTTCTGAAACTGTAGTCTAGTTTGACGGAAGCCTTGGTTGTTGCTTGTTATTCGTGTGGTGGCTGATACTGTATAGAGGTCGACGTCTGTTACTCCTGCTGCTTTCTGAGGGTGACTGGCAAGATGGCTGATGCTCCTGAGCCTCTGCTATTATGGAAGTACTACTGTAAACATTACGATGCTTTCTGAGAGTGACTGGCAAGATGGCTGATGCTCCTGAGCCTCTGCTATTATGGAAGTACTACTGTAAACATTACGATGCTTTCTGAGAGTGACTGGCAAGATGGCTGATGCTCCTGAGCCTCTGCTATTATGGAAGTACTACTGTAAACGTTACGATGCTTTCCGAGAGTGACTGGCAAGATGGCTGATGCTCCTGAGCCTCTGCTATTATGGAAGTACTACTGTAAACGTTACGATGCTTTCTGAGAGTGACTGGCAAGATGGCTGATGCTCCTGAGCCTCTGCTATTATGGAAGTACTACTGTAAACATTACGATGCTTTCTGAGAGTGACTGGCAAGATGGCTGATGCTCCTGAGCCTCTGCTGTGATGGAAGTACTACTGTAAACGTTACGATGCTTTCTGAGAGTGACTGGCAAGATGGCTGATGCTCCTGAGCCTCTGCTGTGATGGAAGTACTACTGTAAACGAGGCAGAATATAATCTCATTTCAATAGTGAAATGCACAGTTCTCTTTTTGTGTGCGTCTGTGTCCTGCTTTTGAAACTTTCAACGGTTCTTTTAACAAATCATTTGCTATCTTATTTCAATGTTGCTTAACGAGAAAACATTACCAGACCTACTGCGTTCAACCACCATCCGAGAGCCCATACCATTACCAGACCTACTGCGTTCAACCACCATCCGAGAGCCCATACCATTACCAGACCTTACCAGACCATCCGAGAGCCCATACCATTACCAAACCCCTGCGTTCAACCACCATCCGAGAGCCCAGACCATTACCAGACCTACTGCGTTCAACCACCATCCGAGAGCCCAGCCAAACCCCTGCGTTAACCAGACCTACTGTTCAACCACCATCCGAGAGCCCATACCATTACCAGACCTACTTACCAGACCTACTGTTCAACCACCATCCGAGAGCCCATACCCCTAGAACCACCATCCGAGAGCCCATACCATAACCACCATCCGAGAGCCCAGACCATACCAACCACCATCCGCCCCTGCGTCAACCACCATCTGAGAGCCCAGACCATTACCAGTTCACCACCACCCATCCATGAGAACCACCATCCGCCCAGACCATTACCAGACCTACTGCGTTCAACCACCATCCGAGAGCCCAGACCATTACCAGACCTACTCAAGACCACCATCCGAGAGCCCATACCATTTCAACCACCATCTGACCCAGACCATTACCAGATCTACTGCGTTCAACCACCATCCGAGAGCCCAGACCATTACCAGACTGCGTTCAACCACCATCCGAGAGCCCAGACCATTACCATTTACCAGATCTACTGCGTTCAACCACCATCCGAGAGCCCAGCCATTACCAGACCTACTGCGTCAACCACCATCCGAGAGCCCATACCATTACCAAACCCCCTGCGTTCAACCACCATCTGAGAGCCCAGACCATTACCAAACCCCCTGTGTTCAACCACCATCTGAGAGCCCAGACCATTACCAGATCTACTGCGTTCAACCACCATCCGAGAGCCCAGACCATTACCAGACCTACTGCGTTCAACCACCATCCGAGAGCCCAGACCATTACCAGATCTACTGCATTCAACCACCATCCGAGAGCCCATACCATTACCAAACCCCCTGCGTTCAACCACCATCTGAGAGCCCAGACCATTACCAGATCTACTGCGTTCAACCACCATCAACCACCAGATCTACTGAGAGCCCAGAACCACCATCTGAGAGCCCAGACCATTACCAGATCCAACCACCATCCGACCATTACCAGACCACCATCCGCGTTCAACCACCATCTGAGAGCCCAGACCATTACCAAACCCCTGTAACCACCATCTGAGAGCCCAGACCATTACCAGATCTACTGCGTTCAACCACCATCCGAGAGCCCAGACCATTACCAGACCTACTGCAGAACCACCATCCGAGAGCCCAGACCATTACCAGACTACTGCATTCAACCACCATCCGAGAGCCCATACCATTACCAGATCTACTGCATGCAACTACCATCCAAGAGTCAATACCATTACCAGATCTACTGCATTCAACCACCATCCGAGAGTCAATACCATTACCAGATCTACTGCATTCAACCACCATCCGAGAGTCAATACCATTACCAGATCTACTGCATTCAACCACCATCCGAGAGTCAATACCATTACCAGATCTACTGCATTCAACCACCATCCGAGAGCCCAGACATTACCAGATCTACTGCATTCAACCACCATCCGAGAGCCCAGACCATTACCAGATCTACTGCGTTCAACCACCATCCGAGAGCCCAGACCATTACCAAACCCCCTGCGTTCAACCACCATCTGAGAGCCCAGACCATTACCAGATCTACTGCGTTCAACCACCATCCGAGAGCCCATACCATTACCAGACCTACTGCGTTCAACCACCATCCGAGAGCCCATACCATTACCAAACCCCCTGCGTTCAACCACCATCTGAGAGCCCAGACCATTACCAAACCCCCTGTGTTCAACCACCATCTGAGAGCCCAGACCATTACCAGATCTACTGCATTCAACCACCATCCGAGAGCCCAGACCATTACCAGACCTACTGCGTTCAACCACCATCCGAGAGCCCAGACCATTACCAGATCTACTGCATTCAACCACCATCCGAGAGTCAATACCATTACCAGATCTACTGCGTTCAACTACCATCCAAGAGTCAATACCATTACCAGATCTACTGCATTCAACCACCATCCGAGAGTCAATACCATTACCAGATCTACTGCATTCAACCACCATCCGAGAGTCAATACCATTACCAGATCTACTGCATTCAACCACCATCCGAGAGTCAATACCATTACCAGATCTACTGCATTCAACCACCATCCGAGAGCCCAGACATTACCAGATCTACTGCATTCAACCACCATCCGAGAGTCAATACCATTACCAGATCTACTGCGTTCAACCACCATCCGAGAGCCCAGACCATTACCAGATCTACTGCATTCAACCACCATCCGAGAGCCCAGACCATTACCAGACCTACTGCATTCCACAGTGGTGGATCTATTGTGCTTTGCCCCTTGGCATGACAGGTACCGTGGTAACAGTACATGCTGTGCCACCAACGCACATGATTGCTAAGGTCTGGTCACCCACAATGTGACACTGTTTTCCCCCTGCAGATTCTGAAAGCCAGTGAGGTCTTAAAGACCAACGTCCCTTTTGAACAGTGTTTCACTGTTGGCTTTTCTAATGTTGCATGACTGTTACTGTCTTCTGCTGGTCCAATGTTTTATAATATTAGATAGATTATATGCTCATAAGATTCAAGTCATGAAACCAAAATATATTGCTTTAGTATTAGAACTAATGGTTGGTCCAGAAGCCATCTCCCACAATTTTGAATTGGTCACATCATCCCTGCTTTCTTTTGTCATTTAAAAAAAATGTTTTAACTCTCTCTGACTGTTCCTGTCCTGTCTCTTCCTAGAAAGAGCTCTGAGTCTTAGTGTGGCCACCCACGGATGTCCTTGCCAGGTCCTTAATGGGCCCAGTCTCCTCTCTATTCTTCAAACACACCCTCATCATCACTCTGATTTATTCATTGGGTGGGCCAAGGAGCTGGAACACATGAGTTCAGGCTGAGGAGAGAGAGACTAATTTAGGGACATGGTGTCCGTACCCACCTATCCCTTTGTGACCGACTCTTACTATCAAACAGCTTGCCAGAGCCCACGCAAGACGTGCAATATTTGGTTCTGTGTGTCAAGATCTGTGCCCTGATTGGAGAGATGATGGGGCTGGTAGTAGAATTCAGGTTGTTAGTGATGCTGTTCCCATCTGCTAGTTATCCTATCAGTCATTTTTAGCCTTTTTATTTGAACTTTGCTTGATGCTGTTTAGGTCTATCTATCGTTAGCATCATATACCGTTTCCTACAGCTTGCATTTGGCGAAAGGAAGTTTTAGCTCAGCCAATGTTAGGGGCAGTTTGTGTGGTTACTGTTTTTTAATTTTTTTATGTATTTTATTTAACCTTTTATTTAACTAGGCAAGTCAGTTAAGAACAAATTCTTATTTTACAATGACGGCCTACTCCGGCCAAATCTGGACAACACTGGGCCAATTGTGCGCCGCCCGATGAGACTCCCAATCACAGCCGGTTGTGATAAAGCTTGAAATCGAACCAGGGTCTGTAGTGACGCCTCTAGCACTGAGATGCAGTGCCTTAGACCTCTGAACCACTCGCAAGTTTGAATTTACTAGAGGTTTGATTTCAAGTGTTGTTGAAGTTGATTGATGTGACATATGATTTGTTATTTTTGTCACGTACAGTTGTTGATATTGAATTTTTTGGGGGGATAGAGGATAGTGCTGAGTTTTATTCTGACTGTAGAGGGGGGGGGGGGGGGGTTCTTCGATTCCTTTAAATATCTAAACTACACAGTTATTCCAACAAGGATAATTCTCCCTCGTGGGGACATTTTCCCACATCCCCATGAGGACCAAAAAAATATTTTAGGTTTAGTGGTTAGGGTTAGTGTGAGAGGTTTGGGTTATGGTTACGTGTTAAGGTTAGGGTTAGTATGAGAGGTTTGGGTTATGGTTACGTGTTAAGGTTAGGGTTAGTATGAGAGGTTTGGGTTATGGTTACGTGTTAAGGTTAGGGTTAGTGTGAGAGGTTTGGGTTATGGTTACGTGTTAAGGTTAGGGTTAGTATGAGAGGTTTGGGTTATGGTTACGTGTTAAGGTTAGGGTTAGTATGAGAGGTTTGGGTTATGGTTACGTGTTAAGGTTAGGGTTAGTGTGAGAGGTTTGGGTTATGGTTACGTGTTAAGGTTAGGGTTAGTATGAGAGGTTTGGGTTATGGTTACGTGTTAAGGTTAGGGTTAGTATGAGAGGTTTGGGTTATGGTTACGTGTTAAGGTTAGGGTTAGTATGAGAGGTTTGGGTTATGGTTACGTGTTAAGGTTAGGGTTAGTATGAGAGGTTTGGGTTATGGTTACGTGTTAAGGTTAGGGTTAGTATGAGAGGTTTGGGTTATGGTTACGTGTTAAGGTTAGGGTTAGTATGAGAGGTTTGGGTTATGGTTACGTGTTAAGGTTAGGGTTAGTGTGAGAGGTTTGGGTTATGGTTACGTGTTAAGGTTAGGGTTAGTATGAGAGGTTTGGGTTATGGTTACGTGTTAAGGTTAGGGTTAGTATGAGAGGTTTGGGTTATGGTTACGTGTTAAGGTTAGGGTTAGTATGAGAGGTTTGGGTTATGGTTACGTGTTAAGGTTAGGGTTAGCTCTTAAGGAAAATAGGATTTTGAATGGAAATACATTTTAGGTCCCCATGAGGATTGAAGAACATAAGATGTGTGTGTTATGGAGCATGTCTAAGTCAGTGGACAGGCTGGAGGGCAGTGCTATATTTATCCTCTCTGTTCCTGAACTGAGCTGGAGGGCAGTGCTATATTTATCCTCTCTGTTCCTGAACTGAGCTGGAGGGCAGTGCTATATTTATCCTCTCTGTTCCTGAACTGAGCTGGAGGGCAGTGCTATATTTATCCTCTCTGTTCCTGAACTGAGCTGGAGGGCAGTGCTATATTTATCCTCTCTGTTCCTGAACTGAGCTGGAGGGCAGTGCTATATTTATCCTCTCTGTTCCTGAACTGAGCTGAACTCTCCTGGAAGATACTAAGACCAGTCATGTCTGCCACACACACACACACACACACAGTAGGCTCTCCCAGGGAGCCAGACGTGCATGATGGAAGGATGATTTCCTGCCCCTCTCTCTCGTGTGTGGGTTGGTCGGTGTGTGTGTGTGTTCAAGTCGGTGGTTCTATTTGCATGCTCATTAGTAATACCCACCTGTTGTTGAAATCGTCACCCAGGGTTTGTAATCGTGGCAGGACGTCACAGTGGAAAATATGTCCAGTCAACTATCCATCCTCACGTGTGTTGTCATATCCCACTGTCTGATTCTTCCAGGTTTCTGACTTATCCCATTTAGTTTTTCCCAGCCGTGTATTTTGGGACTTTGTATTGGTAAAACGGGAATTCTTCTTTCGGGAATTGGAGAGTCGGTTATAATTATTTTTTAAAGTCACAGGTCACAGGTAGGGATGAGTCATTGTCTGAAAAGTTGAAAGCTAAGAATCATAGGATGCTGTTTTTGTCACCATCGTCCTCATCCTCTTCCTTCTCATGGCTGATAAAACCAGTGACATGATGACTTCCCATCCAAACTTGGAAATGAAAACCTCTTTGTCAGTTTGTACTTTCCCCATTGTTCAAGTTCGTTTCTGGAATACAGCTGTTGTCTTCTCTGCTCAAACATCACACAGCCCTCTTTTCAGAAGTTGTACATTTAGTCGAATTGCTGTACTATTATGCATTTGCCAGACTATATCATGTGTAAATGTGTTTTGTTTGTGAAGTGTGTGAAAACTATGCTTTTGTTTTCACACATTGCAAAAATATTTTTGCTTAAATGTTCTTTGTTAAGGTGAGCTGTGTAGCCATCTTTGTTAAGCTGAGCTGTGTAGCCATCACACTCTCTCTGTTAAGGTGAACTGTGTAGCCATCTTTGTTAAGCTGAGCTGTGTAGCCATCTTTGTTAAGCTGAGCTGTGTAGCCATCTTTGTTAAGCTGAGCTGTGTAGCCATCACACTCACTCTGTTAAGGTGGGCTGTGTAGCCATCTTTGTTAAGGTGAACTGTGTAGCCATCTTTGTTAAGGTGAGCTGTGTAGCCATCTTTGTTAGGGTGAGCTGTGTAGCCATCTTTGTTAGGGTGAGCTGTGTAGCCATCTTTGTTAAGGTGAGCTGTGTAGCCATCTTTGTTAAGGTGAGCTGTGTAGCCATCTTTGTTAAGGTGAGCTGTGTAGCCATCTTTGTTAAGGTGAGCTGTGTAGCCATCTTTGTTAAGGTGAGCTGTGTAGCCATCTTTGTTAGGGTGAGCTGTGTAGCCATCACACTCACTTTGTTGGAATATGGAACCCTTCAGAGCTTAGTGTCTCTGTGGCCAATGTTTACCAGGCTGCAGGTACAGAACGTGCAGCTGTGCTTGACTTGTGTTGTGCTCTTTTGTGCGGGATCCGATTTCAAGCCAGGCTTGTGTTTGGTGGGAGTGGGAGGATGTTAATGCAGTGGGGAGGGAGGGTGGATGAGTCCATATTGTCAATGCTGACTGGTTTCAGAAAATACATTTGCAGAGATGGTTTCAAATGCTACTGTAAGTGAAATGGAGAAGAGCGAGGAGGCATATATTCTATTGTATGTTGGGTGGGTGGGCCGTGTTACCGTGGCAACATATCGTGGTGACCACTGCCGTGCGGAAGTGAAGTTCTCAGTACATTTACACGTTGATCTCTTTAAAGCTTCTGATTAAAAAAAAAAAAAAAGACTGATGACTGTTTGCTTCTTAGAGCTAAATGAATTTCTATTAAATATTTTAAAAAAGATTGCTCAAACTGATTGTGTGCAATTGTAATGATGGAAATTCAAATAAAAGGTATTTTTACACAATAATTGTGTGTGTGTGTCCTCTTTCTTTCTCATTCTTCTTTGTGTCTTTCTGAGAAGGGCCAGCCAGGACCGGGGCAAGGAGGAAAAGGGCATTTTGAGGATGTTTTTCTTTTTTTCCCCTCTTCTTTATGGCTCTGGCCCGATGTTAAAAGAGCAGACTGACGAACTGAAACCCGTCGACAACAGAGAAAAAGAGTGACGTAGTACTGCACTACAAAGTCAGGATGTGTCCCAAATGACACCATGCCCCGAGCGAGGAGCCCTATAGGCCCCTGGTCGAAAGTAGTGCGTTATATGGGTGGTTCTACAGAAGAGTTGCAAATTGCTGCCCCCCCCCCCCAAAAAAAATAAATATATATACATATATACAGTTACAGTTGTTCCTCCTTTAAAAGTTGTGAGTTTACACCGCAGGACTTAGAGGTACCAAGCGTCACGGCTTCATTGCTCCAGACCACCACAAGGGGGAGTTAGAGTGCTCATTATGCATTTGGGTCCCAAGGTGTTTATATGACCAATCATATCGAGTGTTTCCAATGACGAATTTGACGTGAGACACCCGTCCCTGGTGACTTTCTTCAGCAAAGATGGCATAAGCAAATGTAAGTAGTTATGACATCATAACGAGTCAAGCACAACATGTACAATTGAGAGAATTATGTTAGTTAATGTCGAGACGAATGATTCTGCATATTTTTTTGTCATAAAGTTAATTTACAAAAATCGCTATTAGGGAAGTGATTTGTATTTTTGTCAGTCATATCCAATACCAGGTTTACTTCATTATTTGAAAGATGCTGTGTCTGCATGTATGTATAACAGATATACACTTCAACAGTGTTTACCAATCCTGCTCCTGGGACATCAATGATTACACATTGTAACTATACAATAGACTAGAAACATGATTTTAGTCAAGGCTGATTTGTAATTCATATATACAGAGAGAAAAAAAACAGTATGTCCTGCCAGCACGCCCACAAGCGTGCTGAATGACATGTGGGAGAGAGCGAGGAATGAGATTGGAGTAACAATCCAGGCTATTTGCTCTGAAACCAGCATAATAATGTAATGAAACATGCAGGGAGCAGGTTTTGAACCCTCAACATTCTAGCCCGAAGTCCAGCACCCTATCGACTGTGCCCATATGTGTTAATTGGAATGTTTAACGTGGAGAAAAAGTATTATTACTAGTTTTAAACAAGCGTAGCAGGATTGGATATTAGCTGAACAATAGACTATTCAACCTTTACTAAAGAGTTGTCTAATAGCCGAGCTAGGTGTGAACCCCCCAACTTGCAACAAATCATTTTTATCTACCTTTCCACCTCTACTTACACACGGTTAATGTTCTGAAATATATATTGGTCATGGCTCCCGAGTGGCGCAGTGGTCTAAGGCACTGTATCTTGGTGCAAGAGGCTTTACTACAGTCCCTGGTTCGAATTCAGGCTGTATCACATCTGACCGTGATTGGGAGTGCCATAGGGCGGCGCACAATTGGCCCAGCGTCATCCGGGTTTGGCCGGGGTAGGCCTTCATTGTAAATATGAATTTGTTCTTACCTGACTTGCCTAGTTAAATAAAGGTTAAATTTGAAAAAAGAATGGGCAACCGCAGCGCAATCAATAGCAGGTGAACAGTGGCTGGTGCTGGAAATATAGCTAACTTGTTATGCAAGTGTTGCACAGCAACAGATGGAGAAAACCTACACCAGTTGAACACCAGTTGAACAATTCATTTCAACAATAATCTTCATTTTAATTTGACTTTACAATAAACAAATAAACACATTTCGTTAATTAAATAATGATAAAAAGAATACTCTTTCAAAATGCAGATGTTCATTTAGTTATGGATCCATAACGAATTACTACGGGGAAAAAATATCACTGATTTACAGAAATATTGGAACAAAGTTGTCTAATGAAGATGAACAATTTAGAATCTTCTAATCCTGTAGCCTACTCCCGACCGTCACGTTGTACAGCACCAATAAAGAATACTATCAAATAATTCTCAATTGGTCAATCTAGCAATAACAGAAAAAATGGCTGACAATTAAACGATGTGCCACAGAATGCTGCGGCAGCACGCATGGTGTCCCGCGGTATGACGCAACTTTTAAAGGAGGAAGTAAGTCTCCACACGTAGGACATTTATTTACATCAGGATATGTTCTAATTCAATCCAAGTCAACATCAAGGCGGTGGCCCGTTCCTGTAGGTTCATGCTCTACAACATCCGCAGAGTACGACCCTGCCTCACACAGGAAGCGGCGCAGGTCCTAATCCAGGCACTTGTCATCTCCCGTCTGGATTACTGCAACTCGCTGTTGGCTGGGCTCCCTGCCTGTGCCATTAAACCCCTACAACTCATCCAGAACGCCGCAGCCCGTCTGGTGTTCAACCTTCCCAAGTTCTCTCACGTCACCCCGCTCCTCCGCTCTCTCCACTGGCTTTCAGTTGAAGCTCGCATCCGCTACAAGACCATGGTGCTTGCCTACGGAGCTGTGAGGGGAACGGCACCTCAGTACCTCCAGGCTCTGATCAGGCCCTACACCCAAACAAGGGCACTGCGTTCATCCACCTCTGGCCTGCTCGCCTCCCTACCACTGAGGAAGTACAGTTCCCGCTCAGCCCAGTCAAAACTGTTCGCTGCTCTGGCCCCCCAATGGTGGAACAAACTCCCTCACGACGCCAGGACAGCGGAGTCAATCACCACCTTCCGGAGACACCTGAAACCCCACCTCTTTAAGGAATACCTAGGATAGGATAAAGTAATCCTTCTCACCCCCCTTAAAAGATTTAGATGCACTATTGTAAAGTGGCTGCTCCACTGGATGTCATAAGGTGAATGCACCAATTTGTAAGTCGCTCTGGATAAGAGCGTCTGCTAAATGACTTAAATGTAAATGTAAATGTCAATAACAAACATATTGTTAAATTCATTTAGTACCAAGTCATTATTTATACACCTATTTGTATCGATAGGTGGCTGTCCCAAACCCTGTATCCTAATTTTCATGTTTTAAATAATAAAGATATCTTTTTTTAAATGTGGCACTTATTCATCTTGAGTTGTTCTATTACAAAATATATATTTCTCTCAATTGAAATGTTTTGAAAATCTGGTTAAAAATCATGTTTTTACTATTTTGTTAATTCGGTATGCAAATAATGGTAAGTCAAAATGATCTCTAATGTGCATGTTTCTTCCTTTATAACAACGTTTTTACTAAGTTTTAGTAGCGACAAAATGTAGTGGGGTGGTAAGGAATTGCGGTAAATATTTGAAATATGCAATACAAACAAAGTGTGTCAGTAGTATATACCGTATGTCTACCTGACATATTGGAAGACGTGTGTGCTGAAAGTTTGGGAGAAATGGGATACAATTTTTAAAAATTAAATCCGGAATTTACACCATGTCTGTAGAACTAACTATATAGGGAATAGTGGGCCATTTGGGAAGTACACAGAGCGTGTTGAAAGGTTGGGACCCGCAGATCTTCAGTTAAGTACTGTAATCTCCTGGGGGGGGAACAAGGGATGCGAGAGTAGGGTGAGAAAAGAAAAACAAAGCTAAAAGCAGACCACACCACCCTGCTGAGAGAGGATCAGACCACACCACCCTGCTGAGAGAGGATCAGACCACACCACCCTGCTGAGAGAGGATCAGACCACACCACCCTGCTGAGAGAGGATCAGACCACACCACCCTGCTGAGAGAGGATCAGACCACACCTCCCTGCTGAGAGAGGATCAGACCACACACCCCTGCTGAGAGAGGATCAGACCACACCCCCCTGCTGAGAGAGGATCAGACCACACCCCCTGCTGAGAGAGGATCAGACCACACCCCCTGCTGAGAGGACCACACCTCCCTGCTGAGAGAGGATCAGACCACACACCCCTGCTGAGAGAGGATCAGACCACAATACCCTGCTGAGAGAGGATCAGACCACACCCCCCTGCTGAGAGAGGCTCAGACCACACCCCCCTGCTGAGAGAGGATCAGACCACACCCCCCTGCTGAGAGAGGATCAGACCACGCCAAGACCTCAGAAGTAAATTGTAGACCACAAGTCTGATTCATCCTTGGGAGCAATTTCCAAACGCCTGAAGGTACCACGTTCATCTGTACAAACAATAGTACGCAAGTATAAACCCCATGGGACCACGCAGCCCTCGTACCGCTCAGGAAGGAGATGCGTTCTGTCTCCTAGAGATGAACGTACTTTGTTGCGAAAAGTGCAAATCATTCCCAGAACAACAGCAAAGGACCTTGTGAAGATGCTGGAGGAAACAGGTATAAGTATCTATATCCACAGTAAAACGAGTCTTATATCGACATAACCTGAAAGGCCCCTCAGCAAGGAAGAAGCCCCTGCTCCAAAACCGCAGTAAAAACTGTACATGGGGACAAAGATCGTACTTTTTGGGGAAATGTCCTCTGATCTGATGAAACAAAAATAGAACTGTTTGGCCATAATGACCATCGTTATGTTAGGAGTGTGACGACCCTCCCACTCTGTCTGCTGTATTCTCTCTCTTTGCTCTTATTTCCTTATTAGGATGCCGGTGGGCGGAGCCGGGAGGGTCATCAGCGACATGGGAAACACCTGGGCCCGGGTGTGTCCCAGGATAAATAGACCTCTTCCACATTCATTGGGAGACTCTCTCCATGCAGACACACTATTGTTTATTTGTATATAGGGTATGTCAGTTAATAAATACACTGCTCAAAAAAATAAAGGGAACACTAAAATAACACATCCTAGATCTGAATTAATGAAATATTCTTATTAACCAGTTGGATCTAGGGGGTGCTATTTTAATTTTTGGATGAAAAACGTTCCCACGAAAAGATGCTCGACTATGCATATAATTGACAGCTTTGGAAAGAAGACACTCTGACGTTTCCAAAACTGCAAAGATATTGTCTGTGAGTGCCACAGAACTGATGTTACAGGCGAAACCCAGATAAAAATCCAACCAGGAAGTGCTGCATTTTTTGAAACCGCCTCATGCCAATGACTCCTTATATGGCTGTGAATGAGCTACGAATGAGCTTACGTTTTCCACGTTTTCCCCACGGTGTCTACAGCATTGTGACGTCTTTTTAGGCATTTCCCTTGAGGAATGGCTGTAAGGGACCATATATGGCATGTGGTCACATGGTGTCTCCCGCAGAAAACCTTGAGTAAAATACTGAGGTAGGCATTTTTCCAATCGCTTCTTATGAGAAACCAACTGCCTCGACGGATATATTATCGAATATATTTGTTAAAAACACCTTGAGGATGGATCCTAAACAATGTTTGCCGTGTTTCTGTCGATATTATGGAGCTAATTTTGAAAAAAGTTTGGAGTTATAGTATAGTTGTAGCATTTTTCAGTCGATTTCTCAGCCAAGCATGGTGAAGAAACGGGAGCTTTTTCGCCTATAAAAATAATCTTTTTGGAAAAAAGGAACATTTGCTATCTAACTGGGAGTCTCCTGAGTGAAAGCATCCAAAGTTCTTCAAAGGTAAATGATTTAATTTGGTTGCTTTTCTTATTTTTGTGAAAATGTTGTCTGCTGCCAGCAGAGCCTAGCATAGCATAATGCCATGATAAACCTACACAAATGCTTGTCTAGCGTTGGCTGTAACGCATATTTTGAAAATCTGAGATGACAGTGTTGTTAACAAAAAGCTAAGCTTGTGTTTGAATATATTTATTTCATTTCATTTGCGATTTTCATGAATAGGAAAAGTTTATGTCCGTTGCGTTATGCTAATGCATTTAAGGCTATGATTACACTCCCGGATACGGGTTTGCTCGTCGCAACTACTTTTTTCTTTACATAGTTGAATGTGCTGACAACAAAATCACACAAAAATTATCAATGGAAATCAAATTTATCAACCCATAGAGGTCTGGATTTGGAGTCACATTCAAAATTAAAGTGGAAAACCACACTACAGGCTGATCCAACTTTGATGTATTGTCCTTAAATAAGTCAAAATGAGGCTCAGTAGTGTGTGTGGCCTCCACGTGCCTGTATGACCTCCCTACAACGCCTGGACATGCTCCTGATGAGGTGGCGGATGGTCTCCTGAGGGATCTCCTCCCAGACCTGGACTAAAGCATCCGCCAACTCCTGGACAGTCTGTGGTGCAATTGGTGGATGGAGCGAGACATGATGTCCGAGATGTGCTCAATTGGATTCAGGTCTGGGGAATGGGTGGGCCAGTCCATAGCATCAATGCCTTCCTCTTGCAGGAACTGCTGACACACTCCAGCCACATGAGGTCGAGCATTGTCTTGCATTAGGAGGAACCCAGGGCCAACCGCACCAGCATATGGTCTCACAAGGGGTCTGAGGATCTCATCTCGGTACCTAATGGCAGTCAAGCTACCTCTGGCGAGCACATGGAGGGCTGTGCGGCCCCCCAAAGAAATGCCACCCCACACCATGACTGACCCACCGCCAAACCGGTCATGCTGGAGGATGTTGCAGGCAGCAGAACGTTCTCGACGGCGTCTCCAGACTCTGTCACGTCTGTCACCTGCTCAGTGTGAACCTGCTTTCATCTGTGAAGAGCACAGGGCACCAGTGGCGAATTTGCCAATCTTGGTGTTCTCTGGGAAATGCCAAACGTCCTGCACGGTGTTGGGCTGTAAGCACAACCCCCACCTGTGGACGTCGGGCCCTCATACCACCCTCATGGAGTCTGTTTCTGACCATTTGAGCAGACACATGCACATTTGTGGCCTGCTGGAGGTCATTTTGCAGGGATCTAGCAGTGCTCCTCCTGCTCCTCCTTGCACAAAGGCGGAGGTAGCGGTCCTTCTGCTGGGTTGTTGCCCTCCTACGGCCTCCTCCACATCTCCTGATGTACTGGCCTGTCTCCTGGTAGCGCCTCCATGCTCTGGACACTACGCTGACAGACACAGCAATCCTTCTTGCCACAGCTCGCCATCCTGGATGAGCTGCACTACCTGAGCCACTTGTGTGGGTTGTAGACTCCGTCTCATGCTACCACTAGAGTGAAAGCACCGCCAGCATTCAAAAGTGACCAAAACATCAGCCAGGAAGCATAGGAACTGAGAAGTGGTCTGTGGTCACCCCCTGCAGAACCACTCCTTTATTGGGGGTGTCTTGCTAATTGCCTATTGGGGTGTCTTGCTAATTGCCCACCTGTTGTCTATTCCATTTGCTCAACAGCATGTGACATTTATTGTCAATCAGTGTTGCTTCCTAAGTGGACAGTTTGATTTCACAGAAGTGTGATTGACTTGGAGTTACATTGTGTTGTTTAAGTGTTCCCTTTATTTTTTGGAGCAGTGTATATTTTGTTATTCTTTATCTCCACGTTGTCTCCCTTTTTGTTACGGACTTCGAGCCGGTTCGTGGCAAGTGGGGGCTCATCTGAGATCATAAGGTTGGTTCGTAGACATTTTGGCGTACAGTACTTAGTTGCATTATGAAGGACTAATTAATACTAGTGTCATTTGGCTTACTAGTGTGTGTGTAGTGTTTGGGAGAAAACGTGTTAATGTTTGCATCTTTTGTTAGTTTCAGTTTGGTTGCCTCTGTTTTGTAATCTTGCCACTGTGATGGATAGTTGTGTGCTGTGTTGGAGAGGTTACATTGGTTAGTTTCCAGGCCCCAGCCTGGAAACTCTTGCTCTACATGTATTGCTCTATATGCGGTTGTGACATCGGTCTGAGGTGAGTACAATCAGCTGTGTACCTCGGGAGATTTGTGTAGGGTGGTGAAACTTGCTACCCGGAGCTATAGCCTTTTTCCCCTGTTAGGCTTAGCGACGTGTTAATGTTGTTATTGTGTGGTGTCTGTGGATTGAGCAGTTGTCTCAGGGGCACATCTGGTGGCTTGGGGGAATCTGCCAGCGCGCTGGGTGGTTTATTTCCTTGCCAGCGGGCTACAGTGAATAATTACCCACTTCAAATCTGCATGAAGACTAGGGTTGAGTTATTGTAGGTTTTGGGGACGCTCCATATCTCATCTCTTCTGTGGTGCACAGGAAGCAACAGTGTGACTGTCATTTCTCTGGTTGTGGTCTGGTGTGCTCAGCAGAGGAGTTGAGCCATAGTTTTTTTAAGTATTGACTTATGACTATAGCGTCTAATGTAGATTTTGTTTAAATTTTTTTTTTTTTACCTTTATTTAACTAGGCAAGTCAGTTAAGAACAAATTCTTATTTTCGATGACGGCCTAGGAACAGTGGGTTAACTGCCTTGTTCAGGGGCAGAACGACAAATTTGTACCTTGTCAGGTCGGGGATTTGAACTTGCAACCTTTACGTTACTAGTCCAACGCTCTAACCATTAGGCTACCCTGCCGATGAGTTCATTTGCTTTCCATCAACTCTTAGAATGATGTACTGAAGAACAGCTGTTGAACATTATGATTGAAATTCTGTTACGTTGATATGAAAATGTAATGAGTAGGAAGGACCCTGAGATGGTCTTTTCGTTTGAGCTTGTAGCTGACGCGGTCTCTTGTGTGCCCTGTTCCTGAATGTTTACTTGACCATTGTTTTGTATTGTCAGGTTCTATCTCTCCTTTCTGTCCCCTCCTGGTCTCGTTTTCTTCTTTCCTCTTAAATGTTGCTTCCTGTGCCCAAAGGTTTCAGTCTGAGGTTGGCTGGGGCAAGTGGAAGTGTGAACCCTCATCAAGAGGCTGGTACGTTGTTCTGGGGTCCTTGTTGGTCCCCAGTTTTATGGGCGGGGTGACAACCCCCCTACTCTCTCCATGCAGACACACTATTGTTTATTTGTATATAGGGTACTTAATACATATTTTTTTGTAATCTCCACGTTGTCTCCCTTTTTGTTAAGGGCTTCGAGACGGTTCGTGACAGGAGAAAAAAGGAGGCTTGAACACCATCGACGAACACCATCCCAACTGTGAAGCACGGGGTGGCAGGATCATGTTGGTGAGGTGCTTTGCTGTAGGAGGGACTGGTGCACTTCACAAAATAGATGGCATCATGAGGAAGGAAAATTGTGGCTATATTGAAACAACATCTCAAGACATCAGTCAGGAAGTTAAAGCTTGCTCGCAAATGGGTCTTCCAAATGGACAATGACCTCAAGCATACTTCCAAAGATGTGGCAAAATGGCCTAAGGACAACAAAGTCAAGGTATTAGTGGCCATCACAAAGCCCTGACTTCAATCCCATAGAATATTTCTGGGCAGAACTGAAAAAGCATGTGCGAGCAAGGAGGCCTACAAACCTGACTCAGTTACACCAGCTCTGTCAGGAGGAATGGGCCACAATTCACCCAACTTATTGTGGAAGGCTACCCAAAACGTTTGACATAAGTTAAACAATTTAAAGGCAATTCTACCAAATACCAATTGAGTTTATGTGAACTTCTGACCCACTGGGAATGTGAAATAAAGGCTGAAATAAATAAATCATTCTCTCTACTATTATTCTGACATTTCACATTCTTAAAATAAAGTGGTGATCCTAACTGACCTCAGACAGGGTTTTTTTTTTTTTTACTAGGATTAAATGTCTGGAATGGTGAAACTGAGTTTAAATGTATTTGACTAAGGTGTATGTAAACTTCTGACTGCATGGATAAACTCTTTTGAAGATGTAATCCTGAGACAAGTGTTTTGCATAACAGCTTTCTGTGTTTCTCTTTTTGACTCCCTCCACATTTGTAATCAAATGCCAGAATTTTCTCCATCTCCTTAGCTATTATACTCGGCTTCCACCGGGTGTTCCACTGGTTTCAAAATCTCGGTCCTCCAGAAAATGGAGAGCATTAGCATCACTTATGCAGTTCTTCATGATGGCCTACACATACAGAGAAGCGTGGTACATGGCGGACAGGATGCTGATAATGAGGTCAGCTATTATTACGATTACTGTCAGTCTGTGTGTCCTCTGACCTGACCCAGCTAGTCTGTCTGTCTGACCACCTTGGAAGGCTGAGGTCAGGGGTCAGGAGCCTCTGCGTGATGCTCCGACTGTTTAGAATTCCCATCTCACTAGAATGTTGGATATAGTTCAACCACATTTCGTTTTGACAACCTTTAACTTTTCTGTGTGCCGTTCTCGTTGGGCTCTTCAGATGTCATATTGCGTCCTCTCTCACCATGGCGTTTGGTCTTGGCCTGACAATGTAGACATTCTAGGAAGGACACCTTTCACTAATCTTTGGGAGTGAGGGGTTGGTTTGACACCGTTATTGTCTCATATAATACTTGTTGCCCAACAGTTGAACACTGACTTCTGGCCTTAGTACACACCTGTTGATGATAATCAGATGTGGTTGAGCGATAACTCTTAATGATCTGTGTCAACCAGCCCTCGTGTATGCCAAAACAGGAAAATTAGATGACTCATTTTATTGACTTTCTAAAAATGTCAATGTGCCCCAGTTAACCTCACAAAATGTTGTACCATGTTGGCATGTGTATACTGTATGTCCACGCTGCACTCTAGCTCTAGGTAATGTTCCTGTATGGCCTAGCGGGGTCCTGGGTTATGTGAGTGCTATGTTGCCTCGTCTATGCCCTGGTTTGAATTTCACTATATAAGCCACCGGCTTCCCATACTGACAGTTGATGATGTCATGGAAACTACTCTTTGAGTGCACTTAAACATTTGAGAATGATTTTGTAATGAAACGCAGCCTGTCTCTCTTTTTGGTAAGGGGAGGGGGGGGGGGGCAAATGGAGGGATGTGGTTGAGGTGGAGAATGAAGGGTTCGGTTAGGTTCACGTTCATTAAACAGGTTCTACCTGTGAACTTGTACTTTTTCAACATTTCGACTTTTATGTAACCAAAAGCCCTTCACATCCTCCCCTGGTCGAAGGCAAGAATTCCTTCTGCTCCACCTCTGATATTTGAAAAAGAGAAAACGTCTGTAGGGAAAAGAGAAGACCATTAATGCACGTTTTTAAGTCCCAGCCGAACACAGCTTTTTAAAATCCTCTCGCTGTACATATATCACAGAACAAAGACCTTCGTGACCCTTTCATTCTGCAACCCCACGCCCTGCACTCTCTTCCTGCAGCACCACTCATGCATAGACCAGCTTAACGTGGAGCCACTTAGGCCTGTGGTTTAGTAGCCGTGTGATGTGACGACTGACGTAGCCAGGAGCAGTGGATATTTTGTATTCCAGTTGGGGGGAGAAAGAAAAGGCCCCAGCTAAAGTACGAGGTCTTAAACACAAAGATAAATGTGCTTCTGAATCAAAGTCAGGAACTCTTTGCCTAACCCACTTTCACCCATGTCTTACATGTCAGAGAGATTGCAAAAGTAACTCTCCTGAATAACAATGGAGGTTTTGTATAGGGGAGAATGTGTGTGTTTGTGTCCATAGTAGAGAGTAAAGCCAGTGGGAGTTGGAGTACATCTTCTCGAATGGTAACTGAGCAAAGTTGAACTTTTTCGAGGGGGGGGATTAGACGGGAGCTTGTGCACCTGCGTTTAGAGTAACTTCTTGGGAAAGGGAAGGATACAGGACATGAAATTCAAACAACATCCTGTTGCCCCCCCATCCTTGGGCTGTTTGTTCTGCTGTTATTCCTGCCTCCTGTGTAGAAAATGGGAAAGAGATGAATCGGGGTGGAGAAGGGGGTGATGGATGGGGGTGGGGGTCTCTTCCTGCTTTCTGTTATATGCTCATCTCCACTATATCCATTGGCCTGACTGACCTGACAGACTGACGCACTCACTGACTCTTGACCATTCATCTTTTTTATTCAAATCTGGGTTTGTAGACTGGGTGAACCGCCGGGAATGGAATCAGATCCTGTTGTGAATGTGGGAAACGTGATTCCCTGCCGGCGTTTGTGTGTGTGCCAGTTCACGTCTGTAATTCTATCTCTGAGTGTGTTTGTCTATGAGACAGAGAGCACGTTCTTATCTGTAAATATAGCTGATGAGGTATGAGCAAGCTTTCTAGTCAGTCACTTCAAAATAAAGGATCCTCTTCCTTGTTGGATTTAGTGTAATACAAATTACGAAATACTCAGAAGTAATTTAAATACTGTGCGTGCGCACTTGTATTTGCGTGTTCACAGAAGGAAAGAAGGTTGATTCTCACCCTTTTCTAGTTGGTTAATGACTGAAGAAACACATGTATGAACTACAGTCGGTGGAGCCAAGAGCAATTCAAGCACGAATAAACCTTGTACTTTGCAAATCAGCCTGGTCTGTGGATTCCTGTCAGATAGTCCCAGCTAGCACATTTGTTTCTTTGGAAGTTGTGGGAATGTATGTTTTTGGTTTCACATTTGTTGCGGGAAACCATACGTTTCCTAAACGTTCTAAGAACAGAAGTGAAAACTTTACCTGTTCTGGGAATGTCTATTTTATTGGTTCACTCTGGTTCCTTAAATGTTTCCTGGGAGGTTTAATTAATGTTCTGAGAATGGAAATTATAGATTATTTGGAGGTAGTTAAATATTGCTCAGAGGACGGAAATAAAAGGTTATTTTGAGGTAATTAAATATAGCTCTGAGAACGTAAATGAAAGGTTATTTTGAGTTATTAACTAACGTTCTGAGCACAGAAATACAAGGTTATTTTGAGATAATTAAATAATTCTGAGAACGGAAATTATAGGGTACTTAGAGGTAATTAAATAACGCTCTGAGCACAGAAATAAAAGGTTATTTTGAGTTATTAACTAACGTTCTGAGTACAGAAATAATGAAGTTATTTGGAGATTTTTGAACGACTTAACTTTAATTAAATGTCCTAATAAGGCTTTTAATACTTATTTTTAGGTTCACTTTTTTAAACTCCAAGCACAGATTGGAAAATAATTTCCTTACACATTAATCGTAATAATTGTTTTATTGTGACATGGCATCAGTCAGATTTGAACCTATTACAGTATCTTCTGTACATCCAGGGAATTAGTCCACTGCGCCACCAGCATGGAGCTACAATTCCATGTTTTTAACTCCTATAAAGCTGTTCATTTGAGTCTATTCAAACAGACCCCATTTCAAATGAAACAAAGCACTCATAACAAGACAGAGGATCAGAGTTTGTTGATGTTGAGGACGGAATGTACATGTTTTTCAATCGCATTCTTAGAACGTTCTATGAAACATTACTCAGGTGTTCTTGTGTTTTTTATGGAATGTTTTCTTAACATTCTCAACAATTTGAGAACGTGACTTTAAATAGAACCATAATGAAACCTTAAGCTGAAGTATTGAAATGTTATTTCTTAACATTATTGGGAAGAAAATGTAAGAGCATTACTTTAAATTGAACCATGAGGAAACCTGTAGGAAACGCTATGCTGAAATACTTCAATTCCCACGGAAGAACATTGTTTCTTAACGTTCTCTGAACTATTTGAGAACATTCCCAATTTTAAACCAGTTGGAGAACATTCGTCGAATATTACCAAAATTGAAATTAAATGTAACCATGTTTGAACTTTTTAGGAAAAATTCTGTTTAACTAATGAAATACCAAGAAAATTCTGTTTTCTTCTCAAATAAATGGGCCGAGAATGTTCCAAAGTTAAGCACCATTCCCAGAACGTTGTGGGAAGGTTGTATGCAAAATAACCACAGGACAACCACGCTCTCACCATCTCCAAGAAACATTAAGTGCTGTGTACAAGCACACTTGTTAGTGTAAGATGCACATGCTCAATTTTACACGCACGCACACATGCACACACACGCAGTACAGTGGCCACAGAGAGTGGCGGAAGTGGAGCCCTGCTAAACAGGAAGTGACTGTGTTCCGGTTGTGTGGTGGAAGAAGAAGTGTTAAAGTTATTAGCTGAATTGGAGCAAGGTTTTTAGGGGGCATCCTGTGCACAACTAGTGCTTCCTGCCCCCACGTCCACTTGCCACAAAACAACAACAGAGCAGATTGGAGGAGAGGGGAAGCTAGTGGGAGAGGGGGAAGAGGGAGGGGAGAGCAGGGGAGAGGAGAGGAGAGGAGGGAAGAGGAGAGGGGGAAGAGGGAGGGGAGGGAAGAGGAGAGGGGGAAGAGGGAGGGGAGAGCAGGGGGAGAGGAGAGGAGAGGAGAGGAGGGAAGAGGAGAGGGGGAAGAGGGAGGGGAGAGGAGAGGAGAGGAGGGAAGAGGAGAGGGGGAAGAGGGAGGGGAGAGCAGGTGGAGTGGAGAGGAGAGGAGAGGAGAGGGGGAAGAGGGAGGGGAGAGGAGAGGAGAGGAGGGAAGAGGAGAGGGGGAAGAGGGAGGGGAGAGCAGGGGGAGAGGAGAGGAGAGGAGGGAAGAGGGAGGGGGAGCAGGGGAGAGGAGAGGAGAGGAAGGGAAAGAGGAGAGGAGGGAAGAGGATAGGATAGGGGGGAAGAGGGAGGGGAAAGATATATACTATAAGAGATTGGACATTTGACTTAACTTCTGTACTCACTGACAAGCCAACACATTAACCCACCCCTCCCAGATACAGGTGCAGACACTCAGGGAAACTCAGTGTAAAAGAGGAATATGTGTGCCACTGTATCCACATCCTATACACAGTTTCCTGTCTGCAATCACATGGATGGAAAGTTAATGTATGACATTTTACACAAACACACATGCATTGAAGAGTGAGTGTGTGAGAGAGAGTGTGTGTGTGTGTGTGTGTGTGTGTGTGTGTGTGTGTGTGTGTGTGTGTGTGTGTGTGTGTGAGAGAGAGAGGGTGCGAGAGAGAGATAATGTGTGTGTGTGAGAGAGAGAGAGTGTGTGTGTGTGAGAGAGAGGGTGTGTGAGAGAGAGGGTGTGTGAGCGTGTGAGAGAGAGAGAGAGAGAGAGTGTGTGTGTGTGTGAGAGAGAGAGTGTGTGAGAGGGTGTGTGAAAGTGTGAGAGAAAGTGTGTGTGTGTGTGTGTGTGTGTGTGTGTGTGTGAGGGAGAAGAGTGAGTGTGAGAGAGAGAGTGAGTGTGAGAGAGAGAGAGAGAGAGTGAGTGTGTGAGAGAGAGTGAGTGTGTGAGAGAGAGTGTGTGTGTGAGAGAGAGGGTGTGTGAGAGAGAGGTTGTGTGAGAGTGTGTGAGAGAGTGTGTGTGTGTGTGAGAGAGAGTGTGTGAGAGAGAGGGTGTGTGAAAGTGTGAGAGAAAGTGTATGAGAGAGAGAGAGAGTGTGTGTGTGTGTGTGTGTGTGTGTGTGTGTGTGTGAGGGAGAAGAGTGAGTGTGAGAGAGAGAGAGAGTGTGTGTGTGAAACAGAGCGAGTGTGTGTGTGTGTGTGAGAGAGGGTGTGTGAGAGATGGTGTGTGAAAGTGTGAGAGAGAGTGTGTGTGTGTGTGTGTGTGAGGAAGAAGAGTGAGTGTGAGAGAGTGAGTGTGTGAGAGCGAGTGTGTGTGAGAGAGAGAGTGAGTGAGTGTGTGAGAGAGAGAATGAGTGAGTGTGTGAGAGAGAGAATGTTTATGAGAGAGAGTGTGTGTGTGTGTGTGAGAGAGAGAATGTGTATGAGAGAAGAGTGAGTGTGTGAGAGAGAGTGAGTGTGTGAGAGAGAGAATGAGTGAGTGTGTGAGAGAGAGAATGTGTATGAGAGAAGAGTGAGTGTGTGAGAGAGAGTGTGTGTGTGAACGAGAGAGAGAGAGAGAGATAGATAGATGGATGGAAAGTTAATGTTTGACATTTTACACAAACACACATGCTATGTACAATTACTGACAAAAGAACATCTGACTAGTCTTCATTGAGAGAGAGAGTTACAAATGAACCAGCAGCTGTTGAAAAACAAGCAACAGACGAAGAAGATAGGCTTGGTTGTACAGTTATCTTAGCTAGCTGAATTGTTTACCAGTTACTAAGCAGTTGCTAGAATATGAGAATATGTTTGCTAGCCTAAAAGCAGAAGCTGAACTCATCTCAGAAACGGAGGAAAAAGTAAAGGAGGGAGATGGAGAACAGCAGGCCCCAACGGCCTCTGTGACCCAGCAAGAAGCCCTCAGTGTCCCGCTACCTTCCTCACCTGCAGCAGACAGAGCCAAGGACATGTCTACATCACCAAGAACACCTGCTATGCGACGTTTCCACAACACCCTCTCTCTAGTCGAAGCAGAGGTCATAGAACTCAGAGAGAACAAGCTTCAAGAGGACACTGTCCAGAAACTAAAAGAAGAGATGAAACAGTTCAGGGAGGAGAGCAGAGCATCTATTGCTAAATTAGAAAGCAGAATGGACAAACTGAGTCAGACAAATGATGACCTCAGAGACCATCTGAGCACAACGAGAGAGGAGCTAGAGCAGAGAGAGAGGTACATTGACACCCACAACCAGCAGCGAGTCATTATGTCCTCTGCATCTAGAGAACATGTCCACCAGCTTGGTACAACACAGGCAGAACCTGAGACCAGCATAACCAGCATGGCCTCCACCACACAGCCTGATGACACTGCACCAGCCTCCCAGTCTGCTCCAGCCCAGATCAGCCTCCCAGTCTGCTCCAGCCCAGGTCAGCCAACCAGCCTCCCAGTCTGCTCCAGCCCAGGTCAGCCAACCAGCCTCCCAGTCTGATCTAGCCCATGTCAGCCTACCTGCTTCCCAGTCTGCTCCAACACAGTCTGCTCCAGCCCAGGTCAACCTACCAACCTCCCAGTCTGCTCCAGCCCAGGTCAGCCAACCAGCCTCCCAGTCTGCTCCAGCCCAGGCAATCCTTATCCACCTGGGGCGGCAGGGTAGCCTAGTGGTTAGAGCGTTGGACTAGTAACCGGAAGGTTGCAAGTTCAAATCCCCGAGCTGACATGGTACAAATCTGACATGGTACAAATGGTACAAACCTGAACAGTTAACCCACTGTTCCTAGGCCAGTTAACCCACTGTTCCTAGACCAGTTAACCCACTGTTCCTAGGCCAGTTAACCCACTGTTCCTAGGCCAGTTAACCCACTGTTCCTAGACCAGTTAACCCACTGTTCCTAGACCAGTTAACCCACTGTTCCTAGACCAGTTAACCCACTGTTCCTAGACCAGTTAACCCACTGTTCCTAGACTAGTTAACCCACTGTTCCTAGACCAGTTAACCCACTGTTCCTAGACCAGTTAACCCACTGTTCCTAGACCAGTTAACCCACTGTTCCTAGACCAGTTAACCCACTGTTCCTAGACTAGTTAACCCACTGTTCCTAGACCAGTTAACCCACTGTTCCTAGACTAGTTAACCCACTGTTCCTAGACCAGTTAACCCACTGTTCCTTGGCCAGTTAACCCACTGTTCCTAGACCAGTTAACCCACTGTTCCTAGACTAGTTAACCCACTGTTCCTAGACCAGTTAACCCACTGTTCCTAGACTAGTTAACCCACTGTTCCTAGACCAGTTAACCCACTGTTCCTAGACCAGTTAACCCACTGCCTAGTTAAATAAAGGTAAACTAAAAACCATGTAATAATTAAATGTCAAATTGACTTTCTCCCCACTGCTGACCATTACACACAATATTTAATAAACACATCCACCAAAAAAAAGAGGGCAAAATCTTTGCTTGCTTTATTGACTTTAAAATAGCATAAAATAAAATACCTGCTATATGCTGATGGCTTGGTACTTCTATCACCACCCAAAGAAGTTCTTCAACAGAACCTTAATATTCTAGAGCAATATTGCCATAATTAGACCCTGGCAGTAAATTTCAAAAAAACTAAAATCATGATTTTCCAAAACAATACCAGATGTCAGAAACACAAATATAAATTCCCCCTGAACAACACCATAATTGAACACACAAAAAATGACACATACCTTGGTCTGACCATATCTGCATCGGGAAACTGGCAGTGAATGCACTCAAAGAAAAAGCCTGATTCAATATTAACATCCCAATTAGAATTTTGACCAAAATATTTGACTGTGTAATCCTACCAATAGCTCTTTACGGAAGTGAGGTTTGGGGGCCACTCATTAAACTGGACTTTAAAAATGTGGGACAACCATCCAATTGAAGCCCTACATGCAGAATTCTGTTGGAAACAGTCCAGAGAAATACACCAACTACTATGTACTGTAGGGCAGAATTGGGCCGCTTCCCAGTGGTAATGAAAATACAGAAAATATCATTAAAGTTTTGGCTCCATCTGAATTCAAGTCCAGATTCAAGTCTGTAATTTAAAGCACTTCAAACCCAAGAGCTTAGCCCAGGAACGAGTCCTCTCAGTCAGCTGGTGTTGGACCTCACCAACCAAGCAGAGACCAGGACTGCTTCAAAAGAAATAATTCCAATAAACAAAATCATGAACCAATCAAAGGACTCATATTTACGACATTGGAAAAATGAAATGAAATCCCAAAGCCGACTAAATTGCTATCTGGCCCTAAACCGAGAATAGGAATTGGCTGATTATCTCTACTCTGTCAGAGATACGAAGCAGAGACAGATCCTTACCAAGTACAGGCTGAGTGACCACCGATTGGCAATAGAAACCGGCAGACATAAAAAGACATGGCTACCCAAAGAGGAGCGTGTATGTGGTCACTGCACGACAGGGGAGGTAGAAACAGAGATGCACTTTCTCCTTTACTGTGATAAATATTCCTCACCAAGAAATTATTCACAGAATGACTACATTTATTCCAAATTTTAACTTATTAAACCAGAGGAAAACTGAAAATACTCATGGGCGAAGGAGCAATGACTCCTCTTGCAGCCAAATATGTATTTTCCTGCCATCGCCTGAGGGACACTGAATAATAACATATGCATAGTAAACAGTAACTTACTATTACTATTATTGTTATTACTATTATTGTTATTACTATTATTGTTATTACTATTATTGTTATTACTATTATTGTTATTGATGTTGTTGTTGTTTATCATTCCAAATAGTAGTGGTTTGGGTAGTAGGGTGTTGGTAGTGATAACAGTTTAGTGATGGTGGTGGTGGTGATGGTGATGGTGGTGATGGTGGTGGTGGTGGTGGTGATGATGGTGGTGGTGATGATGGTGGTGATGGTGGTGGTGATGGTGGTGGTGGTGGTGGTGGTGATGATGGTGGTGGTGGTGGTGGTGGTGATGGTGGTGGTGGTGGTGGTGGTGGTGATGATGATGGTGGTGGTGATGGTGGTGGTGATGGTGGTGGTGGTGGTAGTAGTAATGATGATGATGATGGTAGTTGTATAGTTGTTACTATTATTGTTAATTATATTATTATTGTTGTTTATCATTCCAAATAGTAGTGGTTTGGGTAGTAGGGTGGTGGTAGTGATAACAGTTTAGTGATGGTGGTGGTAGTCGTAGTAATGATGATGGTGGTGGTGGTGGTGTGGTGGTGGTGGTGGTGGTGGTGGTGGTAGTAGTAATGATGATGGTAGTTGTAGTTGTAGTAATGATGATGATGGTAGTTGTAGTAGTAGTAATGATGATGGTAGTTGTAGTAGTAGTAATGATGATGATGGTAGTTGTAGTAATGATGATGATGGTAGTTGTAGTAGTAGTAATGATGATGATGGTAGTTGTAGTAGTAGTAATGATGATGATGGTAGTTGTAGTAGTAGTAATAATGATGGTAGTTGTAGTACTGATGATGGTAGTCGTAGTAATGATGATGGTAGTTGTAGTAATGATGATGGTAGTCGTAGTTGTAGTAATGATGATGGTAGTTGTAGTTGTAGTAATGATGATGGTAGTAGTAGTAATGATGATGGTAGTCGTAGTAATGATGATGGTAGTTGTAGTTGTAGTAATGATGATGGTAGTTGTAGTAGTAGTAATGATGATGGTAGTTGTAGTAGTAGTAATGATGATGGTAGTAGTAGTAATGATGATGGTAGTTGTAGTAATGATGATGGTAGTAGTAGTAATGATGATGGTAGTAGTAGTAATGATGATGGTAGTTGTAGTAATGATGATGGTAGTTGTAGTTGTAGTAATGATGATGGTAGTTGTAGTAATGATGATGGTAGTTGTAGTTGTAGTAATGATGATGGTAGTTGTAGTAATGATGATGGTAGTTGTAGTAGTAGTAATGATGATGGTAGTTGTAGTAGTAGTAATGATGATGGTAGTTGTAGTAATGATGATTGTAGTTGTAGTAATGATGATGGTAGTTGTAGTTGTAGTAATGATGATGGTAGTTGTAGTAATGATGATGGTAGTTGTAGTAGTAGTAATGATGATGGTAGTTGTAGTTGTAGTAATGATGATGGTAGTTGTAGTAGTAATGATGATGGTAGTAGTAGTAGTAGTAATGATGATGGTAGTTGTAGTAATGATGATGGTAGTTGTAGTAATGATGATGGTGGTTGTAGTAGTAGGAATGATGATGGTAGTTGTAGTAGTAGTAATGATGATGGTAGTTGTAGTAATGATGATGGTAGTTGTAGTAATGATGATGGTAGTTGTAGTAGTAGTAATGATGATGGTAGTTGTAGTAATGATGATGGTAGTTGTAGTTGTAGTAATGATGATGGTAGTTGTAGTTGTAGTAATGATGATGGTAGTTGTAGTAATGATGATGGTAGTTGTAGTAGTAGTAATGATGATGGTAGTTGTAGTTGTAGTAATGATGATGGTAGTTGTAGTAGTAGTAATGATGATGGTAGGTTTAGTAATGATGATGGTAGTTGTAGTAATGATGATGGTAGTTGTAGTAGTAATGATGATGGTAGTTGTAGTAGTAGTAATGATGATGGTAGTTGTAGTAGTAGTAATGATGATGGTAGTTGTAGTAATGATGATTGTAGTTGTAGTAATGATGATGGTAGTTGTAGTTGTAGTAATGATGATGGTAGTTGTAGTAATGATGATGGTAGTTGTAGTAGTAGTAATGATGATGGTAGTTGTAGTTGTAGTAATGATGATGGTAGTTGTAGTAATGATGATGGTAGTTGTAGTAATGATGATGGTAGTTGTAGTTGTAGTAATGATGATGGTAGTTGTAGTAGTAGTAATGATGATGGTAGTTGTAGTAGTAGTAATGATGATGGTAGTTGTAGTAATGATGATGGTAGTTGTAGTTGTAGTAATGATGATGGTAGTTGTAGTAATGATGATGGTAGTTGTAGTTGTAGTAATGATGATGGTAGTTGTAGTAGTAGTAATGATGATGATGGTAGTTGTAGTAGTAGTAATGATGATGATGGTAGTTGTAGTAGTAGTAATGATGATGATGGTAGTTGTAGTAGTAGTAATGATGATGATGGTAGTTGTAGTAGTAGTAATAATGATGGTAGTTGTAGTACTGATGATGGTAGTCGTAGTAATGATGATGGTAGTTGTAGTAATGATGATGGTAGTCGTAGTTGTAGTAATGATGATGGTAGTTGTAGTTGTAGTAATGATGATGGTAGTAGTAGTAATGATGATGGTAGTAGTAGTAATGATGATGGTAGTCGTAGTAATGATGATGGTAGTTGTAGTTGTAGTAATGATGATGGTAGTTGTAGTAGTAGTAATGATGATGGTAGTTGTAGTAGTAGTAATGATGATGGTAGTTGTAGTAATGATGATGGTAGTTGTAGTTGTAGTAATGATGATGGTAGTTGTAGTAATGATGATGGTAGTTGTAGTAGTAGTAATGATGATGGTAGTTGTAGTAGTAGTAATGATGATGGTAGTTGTAGTAATGATGATTGTAGTTGTAGTAATGATGATGGTAGTTGTAGTTGTAGTAATGATGATGGTAGTTGTAGTAATGATGATGGTAGTTGTAGTAGTAGTAATGATGATGGTAGTTGTAGTTGTAGTAATGATGATGGTAGTTGTAGTAGTAATGATGATGGTAGTAGTAGTAGTAGTAATGATGATGGTAGTTGTAGTAATGATGATGGTAGTTGTAGTAATGATGATGGTGGTTGTAGTAGTAGGAATGATGATGGTAGTTGTAGTAGTAGTAATGATGATGGTAGTTGTAGTAATGATGATGGTAGTTGTAGTAATGATGATGGTAGTTGTAGTAGTAGTAATGATGATGGTAGTTGTAGTAATGATGATGGTAGTTGTAGTTGTAGTAATGATGATGGTAGTTGTAGTTGTAGTAATGATGATGGTAGTTGTAGTAATGATGATGGTAGTTGTAGTAGTAGTAATGATGATGGTAGTTGTAGTTGTAGTAATGATGATGGTAGTTGTAGTAGTAGTAATGATGATGGTAGTTGTTTAGTAATGATGATGGTAGTTGATAATGATGATGGTAGTTGTAGTTGTAGTAATGATGATGGTAGTTGTAGTAGTAGTAATGATGATGGTAGTTGTAGTAGTAGTAATGATGATGGTAGTTGTAGTAGTAGTAATGATGATGGTAGTTGTAGTAATGATGATTGTAGTTGTAGTAATGATGATGGTAGTTGTAGTTGTAGTAATGATGATGGTAGTTGTAGTAATGATGATGGTAGTTGTAGTAGTAGTAATGATGATGGTAGTTGTAGTTGTAGTAATGATGATGGTAGTTGTAGTAATGATGATGGTAGTTGTAGTAGTAGTAATGATGATGGTAGTTGTAGTTGTAGTAATGATGATGGTAGTTGTAGTAGTAATGATGATGGTAGTTGTAGTAGTAGTAATGATGATGGTAGTTGTAGTAATGATGATGGTAGTTGTAGTAATGATGATGGTGGTTGTAGTAGTAGGAATGAGGATGGTAGTTGTAGTAATGATGATGGTAGTTGTAGTAATGATGATGGTAGTTGTAGTAATGATGATGGTAGTTGTAGTTGTAGTAATGATGATGGTAGTTGTAGTTGTAGTAATGATGATGGTAGTTGTAGTAATGATGATGGTAGTTGTAGTGGTAGTAATGATGATGATGATGTAGTTGTAGTAGTAATGATGATGGTAGTTGTAGTAGTAGTAATGATGATGGTAGTTGTAGTAATGATGATGGTAGTTGTAGTAATGATGATGGTAGTTGTAGTTGTAGTAATGATGATGGTAGTTGTAGTAGTAGTAATGATGATGGTAGTTGTAGTAGTAGTAATGATGATGGTAGTTGTAGTTGTAGTAATGATGATGGTAGTTGTAGTAGTAATGATGATGGTAGTAGTAGTAGTAGTAATGATGATGGTAGTTGTAGTAATGATGATGGTAGTTGTAGTAATGATGATGGTGTAGTTGTATGATGATGGTAATTGATGATGGTAGTAGTAGTAATGATGATGGTAGTTGTAGTAATGATGATGGTAGTTGTAGTAATGATGATGGTAGTTGTAGTAGTAGTAATGATGATGGTAGTTGTAGTAATGATGATGGTAGTTGTAGTTGTAGTAATGATGATGGTAGTTGTAGTAATGATGATGGTAGTTGTAGTAGTAGTAATGATGATGGTAGTTGTAGTAGTAGTAATGATGATGGTAGTTGTAGTAGTAGTAATGATGATGGTAGGTTTAGTAATGATGATGGTAGTTGTAGTAATGATGATGATGGTAGTTGTAGTAATGATGATGGTAGTTGTAGTAGTAGTAATGATGATGGTAGTTGTAGTAATGATGATGGTAGTTGTAGTTGTAGTAATGATGATGGTAGTTGTAGTAATGATGATGGTAGTAGTAGTAATGATGATGGTAGTTGTAGTAATGATGATGGTAGTTGTAGTAATGATGATGGTAGTTGTAGTAATGATGATGATGATGGTAGTTGTAGTAATGATGATGGTAGTTGTAGTAGTAGTAATGATGATGGTAGTTGTAGTTGTAGTAATGATGATGGTAGTTGTAGTTGTAGTAATGATGATGGTAGTTGTAGTAATGATGATGGTAGTTGTAGTAGTAATGATGATGTAGTTGTAGTAATGATGATGGTAGTTGTAGTAGTAGTAATGATGATGGTAGTTGTAGTTGTAGTAATGATGATGGTAGTTGTAGTAGTAGTAATGATGATGGTAGGTTTAGTAATGATGATGGTAGTTGTAGTAATGATGATGATGGTAGTTGTAGTAATGATGATGGTAGTTGTAGTTGTAATGATGATGGTAGTTGTAGTAATGATGATGGTAGTTGTAGTTGTAGTAATGATGATGGTAGTTGTAGTAATGATGATGGTAGTTGTAGTAGTAATGATGATGGTAGTTGTAGTAATGATGATGGTAGTTGTAGTAATGATGATGGTAGTTGTAGTAATGATGATGATGATGGTAGTTGTAGTAATGATGATGGTAGTTGTAGTAGTAGTAATGATGATGGTAGTTGTAGTAATGATGATGGTAGTTGTAGTTGTAGTAATGATGATGGTAGTTGTAGTAATGATGATGGTAGTTGTAGTTGTAGTAATGATGATGGTAGTTGTAGTAGTAGTAATGATGATGGTAGTTGTAGTAATGATGATGGTAGTTGTAGTAATGATGATGGTAGTTGTAGTAGTAGTAATGATGATGGTGGTTGTAGTCGTAGTAATGATGACTGTAGTTGTAGTAGTAGTAATGATGATGGTAGTTGTAGTAATGATGATGGTAGTTGTAGTAGTAGTAATGATGATGGTAGTTGTAGTAATGATGATGGTAGTTGTAGTTGTAGTAATGATGATGGTAGTTGTAGTTGTAGTAATGATGATGGTAGTTGTAGTAATGATGATGGTAGTTGTATAGATGATGGTAGTTGTAGTTGTAGTAATGATGATGGTAGTTGTAGTAGTAGTAATGATGATGGTAGTTGTAGTAATGATGATGGTAGTTGTAGTAGTAGTAATGATGATGGTAGTTGTAGTAATGATGATGGTAGTTGTAGTGGTAGTGTAGTTGTAGTAATGATGATGGTAGTTGTAGTTGTAGTAATGATGATGGTAGTTGTAGTAATGATGATGGTAGTTGTAGTTGTAGTAATGATGATGGTAGTTGTAGTAGTAGTAATGATGATGGTAGTTGTAGTAGTAGTAATGATGATGGTAGGTTTAGTAATGATGATGGTAGTTGTAGTAATGATGATGGTAGTTGTAGTAATGATGATGATGATGGTAGTTGTAGTAATGATGATGGTAGTTGTAGTAGTAGTAATGATGATGGTAGTTGTAGTAATGATGATGGTAGTTGTAGTAGTAGTAATGATGATGGTAGTTGTAGTTGTAGTAATGATGATGGTAGTTGTAGTAATGATGATGGTAGTTGTAGTAGTAGTAATGATGATGGTAGTTGTAGTTGTAGTAATGATGATGGTAGTTGTAGTAGTAATGATGATGGTAGTAGTAATGATGATGGTAGTTGTAGTAATGATGATGGTAGTTGTAGTAATGATGATGGTGGTTGTAGTAGTAGGAATGATGATGGTAGTTGTAGTAGTAGTAATGATGATGGTAGTTGTAGTAATGATGATGGTAGTTGTAGTAATGATGATGGTAGTTGTAGTAATGATGATGGTAGTTGTAGTTGTAGTAATGATGATGGTAGTTGTAGTAGTAATGATGATGGTAGTTGTAGTAATGATGATGGTAGTTGTAGTTGTAGTAATGATGATGGTAGTTGTAGTTGTAGTAATGATGATGGTAGTTGTAGTAATGATGATGGTAGTTGTAGTAGTAGTAATGATGATGGTAGTTGTAGTTGTAGTAATGATGATGGTAGTTGTAGTAGTAGTAATGATGATGGTAGGTTTAGTAATGATGATGGTAGTTGTAGTAATGATGATGGTAGTTGTAGTGATGGTAGTTGTAGTAGTAGTAATGATGATGGTAGTTGTAGTAAGTGATGATGGTAGTTGTAGTAGTAGTAATGATGATGGTAGTTGTAGTAATGATGATGGTGTAGTTGTAGTAATGATGATGGTAGTTGTAGTTGTAGTAATGATGATGGTAGTTGTAGTAATGATGATGGTAGTTGTAGTAGTAGTAATGATGATGGTAGTTGTAGTTGTAGTAATGATGATGGTAGTTGTAGTAGTAATGATGATGGTAGTAGTAATGATGATGGTAGTTGTAGTAATGATGATGGTAGTTGTAGTAATGATGATGGTGGTTGTAGTAGTAGATGATGATGTAGTTGTAGTAGTAGTAATGATGATGGTAGTTGTAGTAATGATGATGGTAGTTGTAGTAATGATGATGGTAGTTGTAGTAATGATGATGGTAGTAGTAGTAATGATGATGGTAGTTGTAGTAATGATGATGGTAGTTGTAGTTGTAGTAATGATGATGGTAGTTGTAGTTGTAGTAATGATGATGGTAGTTGTAGTAATGATGATGGTAGTTGTAGTAGTAGTAATGATGATGGTAGTTGTAGTTGTAGTAATGATGATGGTAGTTGTAGTAGTAGTAATGATGATGGTAGTTTAGTAATGATGATGGTAGTTGTAGTAATGATGATGATGTAGTTGTAGTAATGATGATGGTAGTTGTAGTAGTAGTAATGATGATGGTAGTTGTAGTAATGATGATGGTAGTTGTAGTTGTAGTAATGATGATGGTAGTTGTAGTAATGATGATGGTAGTAGTAGTAATGATGATGGTAGTTGTAGTAATGATGATGGTAGTTGTAGTAATGATGATGATGATGGTAGTTGTAGTAATGATGATGGTAGTTGTAGTAGTAGTAATGATGATGGTAGTTGTAGTAATGATGATGGTAGTTGTAGTAATGATGATGGTAGTTGTAGTAATGATGATGGTAGTTGTAGTTGTAGTAATGATGATGGTAGTTGTAGTAGTAGTAATGATGATGGTAGTTGTAGTAATGATGATGGTAGTTGTAGTAATGATGATGGTAGTTGTAGTAATGATGATGGTAGTTGTAGTAATGATGATGGTAGTTGTAGTAGTAGTAATGATGATGGTAGTTGTAGTAATGTAGTAATGATGATGGTAGTTGTAGTAGTAGTAATGATGATGGTAGTTGTAGTAATGATGATGGTAGTTGTAGTAATGAATGATGATGTAGTTGTAGTAATGATGATGGTAGTTGTAGTAGTAGTAATGATGATGGTAGTTGTAGTAATGATGATGGTAGTTGTAGTAGTAGTAATGATGATGGTAGTTGTAGTAATAATGATGATGTAGTTGTGATGATGATGGTAGTTGTAGTAATGATGATGGTAGTTGTAGTAATGATGATGGTAGTTGTAGTAATGATGATGGTAGTTGTAGTTGTAGTAATGATGATGGTAGTTGTAGTAGTAGTAATGATGATGGTAGTTGTAGTAATGATGATGGTAGTTGTAGTAATGATGATGGTAGTTGTAGTAATGATGATGGTAGTTGTAGTAGTAGTAATGATGATGGTAGTTGTAGTAGTAGTAATGATGATGGTAGTTGTAGTAATAATGATGATGGTAGTTGTTAGTAGTAATGATGATGGTTTAGTTGTAGTAGTTGTGAATGATGATGATAGTAGTTGTAGTAATGATGATGGTAGTTGTAGTAGTAGTAATGATGATGGTAGTTGTAGTAATGATGATGGTAGTTGTAGTTGTAGTAATGATGATGGTAGTTGTAGTAATGATGATGGTAGTTGTAGTAGTAATGATGATGGTAGTTGTAGTAATGATGATGGTAGTTGTGAATGATGATGGTAGTTGTAGTAGTAATGATGATGGTAGTTGTAGTTGTAGTAATGATGATGGTAGTTGTAGTAGTAGTAATGATGATGGTAGTTGTAGTAATGATGATGGTAGTTGTAGTAGTAGTAATGATGATGGTAGTTGTAGTAATGATGATGGTAGTTGTAGTTGTAGTAATGATGATGGTAGTTGTAGTAGTAGTAATGATGATGGTAGTTGTAGTAATGATGATGGTAGTTGTAGTAATGATGATGGTAGTTGTAGTAGTAGTAATGATGATGGTGGTTGTAGTCGTAGTAATGATGACTGTAGTTGTAGTAGTAGTAATGATGATGGTAGTTGTAGTAATGATGATGGTGGTTGTAGTAGTAGTAATGATGATGGTAGTTGTAGTAATGATGATGGTAGTTGTAGTTGTAGTAATGATGATGGTAGTTGTAGTTGTAGTAATGATGATGGTAGTTGTAGTAATGATGATGGTAGTTGTAGTAGTAGTAATGATGATGGTAGTTGTAGTTGTAGTAATGATGATGGTAGTTGTAGTAGTAGTAATGATGATGGTAGTTGTAGTAATGATGATGGTAGTTGTAGTAGTAGTAATGATGATGGTAGTTGTAGTAATGATGATGGTAGTTGTAGTTGTAGTAATGATGATGGTAGTTGTAGTTGTAGTAATGATGATGGTAGTTGTAGTAATGATGATGGTAGTTGTAGTAGTAGTAATGATGATGGTAGTTGTAGTTGTAGTAATGATGATGGTAGTTGTAGTAGTAGTAATGATGATGGTAGTTGTAGTAGTAGTAATGATGATGGTAGGTTTAGTAATGATGATGGTAGTTGTAGTAATGATGATGGTAGTTGTAGTAATATGATGATGATGTAGTTGTAGTAATGATGATGGTAGTTGTAGTAGTAGTAATGATGATGGTAGTTGTAGTAATGATGATGGTAGTTGTAGTAGTAGTAATGATGATGGTAGTTGTAGTAGTAATGATGATGGTAGTTGTAGTAATGATGATGGTAGTTGTAGTAGTAGTAATGATGATGGTAGTTGTAGTAGTAATGATGATGGTAGTTGTAGTAGTAATAATGATGGTAGTTGTAGTAATGATGATGGTAGTAGTAATGATGATGGTAGTTGTAGTAATGATGATGGTAGTTGTAGTAGTAGTAATGATGATGGTAGTTGTAGTAGTAGTAATGATGATGGTAGTTGTAGTAATGATGATGGTAGTGGTAGTTGTAGTAATGATGATGGTAGTTGTAGTAATGATGATGGTAGTTGTAGTTGTAGTAATGATGATGGTAGTTGTAGTAGTAGTAATGATGATGGTAGTTGTAGTAATGATGATGGTAGTTGTAGTTGTAGTAATGATGATGGTAGTTGTAGTTGTAGTAATGATGATGGTAGTTGTAGTAATGATGATGGTAGTTGTAGTAAGTAATGATGATGGTAGTTGTAGTTGTAGTAATGATGATGGTAGTTGTAGTAGTAGTAATGATGATGGTAGGTTTAGTAATGATGATGGTAGTTGTAGTAATGATGATGGTAGTTGTAGTTGTAGTAATGATGATGGTAGTTGTAGTAGTAGTAATGATGATGGTAGTTGTAGTAGTAGTAATGATGATGGTAGTTGTAGTAATGATGATGGTAGTTGTAGTTGTAGTAATGATGATGGTAGTTGTAGTAGTAGTAATGATGATGGTAGTTGTAGTAATGATGATGGTAGTTGTAGTAGTAGTAATGATGATGGTAGTTGTAGTTGTAGTAATGATGATGGTAGTTGTAGTAGTAATGATGATGGTAGTTGTAGTAGTAGTAATGATGATGGTAGTTGTAGTAATGATGATGGTAGTAGTTGTAGTAATGATGATGGTAGTTGTAGTAGTAGTAATGATGATGGTAGTTGTAGTAGTAGTAATGATGATGGTAGTTGTAGTAATGATGATGGTAGTTGTAGTAATGATGATGGTAGTTGTAGTAGTAGTAATGATGATGGTAGTTGTAGTAATGATGATGGTAGTTGTAGTTGTAGTAATGATGATGGTAGTTGTAGTTGTAGTAATGATGATGGTAGTTGTAGTAATGATGATGGTAGTTGTAGTAGTAGTAATGATGATGGTAGTTGTAGTTGTAGTAATGATGATGGTAGTTGTAGTAGTAGTAATGATGATGGTAGGTTTAGTAATGATGATGGTAGTTGTAGTAATGATGATGATGGTAGTTGTAGTAATGATGATGGTAGTTGTAGTAGTAGTAATGATGATGGTAGTTGTAGTAATGATGATGGTAGTTGTAGTTGTAGTAATGATGATGGTAGTTGTAGTAATGATGATGGTAGTAGTAGTAATGATGATGGTAGTTGTAGTAATGATGATGGTAGTTGTAGTAATGATGATGGTAGTTGTAGTAATGATGATGATGATGGTAGTTGTAGTAATGATGATGGTAGTTGTAGTAGTAGTAATGATGATGGTAGTTGTAGTAATGATGATGGTAGTTGTAGTTGTAGTAATGATGATGGTAGTTGTAGTAATGATGATGGTAGTTGTAGTTGTAGTAATGATGATGGTAGTTGTAGTAGTAGTAATGATGATGGTAGTTGTAGTAATGATGATGGTAGTTGTAGTAATGATGATGGTAGTTGTAGTAGTAGTAATGATGATGGTGGTTGTAGTCGTAGTAATGATGACTGTAGTTGTAGTAGTAGTAATGATGATGGTAGTTGTAGTAATGATGATGGTGGTTGTAGTAGTAGTAATGATGATGGTAGTTGTAGTAATGATGATGGTAGTTGTAGTTGTAGTAATGATGATGGTAGTTGTAGTTGTAGTAATGATGATGGTAGTTGTAGTAATGATGATGGTAGTTGTAGTAGTAGTAATGATGATGGTAGTTGTAGTTGTAGTAATGATGATGGTAGTTGTAGTAGTAGTAATGATGATGGTAGTTGTAGTAATGATGATGGTGGTTGTAGTAGTAGTAATGATGATGGTAGTTGTAGTAATGATGATGGTAGTTGTAGTTGTAGTAATGATGATGGTAGTTGTAGTTGTAGTAATGATGATGGTAGTTGTAGTAATGATGATGGTAGTTGTAGTAGTAGTAATGAAGATGGTAGTTGTAGTTGTAGTAATGATGATGGTAGTTGTAGTAGTAGTAATGATGATGGTAGTTGTAGTAGTAGTAATGATGATGGTAGGTTTAGTAATGATGATGGTAGTTGTAGTAATGATGATGGTAGTTGTAGTAATGATGATGATGATGGTAGTTGTAGTAATGATGATGGTAGTTGTAGTAGTAGTAATGATGATGGTAGTTGTAGTAATGATGATGGTAGTTGTAGTAGTAGTAATGATGATGGTAGTTGTAGTTGTAGTAATGATGATGGTAGTTGTAGTAATGATGATGGTAGTTGTAGTAGTAGTAATGATGATGGTAGTTGTAGTAATGATGATGGTAGTTGTAGTAATGATGATGGTAGTTGTAGTAGTAGTAATGATGATGGTAGTTGTAGTTGTAGTAATGATGATGGTAGTTGTAGTAGTAATGATGATGGTAGTTGTAGTAATGATGATGGTAGTTGTAGTAATGATGATGGTAGTTGTAGTAGTAGTAATGATGATGGTAGTTGTAGTAATGATGATGGTAATGATGATGGTAGTTGTAGTAATGATGATGGTAGTTGTAGTAATGATGATGGTAGTTGTAGTAGTAGTAATGATGATGTAGTAATGATGATGAGTTGTAGTTGTAGTAATGATGATGGTAGTTGTAGTAATGATGATGGTAGTTGTAGTAGTAGTAATGATGATGGTAGTTGTAGTTGTAGTAATGATGATGGTAGTTGTAGTAATGATGATGTAATGAGTGATGATGTAGTTGTAGTAATGATGATGGTAGTGTAGTAGTGATGGTATGTAATGATGATGTAGTTGTAGTAGTTGTAGTAATGATGATGGTAGTTGTAGTAGTAGTAATGATGATGGTAGTTGTAGTAATAGTAATGATGATGGTAGTTGTAGTAATGATGATGGTAGTTGTAGTAATGATGATGATAGTTGTAGTAGTAGATGATGGTAGTTGTAGTAATGATGATGGTAGTTGTAGTAATGATGATGGTAGTTGTAGTAATGATGATGGTAGTTGTAGTAGTAATGATGATGGTAGTTGTAGTAGTAAATGATGATGGTAGTTGTAGTAAGTAATGATGATGGTAGTTGTAGTAATGATGATGATGGTAGTAATGATGATGGTAGTTGTAGTAATGATGATGGTAGTTGTAGTAGTAATGATGATGGTAGTTGTAGTTGTAGTAATGATGATGGTAGTTGTAGTAGTAGTAATGATGATGGTAGTTGTAGTAATGATGATGATGTAGTTGTAGTTGTAGTAATGATGATGGTAGTTGTAGTTGTAGTAATGATGATGGTAGTTGTAGTTGTAGTAATGATGATGATGGTAGTTGTAGTAATGATGATGGTAGTTGTAGTAGTAGTAATGATGATGGTAGTTGTAGTAATGATGATGGTAGTTGTAGTTGTAGTAATGATGATGGTAGTTGTAGTAATGATGATGGTAGTTGTAGTAATGTAGTAATGATGATGGTAGTTGTAGTAGTAGTAATGATGATGGTAGTTGTAGTAGTAGATGGTAATGATGATGTAGTTGTAGTAATGATGATGGTAGTTGTAGTTGTAGTAATGATGATGGTAGTTGTAGTAGTAAATGATGATGGTAGTTGTAGTAATGATGATGATGGTAGTTGTAGTAAGTAATGATGATGGTAGTTGTAGTAATGATGATGGTAGTTGTAGTTGTAGTAATGATGATGGTAGTTGTAGTAGTAGTAATGATGATGGTAGTTGTAGTAGTAGTAATGATGATGGTAGTTGTAGTTGTAGTAATGATGATGGTAGTTGTAGTAATGATGATGGTAGTTGTAGTTGTAGTAATGATGATGGTAGTTGTAGTAGTAGTAATGATGATGGTAGTTGTAGTTGTAGTAATGATGATGGTAGTTGTAGTAATGATGATGGTAGTTGTAGTAATGATGATGGTAGTTGTAGTAGTTGTAGTAATGATGATGGTAGTTGTAGTAGTGATGTAATGATGATGGTAGTTGTAGTAAGTAATGATGATGGTAGTTGTAGTAGTAGTAATGATGATGGTAGTTGTAGTAATGATGATGGTAGTTGTAGTTGTAGTAATGATGATGGTAGTTGTAGTAGTAGTAATGATGATGGTAGTTGTAGTTGTAGTAATGATGATGGTAGTTAGTAGTAATGATGATGGTAGTTGTAGTAATAATGATGATGGTAGTTGTATAGTATGATGGTAGTTGTAGTAGTAATGATGATGGTAGTAGTTGTAGTAATGATGTTGTAATGATGATGATAGTAGTGATGTAGTAATGATGATGTTGTAGTAATGATGATGGTAGTTGTAGTAGTAGTAATGATGATGGTAGTTGTAGTAGTAATGATGATGGTAGTTGTAGTAAGTAATGATGATGGTAGTTGTAGTTGTAGTAATGATGATGGTAGTTGTAGTAAGTAATGATGATGGTAGTTGTAGTAATGATGATGGTAGTTGTAGTAGTAGTAATGATGATGGTAGGTAGTTGTAGTAATGATGATGGTAGTTGTAGTAAGTAATGATGATAGTTGTAGTTGTAGTAATGATGATGGTAGTTGTAGTAATGATGATGGTAGTTGTAGTAATGATGATGGTAGTTGTAGTTGTAGTAATGATGATGGTAGTTGTAGTAAGTAATGATGATGGTAGTTGTAGTAGTAGTAATGATGATGGTAGTTGTAGTAATGATGATGGTAGTTGTAGTAATGATGATGGTAGTTGTAGTTGTAGTAATATGATGATGGTTGGTAGTTGTAGTAATGATGATGGTAGTTGTAGTAGTAGTAATGATGATGGTAGTTGTAGTAAATGATGATGGTAGTTGTAGTAATGATGATGGTAGTTGTAGTAGTAGTAATGATGATGGTAGTTGTAGTTGTAGTAATGATGATGGTAGTTGTAGTAATGTATGATGATGGTAGTTGTAGTAGTAGTAATGATGATGGTAGTTGTAGTAATGATGATGGTAGTTGTAGTAGTAGATGATGATAGTTGTAGTTGTAGTAATGATGATGGTAGTTGTAGTAGTAGTAATGATGATGGTAGTTGTAGTAATGATGATGGTAGTTGTAGTAGTAGTAATGATGATGGTAGTTGTGATGGTAATGATGATGTAGTTGTAGTAATGATGATGGTAGTTGTAGTTGTAGTAATGATGATGGTAGTTGTAGTAAATGATGATGGTAGTTGTAGTTGTAGTAATGATGATGGTAGTTGTAGTAGTAGTAATGATGATGGTAGTTGTAGTAATGATGATGGTAGTTGTAGTAGTAGTAATGATGATGGTAGTTGTAGTAATGATGATGGTAGTTGTAGTAATGATGATGGTGGTTGTAGTAGTAGTAATGATGATGGTAGTTGTAGTAGTAGTAATGATGATGGTAGTTGTAGTTGTAGTAATGATGATGGTAGTTGTAGTAGTTGTAGTAATGATGATGGTAGTTGTAATGATGATGGTGTTGTAGTAAATGATGATGGTAGTTGTAGTAATGATGATGGTAGTTGTAGTAATGATGATGGTTGTAGTTGTAGTAGTAATGATGATGGTAGTTGTAGTAATAGTAATGATGATTGTAGTTGTAGTAATGATGATGGTAGTTGTAGTAATAGTAATGATGATGGTAGTTGTAGTAATGATGATGGTAGTTGTAGTAGTAGTAATGATGATGATAGTAGTTGTAGTGATGGTGTTGTAGTAATGATGATGGTAGTTGTAGTAGTAGTAATGATGATGGTAGTTGTAGTTGTAGTAATGATGATGGTAGTTGTAGTAGTAGTAATGATGATGGTAGTTTAGTAATGATGATGGTAGTTGTAGTAATGATGATGGTAGTTGTAGTAATGATGATGATGATAGTAGTAGTGTAGTAATGATGATGGTAGTTGTAGTAGTAGTAATGATGATGGTAGTTGTAGTTGTAGTAATGATGATGGTAGTTGTAGTTGTAGAAATGATGATGTTGTAGTTGTAGTAATGATGATGGTAGTTGTAGTTGTAGTAATGATGATGGTAGTTGTAGTAATGATGATGGTAGTTGTAGTAGTAATGATGATGGTAGTTGTAGTAGTAGTAATGATGATGGTAGTTTGTAGTAATGATGATGATGGTTGTAGTAATGATGATGGTAGTTGTATGTAGTAGTAATGATGATGGTAGTTGTAGTTGTAGTAATGATGATGGTAGTTGTAGTAGTAGTAATGATGATGGTAGTTGTAGTTGTAGTAATGATGATGGTAGATTGTAGTTGTAGTAATGATGATGGTAGTTGTAGTAAGTAATGATGATGGTAGTTGATGATGGTAGTAATGATGATGGTAGTTGTAGTAGATGATGGTAGTTGTAGTAATGATGATGATGGTAGTTGTAGTTGTAGTAATGATGATGGTAGTTGTAGTAATGATGATGGTAGTTGTAGTAGTAGTAATGATGATGGTAGTTGTAGTTGTAGTAATGATGATGGTAGTTGTAGTTGTAGTAATGATGATGGTAGTTGTAGTAAGTAATGATGATGGTAGTTGTAGTTGTAATGATGATGGTAGTTGTAGTAATGATGATGGTAGTTGTAGTAATGATGATGGTAGTTGTAGTAATGATGATGGTAGTTGTAGTAGTAGTAATGATGATGGTAGTTGTAGTAGTAGTAATGATGATGGTAGTTGTAGTAGTAGTAATGATGATGGTAGTTGTAGTAGTAGTAATGATGATGGTAGTTGTAGTAATGATGATGGTAGTTGTAGTAATGATGATGGTAGTTGTAGTAATGATGATGGTAGTTGTAGTAATGTATGTAGTTGTAGTAATGATGATGGTAGTTGTAGTAGTAGTAATGATGATGGTAGTTGTAGTGATGATGGTAGTTGTAGTAATGATGATGGTAGTTGTAGTAATGATGATGGTAGTTGTAGTAAGTAATGATGATGGTAGTTGTAGTAATGATGATGGTAGTTGTAGTAATGATGATGGTAGTTGTAGTAATGATGATGTAGTTGTAGTAATAATGATGATGGTAGTTTAGTAGTAATGATGATGGTAGTTGTAGTAATGATGATGGTAGTTGTAGTTGTAATGATGATGGTATGTAGTGTAGTAATGATGATGGTAGTTGTAGTAGTAGTAATGATGATGGTAGTTGTAGTAATGATGATGGTAGTTGTAGTTGTAGTAATGATGATGGTAGTTGTAGTTGTAGTAATGATGATGGTAGTTGTAGTAATGATGATGGTAGTTGTAGTAGTAATGATGACTGTAGTTGTAGTAGTAGTAATGATGGTAGTTGTAGTAGTAATGATGATGGTAGTTGTAGTTGTAGTAATGATGATGGTGTTGTAGTTGTAGTAATGATGATGGTAGTTGTAGTAGTAATGATGATGATGGTAGTTGTAGTAATGATGATGGTAGTTGTAGTAGTAGTAATGATGATGGTAGTTGTAGTAATGATGATGGTAGTTGTAGTAATGATGATGGTAGTTGTAGTAGTAGTAATGATGATGGTAGTTGTAGTAATGATGATGGTAGTTGTAGTAATGATGATGGTAGTTGTAGTAGTAGTAATGATGATGGTAGTTGTAGTAATGATGATGGTAGTTGTAGTTGTAGTAATGATGATGGTAGTTGTAGTAATAATGATGATGGTAGTTGTAGTAGTAGTATGATGATGGTAGTTGTAGTAATGATGATGATGTAGTTGTATGTAGTAGTAATGATGATGGTAGTTGTAGTTGTAGTAATGATGATGGTAGTTGTAGTAATGATGATGGTAGTTGTAGTAATGATGATGGTAGTTGTAGTAATGATGATGGTAGTTGTAGTAGTAGTAGTAATAATGATGATGAGTTGTAGTAGTAGTAATGATGATGGTAGTTGTAGTAATGATGATGGTAGTTGTAGTAGTAGTAATGATGATGGTAGTTGTAGTAATAGTAATGATGATGGTAGTTGTAGTTGTAGTAATGATGATGGTAGTTGTAGTAAGTAATGATGATGGTAGTTGTAGTTGTAATGATGATGGTAGTTGTAGTAGTAATGATGATGGTAGTTGTAGTAATGATGATGGTAGTTGTAGTAAGAATGATGATGGTAGTTGTAGTAATAGTAATGATGATGGTAGTTGTAGTTGTAGTAATGATGATGGTAGTTGTAGTTGTAGTAATGATGATGGTAGTTGTAGTAATGATGATGGTAGTTGTAGTAATGATGATGGTAGTTGTAGTAATGATGATGGTAGTTGTAGTAGTAGTAATGATGATGGTAGTTGTAGTAATGATGATGTAGTTGTATGTAATGATGATGGTAGTTGTAGTAATGATGATGGTAGTTGTAGTTGTAGTAATGATGATGGTAGTTGTAGTTGTAGTAATGATGATGGTAGTTGTAGTAATAATAATGATGATGGTAGTTGTAGTAATGATGATGGTAGTTGTAGTAGTAGTGATGATGATGGTAGTTGTAGTAATAATGATGATGGTAGTTGTAGTAATGATGATGGTGGTTGTAGTTGTAGTAATGATGATGGTAGTAGTAATGATGATGGTAGTTGTAGTAATGATGATGGTAGTTGTAGTAATGATGATGGTAGTGATGATGGTAGTTGTAGTAATGATGATGGTAGTTGTAATGATGATGGTAGTTGTAGTATGATGATGGTAGTTGTAGTAATGATGATGATAGTTGTAGTTGTAGTAATGATGATGGTAGTTGTAGTAGTAATGATGATGATAGTAGTAGTGTAGTAATGATGATGGTAGTTGTAGTAGTAGTAATGATGATGGTAGTTGTAGTAATGATGATGGTAGTAATGATGATGGTAGTTGTAGTAATGATGATGGTAGTTGTAGTAATGATGATGTAATGATGATGGTAGTTGTAGTAATGATGATGTAGTTGTAGTAATGATGATGGTAGTTGTAGTAGTAGTAATGATGATGGTAGTTGTAGTAATGATGATGATGTAGTTGTAGTAATGATGATGGTAGTTGTAGTAGTAAATGATGATGGTAGTTGTAGTAGTAGTAATGATGATGGTAGTTGTAGTAATGATGATGATGGTAGTTGTAGTTGTAGTAATGATGATGGTAGTTGTAGTTGTAGTAATGATGATGGTAGTTGTAGTAATGATGATGGTAGTTGTAGTAATGATGATGGTAGTTGTAGTAATGATGATGGTAGTTGTAGTAATGATGGTAGTTGTAGTAGTTGTAGTAATGATGATGGTAGTTGTAGTTGATGATGGTAGTTGTAGTAGTAATGATGATGGTAGTTGTAGTAATGATGATGGTAGTTGTAGTTGTAGTAATGATGATGGTAGTTGTAGTTGTAGTAATGATGATGGTAGTTGTAGTAGTAATGATGATGGTAGTTGATGATAGTTGTAGTAATGATGATGGTAGTTGTAGTAATGATGATGGTAGTTGTAGTAGTAATGATGATGGTAGTTGTAGTAATGATGATGATAGTTGTAGTAATGATGATGGTAGTTGTAGTAATGTATGATGATGGTAGTTGTAGTAGTGATGATGATGGTAGTTGTAGTAATATGATGATGATGGTAGTTGATAGTTGTAGTAATGATGATGGTAGTTGTAGTAGTATGTAATGATGATGGTAGTTGTAGTTGTAGTAATGATGATGGTAGTTGTAGTAATGATGATGGTAGTTGTAGTAATGATGATGGTAGTTGTAGTAATAGATGATGATGATGGTAGTAGTAGTAGTAATGATGATGGTAGTTGTAGTTGTAGTAATGATGATGGTAGTTGTAGTAATGATGATGGTAGTTGTAGTAATGATGATGGTAGTTGTAGTAATGATGATGATGGTAGTTGTAGTAATGATGATGGTAGTTGTAGTTGTAATGATGATGGTAGTTGTAGTTGTAGTAATGATGATGGTAGTTGTAGTAATGATGATGGTAGTTGTAGTAGTAGTAATGATGATGGTAGTTGTAGTAATGATGATGGTAGTTGTAGTTGTAGTAATGATGATGGTAGTTGTAGTAGTAGTAATGATGATGGTAGTTGTAGTAATGATGATGATAGTTTGTAGTAATGATGATGGTAGTTGTAGTAGTAATGATGATGGTAGTTGTAGTAAGTAATGATGATGGTAGTTGTAGTAAATGATGATGGTAGTTGTAGTAGTTGTAGTAATGATGATGGTAGTTGTAGTTGTAGTATGATGATGGTAGTTGTAGTAATGATGATGGTAGTTGTAGTTGTAGTAATGATGATGGTAGTTGTAGTTGTAGTAATGATGATGATGTAGTTGTAGTAATGATGATGGTAGTTGTAGTTGTAGTAATGATGATGGTAGTTGTAGTAGTAGTAATGATGATGGTAGTTGTAGTTGTAGTAATGATGATGGTAGTTGTAGTTGTAGTAATGATGATGGTAGTTGTAGTAATGATGATGGTAGTTGTAGTAATGATGATGGTAGTTGTAGTTGTAGTAATGATGATGGTAGTTGTAGTAGTAGTAATGATGATGGTAGTTGTAGTAATGATGATGGTAGTTGTAGTTGTAGTAATGATGATGGTAGTTGTAGTAATGATGATGGTAGTAGTAGTAATGATGATGGTAGTTGTAGTAATGATGATGGTAGTTGTAGTTGTAGTAATGATGATGGTAGTTGTAGTAGTAGTAATGATGATGGTAGTTGTAGTTGTAGTAATGATGATGGTAGTTGTAGTAGTAGTAATGATGATGGTAGTTGTAGTTGTAGTAATGATGATGGTAGTTGTAGTTGTAGTAATGATGATGGTAGTTGTAGTAATGATGATGGTAGTTGTAGTAATGATGATGGTAGTTGTAGTAGTAGTAATGATGATGGTAGTTGTAGTTGTAGTAATGATGATGGTAGTTGTAGTAGTAATGATGATGGTAGTTGTAGTTGTAGTAATGATGATGGTAGTTGTAGTAGTAGTAATGATGATGGTAGTTGTAGTTGTAGTAATGATGATGGTAGTTGTAGTAATGATGATGGTAGTTGTAGTAATGATGATGGTAGTTGTAGTAATGATGATGAGTTGTAGTAGTAGTAATGATGATGGTAGTTGTAGTTGTAGTAATGATGATGGTAGTTGTAGTAGTAGTAATGATGATGTTGTAGTTGATGATGTTGTAGTTGTAGTAATGATGATGGTAGTTGTAGTAGTAGTAATGATGATGGTAGTTGTAGTAATGATGATGGTAGTTGTAGTAATGATGATGGTAGTTGTAGTAGTAGTAATGATGATGGTAGTTGTAGTAATAATGATGATGGTAGGTTTAGTAGTTGTAGTAATGATGATGGTAGTTGTAGTAATGATGATGATGGTAGTTGTAGTAATGATTGATAGTAGTGGTAGTTGGTAGTTGTAGTAATGATGATGGTAGTTGTAGTAGTAGTAATGATGATGGTAGTTGTAGTGATGATGGTAATGATGATGGTAGTTGTAGTTGTAGTAATGATGATGGTAGTTGTAGTAATGATGATGGTAGTTGTAGTAGTAGTAATGATGATGGTAGTTGTAGTAATGATGATGGTAGTTGTAGTAATGATGATGGTAGTTGTAGTTGTAGTAATGATGATGGTAGTTGTAGTAGTAGTAATGATGATGGTAGTTGTAGTAGTAGTAATGATGATGGTAGTTGTAGTAATGATGATGGTAGTTGTAGTTGTAGTAATGATGATGGTAGTTGTAGTTGTAGTAATGATGATGGTAGTTGTAGTTGTAGTAATGATGATGGTAGTTGTAGTAGTAATGATGATGGTAGTTGTAGTAGTAGTAATGATGATGGTAGTTGTAGTAATGATGATGGTAGTTGTAGTAGTAGTAATGATGATGTTGTAGTTGTAGTTGATGATGATGATGGTAGTTGTAGTAATGATGATGGTAGTTGTAGTAGTAGTAATGATGATGGTTGTAGTGTAGTAATGATGATGGTAGTTGTAGTTGTAATAATGATGATGGTAGTTGTAGTTGTAGTAATGATGATGGTAGTTGTAGTTGTAGTAATGATGATGGTAGTTGTAGTAATGATGATGATGGTAGTTGTAGTAATAGTAATGATGATGGTAGTTGTAGTAATGATGATGGTAGTTGTAGTAATGATGATGGTAGTTGTAGTAATGATGATGTAGTAATGATGATGGTAGTAGTAGTAGTAATGATGATGGTAGTTGTAGTTGTAGTAATGATGATGAGTTGTAGTTGTAGTAATGATGATGGTAGTTGTAGTTGTAGTAATGATGATGGTAGTTGTAGTAATGATGATGGTAGTTGTAGTATGTAGTAATGATGATGGTAGTTGTAGTTGTAGTAATGATGATGGTAGTTGTAGTTGTAGTAATGATGATGGTAGTTGTAGTAGTAGTAATGATGATGGTAGTTGTAGTAATGATTGTAGTAAGTGATGATGATGGTAGTTGTAGTAATGATGATGGTAGTTGTAGTTGTAGTAATGATGATGGTAGTTGTAGTAATGATGATGGTGGTTGGTAATGATGATGGTAGTTGTAGTAATGATGATGGTGGTTGTAGTTGTAGTAATGATGATGGTAGTTGTAGTAATGATGATGGTAGTTGTAGTAATGATGATGATAGTAGTAGTAGTAATGATGATGGTAGTTGTAGTAGTAATGATGATGGTAGTTAGTAGTAGTAATGATGATGGTAGTTGTAGTTGTAGTAATGATGATGATGGTAGTTGTAGTAATGATGATGGTAGTTGTAGTAGTAGTAATGATGATGGTAGTTGTAGTAATGATGATGGTAGTTGTAGTTGTAGTAATGATGATGGTAGTTGTAGTAAGTGATGATGATGTAGTTGTAGTAGTAGTAATGATGATGGTAGTTGTAGTAGTAGTAATGATGATGGTAGTTGTAGTAGTAGTAATGATGATGGTAGTTGTAGTAATAATGATGATGGTAGTTGTAGTTTGTAGTAATGATGATGGTGGTTGTAGTTGTAGTAATGATGATGGTAGTTGTAGTAATGATGATGGTAGTTGTAGTAATGATGATGATGTAGTTGTAGTAGATGATGGTAGTTGTAGTAGTAATGATGATGTAGTTGTAGTAATGATGATGGTAGTTGTAGTAATGATGATGGTAGTTGTAGTTGTAGTAATGATGATGGTAGTTGTAGTTGTAGTAATGATGATGGTAGTTGTAGTAGTAGTAATGATGATGGTAGTTGTTTAGTAATGATGATGGTAGTTGTAGTAATGATGATGGTAGTTGTAGTAGTAGTAATGATGATGGTAGTTGTAGTTGTAGTAAATGATGATGGTAGTTGTAGTAATGATGATGGTAGTTGTAGTAGTAGTAATGATGATGGTAGTTGTAGTAGTTGTAATGATGATAGTTGTAGTTGTAGTAGTAGTAATGATGATGGTAGTTGTAGTAATGATGATGTAATGATGATGGTGGTTGTAGTTGATGATGGTAGTAATGATGATGGTAGTTGTAGTAGTAATGATAAGTTGATGATGGTAGTTGTAGTTGTAGTAATGATGATGGTAGTTGTAGTTGTAGTAATGATGATGGTAGTTGTAGTTGTAGTAATGATGATGGTAGTTGTAGTAATGATGATGGTAGTTGTAGTAATGATGATGGTAGTTGTAGTAATGATGATGGTAGTTGTAGTAATGATGATGGTGGTTGTAGTCGTAGTA